>NC_136731.1:35020020-35620020 GCF_936440315.1 Barbus barbus
GCCAACCAGTGACTGCGCTATACCGTGCTGCTCTCATATTTCTTTCTCTCTTTATCTCTTCCCAGGATCCAACCTCTCTCCGAGGCACTGGATGATTTGTACAAAGAGTTCAATGCCTTGAAAACCCATCTTGGTGACCTGACTGAGAAGTTTGGACCATTGGAAACCTTCATAGATGAACTGAAGGCCGAGAAAGCCAGTGCGAGCGCAGCACCTGCTAACCCGGTGCGCAGACGGGTCATTAAGAAGACGCCTGTTGTGTCCTAAATGGCCGTGTTTGAGTAGAGCTGGATCTCTCCTAACATCAAACCACTACGTTATAGATTTCTTTAGCAGCCTTTTCTTGAGCTTCTCACTCTTTTGGCATCTTGTTGCTGTATGTTGCTGGGAAACAGTTAATAAACAATATACTGAACATTGTGAATGTTCCTCTATGTGGTGCGGGTTGTATCTAAAAGCAGCAATTTAAATGTAACAGCCCGCGCCTAATTAACATTGCAAAATATAATGGACACAGCTGTAACCACAGGACTTTATTTTCAGAATACCTTCCATTGCTCCTAATCAAAAAGAAACAAACAGGCATTTGTTATGCAGCATAAGAGTATTACATTTAGCTGTCTTTTATCCTGTAGTTGGAATTAGTCTGTATGAGTATATTCAAATATGCATGACTGTCAGTGAATTGATATGTGGTATTTACAGCTCTCAAAATGATCAATGGCTCGTGCAGGTATAAACTGATTATGTACAAGCTAAGAACATTTCAGGAACACAATAAATTGTGTTTTTCATTGTGTATTTATGCTTATAATCGGATGAGCGTGGTAATTAGATGCTTAATATCTCTTGGCTCATATTTGCCATCTCATGTAAGCTATAATAAATTCAGTCTGTTGCATTCACTTCAAAGTTTCGGTGTGTCAGCTAACTTTTGACATAATAAGCTTTGTGCATAATAGTTTGGCGTTTGTTTTTGTGTAATAGTCAGTTCATTATATATCTGTGTTTGTCTCATCCTATTTTCATAGGGATCTATCTATCTATCTATCTATCTATCTATCTATCTATCTATCTATCTATCTATCTATCTATCTATCTATCTATCTATCTATCTATCTATCTATCTATCTATCTATCTATCAACAATTTTTCTACAAGCAAAATTCAACAACATCAGGCAGCAGTTGAAGAGAGGTCCATTTTTTATGTGACACTGTTTATACCATACTTTATGGCCAGTGATTTGATAATATAAGGCCTTCTGTAGTACTTTATTACTATAATTAAAAATGTACTCCCTCATTAAAACACATAAAAAGAGGCAGCCCTATTATTTATTGACTCAATCTGAGCTCCACAGTCTACAGCAGAACTACAGTTGCCTATACAAATATTTGGACACTTTTGGGAATCAAAGCCAAATACAATTCTTGTATATCATTGCATAGATCAAAAATCAAATAGAATGGTTTTATATTGTGTTACATAATGCAAATACTTCCTAAACTGTCCAAATTTGAGGCTCTACATATAAAGTACACACGCAGGGCCTTGTTTATGAAACCATTTTGTATGTAAATTGTCATAAACCGTTCTCTCATAAATTGATGCAGTCAGTTGAATGCACTCATGTACATCCATTCAATAATTTATGAAATAATAGCTATACAATTGATTTACACACAAATTCTATTTGGGTTCCGCAAATGAGGCCCACAGACTGTGATGCATAACTGTGACCACCAGGAGGAAATACGATGTTGTGTGTCTCTCTGTGGGTATATATTAAAAAGTGGTCAGGACACTGTGGTCATGAAGTCACATACAGCTCAAATAATCCAAGTAATTTACCATACCACATCTTTTTATGTCTGTTATATAGTCTTTCCCAGAGGAACAACGCCAATAGACAGCATCAGCAAAAGATATTAAAATAACTATATTCACAATGTACACTCAATGACGCAGACATATCATAAATCATAAATCTCAAAAGGAAGTTTCTTACATCTTTGAAGATTTATGAAGCATCACACTCAAAGGAGGGCAGAAAAAGTGTTACACAGCCCTACATTGTATAATCATCTCTTATTCCCATAAGTATCTTGAGCTGTAAATTAATTTTCATGACTGTAATTCGTCACTGGTGTTTTGGAATTTGAAAGTTATTGAAACACTTGTGTGACAGTATCAAGTATCTTCCTTTGTTGCTCATACACATTAAAGTATTATCTTACAGAACATTCAGTCATTCACCCTCATGTTGTTCCAAATCTCTATGACACACTTTCTTCTGTGGAGCACAAATGGAGAAGTTAAGAAGAATGTTCATGCTGCTCGTTTCCAACAATGAATGGATACTGGTGTTTTCAAGCACCAATAATGTCAAAAAAGAACAACAAAATCACAATAAATTAGTCTGTGTTCCACTGAGAAAAGCAAGTTTGTCATACAGGTTTGGAACAACATGAGGGTGAGTAAATTATGAAATCTGTTTAAGAATGAATTAGTAATAAGTCTGACTATAGCTAATCCGTCTTCATCAGATAGCATGTCAGTATTTGCTTTAAAGCCTGTTCCTCAGATATGCAAAGAACAATGAAAAACACTATATGCAAGACAAATTAACATGGAAAAAATAATGATATACTGCGGCCTGGTCCATAATACACCTCAACAACCTGAGATTATTGTCTTTTTCAGAATTATTTCATTTATTTTTATAATTGCTTTTGGTAGATCAAATGCTCTTTTATTCTTATCTGATGTACTTTTTAATTTAGTTTTTATTTTTGTCCTGTTAGACCTCAAATCTTTATATTAAAGATGTTGATATGATTTGAACGTTGTAATATTACATTAAGGCATATTGTATTAACAAACAATTAAGTGTTAAATAATGTATTAATAAGTGTTACATTTACATTGTAGATATAATTCGCTTCATGAAATACTAATCACTTTTGATTTAAGACTGACTTAATGAGAACCTTTCAACCCAGGGTCGCAGCGAGGCATTTTGACCATTTTGTACATTTATAACTCGTATGGCTTGAACACTTGGTATGGTTTTAGCCTTGAGTCATGGACCACTTACGTCATACAATTCTCATAGTTCTGGGAAAATGGCCATAAGGGGCATCTTTTATTGATTCCTCAGTCATTTACAGAGTGTAATCAAAAGCTCAATTGTAAAATTGAGATGACGATTTTAAAAAGTTGGGAAGGACAGTGACTGCACTGGAATGATGAAGTTCCACATTTATTAGTTTCTGTTGAGCTATCTGGTTTGATTCAAGGCCAGTGCCCAGACAATGTCAGCACTAAAAAAAAAAAAAAAGCACCTCCTACTGCAAGCTAAGTGAACTGCAACGTATGCTTGAGAAATCTCTGGGCACTGACTCCGAGGACATTTGGTATTGCTGTCATAAATCCATAACAGATCCATATTGGATATATTGCAGCAATGTAGTTATGATTTCAACAAGCTATCAGGTAGATACGAGATCAATGCATGTGTAATTAATATCAGAATCATGCGTTTTCTGCCAGTTTGAATAATCTGCACAGCAATAATATTTTAATATTGCATATGAGTTTCAGTCAATCTAGTTTGACAATGGCAGGGGGATTCTGCAAATTACTGTTTGACCTCCCATTAATTTTTGTGAAAAAGTACAAAATTTAAAAAGTTCAGTTAAATGTTTCATGAAGGTAAAATTCAGCTTGCTTCTCACATTGAAATGCATAAAATAAAATATGTATTTTACAAGCATATAACTAACAAATACGATATAAACAAATAACTAACAGTTGTAGATTCATGCTAATTTAAACCCTACAGCCCAGTACTTTACTCTGTTGTATGCTGTTCTTGTAAAATCCTCTTGAAACTAATGTAGCCCATAGTTTTTCCATGTAGTCCACATTTTTTCCAAGTATGTTTTTATAAATGCTAATTAATTCTTGCCTGCTTAATGTCTTTCTTGGATATCTTTATGTAACATGGTCTGTACTGAGGTCAGCCCCGTTGAAAGAGTCCACGTCAATAAAATGCAATGACAGACATGCTTTAAGTCTTGACTTAGTTCCAATCAAAGTGCACAATCTTGACCAAAGATTTAACAAGCTCTTGGAGTCTTGAGAAGTTAATCCAAAGATATTGGAGGTCTTACAACTGTAGATGCTGCCAAGACGATACAATCTCAAGAATTATGTTAACTCATTTCTCTGTCCGGGTTCAACACCAAAGCAACAAACTGCAATAACCTTGACCTAAAAGGCCAAATCAAGCACGTTATTAGATGTTAACAAATCCATTTGAATGAGGAAAAGAGATTATTTAAAGAAATGCCAGGACAGACATCTGGGCATCTGGGTTTGTGACTATTTTAAATTGAATAAATTAGAGTCGTGATTCAAGTGCATCATTCTTGGTGTCTGTGCCAGGCGGACTTACTGTGACCCTGCAGAAGCTAAGAATGGTCCATTTACTGTTCGATGAAAGACCGGCAGAGCATGCAGCTGAACCTGAATAAGTAGAAATAGAGATAAATGGAAAACATAAACATGGAACTAGGAGCTTTTCTTGTTTATGAATGTTAAATGTCCTTCAAAAATATTTAGTCTGCATAACTCATCCTTCTAACTAAATTTACATTCAATTTTGTAGAGCAAACAAAACATTACTTTTCTCCAAGTAAAAATATATCAGAATGAAACAGCAAAACAAGTGGATTCAAAGAGCAAGTTTATAGAAAATACAAAACAGCTTTACTTCTAGTTATTGACCTGAGGTCAGATATTGAAAATGATGAGGAGGACAATTCTATAAGCTTGATCTATTATGCCATTCGCTTTACATAACTGTAAGCTGCTAAAAATAACAAATCCAAAAGCATATGGGATTTGACATACTATAGCTCAGGAGTTCATTGTTCTTCAGTTTAAAGGATCCGTAAAATCCTTGATTGTACTTTGCATTTGAAGGGTTTTTATGTAATATGTGACAGCATAATGGAACCTCAAATAGCACCATTTCCTTTTAAACGAAAAGAAAAAATCCTATGGTATTGACAGACATGACAGATCAGTACAAAACACAAGAGATGGAAGATTTAAAAGAGATTTCTAATTATTGCATACATTAAAATGTGAGACTCTTTTGTCTTGAAGTATTTCATTAGGACACACCACACTGGACATTAATTCAAGTTTAAAGAAATGTTCTGGTTGCACTTGACTGAGAGAGATCATCATTTTCAATTACGACATAGGGTGGGATAGAACACATATTACACAATCTTACAGTGTCTCAAACAGATGTGCTGGGGATTAATCGAATAAAAGGGAGATGGAAAGGAGATTAAATGGTCCCCTTCTTTCACAGCTCTCAACTTCAAGAACGTCTTTGCAGTGTTGTCAAAAGATTATAACCATTTGACATGATGGTGATGGAGGCTCAGCCTGCTGTTATGTGCTCTGACAAAATAACAAAAACAAAAAATGGAGACAGAGAATTATTGTCTCATTTTAGATGAACCAGGGATGACCTGACGGAGATAAGAACATCTTTGTGTAAAAGAACCGTACATTTAATTGTGCCATATGGCCTACTTTCAGAATGTGACAAGTCAAATGCTGAATGCTTGGAGGTTATTTGAGTTCTCAGCAAGTTTTGCTGCTTTTGGAGCTTTTGACTTTACATTTCCACAAAAGTGACATACACCTTTGGAAAACATCTTGGAGAAATGCCAGATTCCTGTTAGCGCACTATGGATCTGAAGGCCTCAGACATTTATGGATGACGTGATAATTAAATAAGAGAAGCGACCTGCCAGCGGGGTCAAGAATATGGAGGATTCGCTCTGCAAACTGCATCAATTAAAAGAAATGTAGAACTTTATAGTATTTGATTATCATATGACAGTGCAGATCATTAAAATGATTGCCTATGATTTATAAAGACCTTTTTTATAGCTGTCAAAAATTTTATTGTTATCAAAGTTATAATGTGTTCAGAGTGTTCAGCAATATTATTTACAAGAACATAGTAAAACATAAGGTAGTACTTAGCAAAATAGACCTTTTTTTAAATAAAATATAAAGAAATAGAATTATAAAGGAAATTATAGGTCTAATTTGGGAAATAATCATTCTGAACTATTTACAAATAACATTTTAATATACACACACATACATGAATACCTTAAATGATATTTTGATTGAAAAGGGGCACTGTTTTGCCTACTGATATAACAATGTAACCTGCAGAAAGAGTCACTCTAAAATCTAATGACAGATAAAGTGATACAAACAGCTTTTTCTCATTTACAGATTGGTAGATTTGATGTAGCATCAAAATGGAATTGTAATATAAAGTCCGTCCATTTACAAGGGCATTAGACCTCAAGGTGTTTTAAAATTAGATTGGTTGGAATTGTTTCTATAGGTGCCCTGTGTTACCCTTCATACTTTGCTGGTCCCTGCGGCTTCCTTCAGGCTGTCTGTTCCCTGTTTAGGATTCTGGCCTGCTTTGGGCTGAGGAATGCAACTCACTGGATGTCATATCACTCACCTCCCCGATCACTGATGCAAACAGATCTGCCATGAGAAATGCCTTCCAAGATTGCATTTTTCCCTGGAATTTTATTTATTTATTTTCCAGGTATGATGATTCAAGAAAAATCCTTTTGTGGTGTGCTGAAATTATTTATTGGGGGAAAAAAGAGGACTGAGGGAAAATTTCATGCCTTGATTGACAAAAGTACAAGGCCGATGTGACGTGTTGATTGGGAGGCTAAAATAGCATCAGGTTACTGAATGGCACTATTAAATTAAATGAGGTGGCACATTTTATAGGGTGGACAAATTCCATTTGCTGTTTTAGCCACACGTGAAATGAGTTTTGAGGAAACAGTCCCTTCCTGAGCAAGATGCTCCGCCATGCTCTCTTCTCATAAGAAGATTTAAGGAGGTTGAGGATTGGATTACAAACTGCAGCAAAGTCACTCCTGCTGACTGAGAGCTAAGGAACTTTACCTTATCAATTTGTTTGGAACATTAAATTAGAGCTCAAATGACACTTTGCATTTTCATGCACTCTGTAAGACTATATTGTTTAAATAATAATGTGAATAAAACTACTTATTACCCTGCAACAATGTGCTAGACAGATAAGCATGTTCTTAAATGTCGATGAGAATTTCATGTTATTTTCCATTAAAGCTAATTATAGATTAATTACACTGAGTATGAAATTAGTAGACTTTCTGTATCCAAGGTTACAAGTCCTTTAAAATCCATTAAGTTCTGAAAAAAAAAAAATTTGGTATACAATTATGCGATCAGAAATTTGCAATCTGAATAGCCAAGCAACTCTTATTAACCTCTCCAAATGTAACAGCAAATTGGGAAAAATCTGGCATATACAATTATGCATAAGAAGTCCTTATTTTTCAGTTCAACCAAATTTTCTGTCAACCCATTTGTTTAAAAATTTCCATTTTAAAGCAGTGCTTTAAATCCCCCCTGCCTGTGCTGTAATTAATGACTTCGAAAGGACAGAGAAGAGATGTGCAAATTGACTTTTCAGGTATTTCATTAAAATGCCACTTGCCCTCAGAAGCATCCGCTGATCCAATGAGAGCAGCCACACTCCCAGACACATCTGAGACGCCGGTAATAGATTCAGAGTGCTGGAGCTCACAGGGACAGCAGCAAGTCTCTGCTTGAGCCGTTTTCAATTTTAGAGAAGCTTGTTCCCCTCTCAAAGGGACTATGCAAAAGGTTTCGGGAAGGAATAGCTGTTCATTTTGGTTCTGTGATAGCCTACTGTGTCCAAGAACATGGTAGAATTTAGTGCAACATCGTCTTTCAAAAATCATTAGACTTATATGCACAAATAACATTTTGTTGTGAGAAAACATCAGATAAACCATTTTCTGGTTAACCTAGCATGAAAAAGTAAAGCTAAAAATAAAAGTAGGCCTACAACCCCGTGAAATTGTTTGTTAGAAAAGAAATACATCATAACATGATTATGCGATAAAGTAGGCCCAAAAGATCAAAATTTGAATGGCAGGGTGAGTCAACAACAAAGGAGCTCAATCTCATGCCATGTAAATGTCTTTTTCTTGAATTTTAAATGATTGCAACCTTAAATGTGATGAGATAAAAAGACTGTGTACCATGAAATAATGACATTGTATTCATTTATTGAGTAATCCTTGAGGGCAGCACACAAAAACATGTAACAACGCGACAAGTGTGGTGTGATTAATTAACAAATGATTCATATGAGCCTCATTTTCAATCCACAAATACAGTGCAGCTACATGCATGATGCATTCATGAACAAATGACTTGTATGAGTCGGCTCTTTTAATCAGTTTGCTGAATTAGTATCTTACTCACTTGCTAAAGTGCGAGGTTTCATTACTTGCAGAGACTTAATAAAAGATACTATAATACACTTTTTAAGTATGATAAATGCATATAATTTTGTTTTGTTTATTGCTGTACAATAATAAAATCAGTAAAATCTGTAAACGTCAAGTAATCATGCACAATCATTTGTCCAGTTTCAGACCTAATTTTGTTCTCTATTCGTGGAAAGTATGTGCTGTAAAAATGTTAAAATCCTTTTTGGTTACATCATGGCAGTTGCCATATTCAAGCTTGTTTGTGCCAGGACCGTAGTTTACTTGTCGAATCAGCTTGACACAGCTGAAATGGCACAAGCAGACACAAAGTCCTGGACTCCTTCCGGACCAGGGATGAGGGACTTTTTTTTTTTTTTGCTGTTAAACCCCTCATCTCTGGGAACAGCCCACCTCCGAAGAAATGTTCAATGATGTCGTGAAACAACAGTAGATTTATCTGTTAATTTTAGTGGAGCTAATTATGTCAAAAGGGCCTTGTTGAAATCCAGAGCAAACAGAAGTCTACAACTGTTGTCATCCTCTTTAATCCTTATGCCTAAACCAGGGCTACATAAAGCTGTGAGATTGCAGCTGACCTCTGACGCAAGAGATGACAGGTTTAGCGATTCATGCACAATAAATTATGCCAAACCAGACTATTTTTGGAACATCCAGCTATGACTGACGTTGGTAGTTGACTGAATTCATCAAACTGAATCCAGTGACGCAAACTATGTAGCTTCTCAGAGCAAAATAAATAAATAAATATTAGAAGTAGAATATAAAGTTATTGGTATTTATTATTATTTATTTATATATATTTTTTTAGACCTGTATTACCAAGTAAGGGCAATAAGGGCAAGGCATGCTGAAAATAGCACCTGACATGCTGAAGGACTTCTACTCTCACCCAAATGAAGGACACAGATCCATCAACGCACCTGCCCGCTCTGTCAACACCCTCACAGTCTAGCAGATGCCCGACACTGTGGGACTAGTACTGTATTCATAACCTGCTCACGGAACCGGGGCAGCGCCTTGCCTTTAGTGGGGAATGGGCCGGAGAACGTGATACATCTCAAACCCCAGGGACATTTTCGCACCTTGGTCATTAGCATGCAGGCTTTTCATCCAAGCATTTGGCCAGAATGCAGCACAGGAGGAGCTGTGACCACTCAAGAGAAGCACTCCCTCATGCTTGTGTAGCGTATGGCCTCTTTAATTACGGCTCAGGCTGAGATTAGACACTTGCTACTAATTTGCTGCTGAGGAGGATATGGCAGAAGGTGCGTGTTATATGCGTGTCTCCATGCTCCACTGGGGATGACGAAAGGAATTTATAGGAACAACTTGCTTTTTCTCCAAACAGAACTTAAGCGAAGACAAAACAACAAAGAAAAGAGAGCTTTTCCTGGGAGCTTCTCCAGCATTTCAATAGTTGGCGAAGTGCTTGTTTAGTCAGTCTAGTAACTGTTAAATACACAGGCACATGTCCAAAGCACTGAGTGTAATTTGTTATGTTTCTGGCACCTTTACAAATTCAAAATCTGTATGTTCTTCAGATCTCTTTAATGTATTAATTTTTTTCATATCCATTTAGAAAATAAATGGAAAATGAATACACAACGTGCACATAATAATACAACTTGTGCTTTCGCACAAGATAACGTAAAGTGAACTTTAAGTTAGATTATGTGCTAGTCAGAATGTTTAACTCACATATGACAGTCACTAAAACATATAGACAATTATAAGGTTTTCACAACAATTGTAGTTCATACAACAAAAAGTTGAGAATCTCTTACAAAAGTGAACTAAAAAATCTGCTGAAGCTGGTTGCTTTCAAATTTTAAGTTGGCTCAACTGTTTTTTTTTTTTACAGTGCAGAATGTTGACTAAATTTAAAGGATTTGTTTGTCAAAAGACAAAAAGTACAATTAAACAAAAAAGTAAAAATTGTGTGAACCATTACATAAATTTTGCTCAGAGTTCTGGTTTCAATAGTCAAATATAACACTTTTATGGTGTTTTTGACATTGCTTTGTCCCTTTTTTGAGCATGACATAAACAAAGAAATGTTACTAAAAATAGATGTGTGATTTCTTTTTCAGATTCTCCTTTTATGATCTATAGAAAAAAATGACAGCAGGTTTAGAACAACATGAGAGTATGGAACCTTGTTTCCACCACGGGATCAAAAAAACAAAAAACAAAACAAAACAAAAAAATAGAAAAATAAAAAAACAAAGGAAAGGTCACTTTATATCTTACAATTAAGAAATTTTCTTAGAAATAAACTTGGAATTGTGAGCTAAAAACTCCCAATTGCACAAAAAAGGTCTGAACTGTGAGATAAAAGCCTTATACCTTACTTTATTATTATTATTATTATATTATTCCAAGGCAGAAACAGGCTTTCATATGAAAGTTAATAAATAATGACATCCTTTTTATTTCTGGTTAAACTATCTTCTTTTATATTGTTATTTTGATTAACTTTTTAAATAGTGATGTAAACATGTTCTTCTTGGATGAACCCACTGAGAGCTGACATCATCTTGAATCCTGTCCCTGTGGTGACTGCATGTGATACTATATATAAAAAAACCCTCTGTCTGCCCAAACACAGCAGAATTCCCCATGCTCTCACATCTTCTTCCTTCCAGTTTATATCCATATTGTGGATTTGCATGCAAAGGCTTGGCAGAGGCTAGAGGCATGTGGCACACAGGTGGTGAGGTCTCACAGCCACTCACACAGGATAGAGGCACGATTCCCCTCATCCACCCCCCATGGTCAGTGGGCAAAAAATCTAATCTCACAGCACGGCACAACACTTGATGCTTGGGAACTGTGAGACCATTTGTAGCACCCATGGGAGGTGTTCCCTTTCCATCTTATTTTAATGAACTTATCACACCCTGATAAGTTCATGATCTGATGTCAGACAGAATAACTACATGCACGAGCCATGATGAGAGTTCATTTTTACACTTTTAGTTTTTGTTTTAGTAATAGTCTTTGTCTTTTTGTTTTATAAAACATGCATTTTAATTTTAGTCAATAGGCTTATATAATCAGGTTATGTTTGTTCATTTTAGACAATTTTACTAAAGTGACATCTATTTTAGTCATCAATACAACATTTTACTTTGGTATTAAAGTGCAAAATAATCCTTCACATTAATTATTATTGGATTTATTTAAAATAAGCATACTGAGTGCATGTACACTTTTTCAGTTGCTTTGAAATATTTCCAATAGGGATTTTAAAAAGTCTTTATTTAAGAGTTATAAGCTACGAACCAAAGCAGCCAGCAACTAGGTAAATCACAAAACCATGTACTTTAATTTGATGTGAAAAAGTATTTACAAATTTGGCAAAAAGGCAAGATATAAGACTGTGTACTTAAAGTCTTTAATGAGAGAAAAATCCCATGAAGCATTATAAGTGATATAATTTAAATGCAATGGAAAAATATAAAACTTTTTAAAGATTTCAAGAAGTTGATTATATACAGAAATAATATATTTTACTTTTACTGACATACATACAAATATTTGAGAGTGTAGGGAAACTGACTACATAATTTGCAGTGTTTTAATCATTATAAAAAATAAGATGAAATAATGCAGGATGTTAGCTTCAACAAATGCATATATCATTGATTAACAATTTTGTGGCTCTGAATAGGTCTGTTTTTAATGGCTCATAAGTTACAATTAAAAATCAATTATTCTATGGCAAAAATGAGTGAAGCTTTTACTTCCAAAACCCGACTGTTGCACTCAGTTCTTAGATTTTTCCTTCTACAAAAATATTGTTAATATCTAGCAGTATTATTTGTTGACAGTAGCCCGTTGCCTGTTTTTTTTACTGTCTCGTCTCATTGACAAAATTGTTTACGAACACTTTCCTCAGTAATTTTGCCGAAACTGACACATTGCCCATGATTTAAAATGCGCTTCCACTACTTCAAAGCACTTCAACAAAGACAAGCGCTCTCAAGACATCAGAATGCCAATGACAATACAAAACCTGCCATGGTAATAATAGTGATGGAGACCGTCCCATGATCTAGCCAATCTAGCAGGTGGTCAATACTGAGAGGCAGCATGGTGGCCGGTATGTGAGGACCACTTCAGAGGAGTGCCAGGTGGCAAGTGTCACACTCCACCACCTGCAACACTATGCCAGCCAGATGCTTCCTGCCAAGGGGGGCTCAGGATGACTTTACGATGCAGTGTGTATTCATTTATGTGTGTGTGTGCGCTGAACTACATTCTGTGTGAAATGATCTTCTTGAAGACTCATTGGTGTTAATATTGGCCTTGCCAGCACCAAGGTAAGTGTATCATTAAATCTCAGTGTCAGTAGAAGTTGTTGAACGAGTCTCCTTTTCGTTATATTGAGGTTAGCTGGAGGTGGTCCATCCCATACCAGGGACAGCCATCCCTTCTAGATAGATTGCTTACAGCAATATCCTTTTGCATATGGAGAACAGCAGATGTCGTCACACGGGGCCCAACCCACGTCATTCTGGGCCAGGGAGAGGGGACCTGAGGTGTCTCCGCCAATGTCCCCTAACTGCTTATTCAATCAGAATTGCAAATGATGATCTGGTAGAAATGCACACTATTAAATTTTGGAAAAACACCTTGAGGCGAGCAACACTGCACAGTGTGTGTCCGGTGTTTGCAACTTCCTGCATTCAGTTTCACAGCCAGCTACAATCATGCCCTCCTCACTCTCTCAGTCACACAGAATGTGGCCTGTCTGGTCTTTCATACTTAACAGCCAAGAAGAAACCAGCAACTTTAGATTTTGCTAGACAGTGTTTACATTGTAAAAATTCACTAGACAGACCACAGACGTGTTTGGCTGTTTTCTCGCGCATTACTTGCCATTCTAAAAACACACTGCTTTTAAAATACACGTGTCCAGAGTGTAAACCTTTTGCATTACTGCCTCGCTTCTTGCAATTTTAAATGCAAAAATGCATTCTGTGAGAAACTTTAGATAAAAGGTTAAAAGTTGACATGAAATGTAAGTTGTCATCATCTTTTCTTACCTGTGTCATATATCTGAACCAGATACATGTGTATGAACCAGATATATGAGTGAACCAGATTCTCAAAAGTGAAAAAAATATAGATCAGGAGTCAGTTCAAGATTTGAATGGATATTTCTGTCATTATTGTTTGCTATTTCCTGCCCTAGTGCTGATACTCATATCATCAGGGAAGAGAATTCGTAGAGAGGAGGAGTGGAAGTTAATGCTTTTGATTAAGGATTATGAGAGAGCATGAATATAAAATAAATTATGTGTATGAATAAATCATTTATAATAAACACTCCAATATTCCATAAACAGATAGGAAATGTCAGTTTTGATTTTATGGCGCCTTTAAAGAAGGAAACATAGCCCTATTTTCGTTTTTATTGTTTTTATTGTTTTATTGTTTTTGTTTTTAAAACTCAGTAACCTACTTTTAACTTTAAGTCGTGCAGTCTTCTAGCATACACTGAACAGGCGACAGAGATGAAGATCCTCATGTTTTTGCAAGAAAAGTAGTTGAGAAAATGAGTTTGGTAGGCTAATGTAAAATACTAATTAGTTCAAGGTTTATTTCACCACAAAATGAAAATTCAGTCGTCATTTACTCACAACCCGTATGAATGTCTTTCTTCCATGGAACACAAAAGGAGCTTAGATCCTGCTATAAATAATTTGGTTTAGTATTTGGAGTAAAAGAGAAACAATTAAATCCAAATCAAATTTATTATTGTGCATTACACTTTTCACAATACATATTGTTTCAAAGCGGCTTTACAGAAAATGCTTGTGTCAGTGCTACAATATGTTATCAGCCAGAGAAGAATGTGTCTAAATATGTCCATATGGCAGTAATATACATCCATAATAATATAATAGCCTATGTTACGTGGTTAGTTAACATCATGTATTCAGTTAAGCAGACACAACAAATGTGCAGTTACAACTTGTACAATAGATAAGGATAATTTTACAATATTTGACAGTTTTGTATGTAGATACAAAGTTGGCCTCATCTGGCCTACATCTACTTCAGACTCACTTTGGCCTCTACATTGTGTTTCCTGCCCAGAGTCCAGAATCATGGACCATGCTGTTGACTTGATCTGTACATACTCCCTCTAGGGAGGGGACCCTAGCTTTAGAGGGTAAATGCTGGTCTTTGAACTGGCTCATCATGTTGACAGCTCTTACACACATTAACATCTGTTCCTCATGCAGATCAGTTCTAAGCCAAGACGCAATATGTGCTTCACTCTTGATAAGATGCTGGCCTTGTCTTTGTATTAAACATGCACAAATCTTTTCACTAAAGACTAAAAAAAAGAGAGAGCGCTTAGTTCCACATCACAGTTTCAAGAGACACAACTAGGACAAAAGTCAAGTACAATACTTTGCATATAAAACAGACACCCAACAAAAATGGTTCGTTTTTTTTTTTTTTTTGAGGTTTGCTTTCGTGTTTGTTTTAAAAATTAATTTTTAATTTGGACACAATATAATTAAATTCTATGGTTTGCAGTTTATAGACCTCATAGGCATCAGTTATTGTTTAAGGAAATTACAGGGCATTACATTTTATATTTATTAAAGTAAAGCAAAAACACATATACATCAAAAGCACAGTGTTTGATGGGCACAAGCCTTGCTGTTGAGCTGAAGATTACAGAGGACGACAGCACACTAAGTCTGTGGTAAACCCATGGGAATCAAATCTCATAAGTGTTTGACCAGTGCAGAGCATGTTGCTTGAAACAGTCACTTTATTGAACCGAAGGATTAAGGCTCACAGGCACATTAAACGGAAGCAAAATGTGATACACGGAAAGAAACAAGGATAAAGCACAATCCACCGATTACAATATATATTACATACCACGACAATATTCACAACATAAAAGTCTGTTTGAGGCTCTTTGCTGGGGTCCCAGATGAGTTTATTGCACAGAAAGTGTAAAGAGATCCTTAATGCAGAATGTGATATGATGGCAGACAAGAAGTTTTTCATTAAATACTGGAGGAATATTCAGAACGCTAATACATACGGGAAAAGAGCTAAGAAATTATTAATGAATTGTTTTGCCTTAAAAGACACAGAGGTTAAATCAGGTTGAATCAGAGTATACACATTTCATATAATCCCAGCAAAATAATCTCTCTGAATAATGCAATATTTACATTGTTGCAATATACATGAACTAAGAGGATAGAGGTCATTTAATAACTCTTCATCATAGGTAAATCAACCAACCTAATCTACACTATGTTGATGTAACACTGTATTTATTTTTGATTTCAATTTGAACCTTTTAGGTTATTTTACTTTTTAGACATTTTCATAGTGCTATTGAGTTTGAGAGACATTTGAGAGAAATTTAGAAAAAAAAAGTCAATGTGAAGAATAATTGCATCAGCAGTGCTTTGGGTTAAAGATTCTTTTGTGTCATTTTGTTGCAAGCATCAAAGCTGGAGCCAATTCTGAGGCCTTTAGTCAAATCGTAATTTGATTAATTTGTCTCAGTGGACCACCAAGTAAATTTAAACAAGAGAAGAGGTCACACTACGCTCTTTCCAGAGCTAAATAGTCTAATTGCTGCCTAGAGATTAAGGCATTGGCCGAGTCAAACACTTATGGAGCCTTGAATACAAGCGAGACACATTACAATGAATCACCATTATGCTCCTCCAATTGGAGCAGCACATGAGCCAGGATTCAGTTTACTCGCTTGTGGGGAAAATAAAGAAATCAAACAATTCTGTTCTTCAGTCATATTTGGCTTTATAGGGTTCTTTAGCTGATATATGCTTCTTCAGAGATTAAGAAAGTTTTTTGCTTTACTAGAGAATAAAAAGTTATTTGTGAAACCTAAAATTGTTGTTCTATGGCATCAGGCTGTAATATCCCTTTGGTTTCTAATAAAAATGTTGGGTCTCACTTTATATTAGATGGCCTTAACTGCTATTTACTTACATATAAATAAATAATTTGATACAATGCACTTATTGTGTACATACATGTTTTTACATTGTACTAATATTTTAAAAATGTTTACCTTCATGTAATTACGTCTGTAATTAATTTCTGTAATTACATTCATAATTACACTGTTGATCTATCCCTAACCTTACCCGTATCTCAACCCAATAGCAGCAGAAGTGTTTTGCAATGCAATATGAACACAAGTACATTATACTTATTTTGATGCAAATTCATAGTAGTTAAGGCCACATAATATAAAGTGGGACCAGGATGCCAACAGGTTAATAGGCCAATTATAGAGCAGGCCTATAGAGGCATTGTTTCCTCTCATGTGACTCCACATTTGCATTATAGGCAAGAGACATTCAGCTCACTTATTCCCAACCGATATAAAAACTCAGCGTGATTTGTGTACCCTATGTTGTCAATATACCCAGGTGGAACAAGGCCTTTTTAAGTTGGATAATATATTGTAAACAAAGTCTTCAGTCGCAGTTTTTGGGAGAAGCACATTAAAGATTAAATATTGATCCTTCACAGTCCTTTGGTGTGTCATATTTCCCATCACCGCCGTCGGAATGCTTTAAGACAGCAGGCGGATTGTAGAAGACAGAGGCGCACGTCTGTACTGGGGCTCGACGGCCATCTATCAGTCTTTTTACAATCCCTTTCTCATTCCCCCGGTCTGGCAAAAGGGTCTGCTCAAAAAGTCAGCGGAGGCATCTGATGACTCGTAAAGATTTCTGCTCTTAAGCCTCAGCTGGGGAGAGACAACTATAATTGGAATTGACAAACTGGTAAGATATCACCGGCGCTTTTTGTGAGAATAGAAGAATAGAGGTTCTTTCTAAAAGAGAATATACTTTGAAGTTAGCCACGTCACAGATATAATCCACGGAACGCAATACAGATGTGGGTTTATAACTTTTAGAACAAAACACACAAAAACAAGAGAGCAGAAAGCAGGCACACCTCACACAACCTGACAAAAGAATGAATAAAATATGGCAAGGTAAAGCCAGCGCATGTGGGATTCAAAGCGAGTGAGATATCCAATGCATTATTCCAGGCTGGGATTTAGGTTGATATCCCTGACACATTCATTACAAAGTAAAATTTTCTAGTAATTGGCGACAGAGGTATATTTTATCAGACACTTCTTGTAAGGTTACTCTATAGTAAATAAATTAATTAATTCAATGAAGCGCACAGAGGGGCTTCCTGAATTCTCAAAAGATTTGGGTACCAAAATATTACATATTTAATGTTGTGGCTTTTGTTTTATTAATGAAAGCAACCACATGTTCCAATTGGAAAATCAATAGAACGAGTTACATAATATATATCCCCCAGATGAATCAGCATAGACGCCAGTGAAGAAAACACAGTGTTTGCATCTTCTTATACAGCATCTGTTCCTAGATTTCAAAATAATTCTCAAAGTGAAGTGCGTGCATTCATCAGAGAGGTATATTGTAATAGCCTTGTTTCGCTTGCCATAGAGACGCTTCAGATTTATGCCACCTTTCCACTGTCAGGCCACCACACTGATGGATGCTACCGAGCTTGTTTGCTTTGCTCCCTCTCTTCCTAAATCAGAAATGAACACGGCTCACCAGAAGATCATTCTTGTTGTGTGCCATACCATCTGTGAAATAGAGGTTCAGAGAATGGTCGGGGCAAGGGCATCTGACGAGTCAGGGAGGAACTGTGGAATGAGACAGCACAAAAGCCTCCCGAGGAACTTTTGTATGGCGACACTTCAAAAGATTTTAATTAAAGGAGGATGAAGAACAACGTGTGCACCTGAAACATCACAAGGGGTGAGATTTATGCACATTCGTCTGCGAATCCAATAAGATTCCCATATGAAGTGTTTATGAAGCTGAGTCATCATGCTCATAACTGTTGACATTCACAGATGCTTTAAAATAGAAATATGAGGGGTAAACAATTCTTTGTTTGCAGTCTTCATCCCTAGGACTACAGATTCCTGGTCCATCTGTGGCGGTAGGTTCTTAGACAATGTTATAGTTTGATCTTCCTCACCATATGGCTGCTATTTAGACCGAGACATTTACTTTTCTTTTTTAAAAAATTCAATTGTTTATTTAAAATCAAGACAGAATGAACTGTTTTTATAACAGGATGTAAAAATGAAATCAACGCCAGGCACAATCAGGAGGAAGCAGGTACCAGGCATGACATGAATTTGAGCCGTTGACTTTGGGCATCTGTAGAAGTGTAAAGATGACACATAAACATCTGTCAACACCTTTTTCTCTGCCCCTTCAGAGGTTATGGGATAAGACAGGCCAACAGCTGTTCTCACGGCAGATTAAAAACACCCACCGTTCAGGTGCTAACCAACTCTCATATCAGATCAAATGATATTTAGTCCAGTCATGGTCAAAACAAGTCATATTTCCTTAATCTTTTGTAATGAGTTTGATATGGTATGAGAACATACTGTGAATTTCAGGACTCAAAACTTCCTCTCAAATTGAAAAAGAGAAATTATTGAAAGTAGCTGCAAAAATGACAACTTTGTTACATCAGATTGCATCAAAACATGCCTTCATACAGAGAATGCAGGATAGACAATATTACTCCTAAAGAGAAATAAATAATACGAGTTTTGCATCTTAGTCTGATCTAAACAGTATTATGGCACATTATAAACGTGCCTTCATATACAATATTGTCAGTTACTGTGTATTTTTACTTGGGCAAAACAGTTCCAAACTGAGTTGTTCGTATAAGAATCAATGTTTTGAGCGAGTCAGTGAATGTTTCAATGACTCACTCATAAAGACAGTCACCTCCTGACATCTGAGGTAACATCCAGAAATGGTATATACTATACATACTGACAGCAAACCCACAGCTAATATGTTATAACAACAAAGAGGGTGTTTTTCATAGAGGTGCAATAGCAAAAAAAAATTTAAATGATAAAATAATATGTGTTACACATCACAGACCTTTGTTAATTTCATCGCAACCTTGTGACGCATCCAGATCCAAGGTCTCTTGGAAATCAATGGAGACTCACAGAGTGAACTTAACAGTTTGTGTCTGACTTCAAGAGTCGTTAATGCATTAATGGTCAGGAACGAGGTGATGAGAGGAGGAAAAGAGCCATCTGATCATGCTGTTAGGTTAATCACGGCAATTCTGGGAACTACCTGGGGAGACAGTCTGCATTTGTATGAACACTTATTAATAAACCGAATACATAACACATAGAGTATGCATAATGTAGCACAATTAAGACTGAAACTTTGTTAAAAAAGCCGGTCTGTACTCTCTCTGCTTGCTAAACCTCTGAAATAGAAAAATAATATTGGCAAAAATCAACAATTGAAACTATTATCAGAAATGCCTGCAAAAACAAGAATTTAGGCTGCCTTGTAAACCCAGTGTTGTCAGATCTTGTACTAGTTTCTATAGAAATGGGAACGACCAGGCCTCTAGACACAGCCCTGTTATCATCATTTTGTCCAAATCCATCACATTTCAATTTGCATAAATATCATTAACCTCTCAAAATAATGGACTTCCCCAGTTTATGCCATACAAATTTGATGGAAATGGTATTTTGAAAATGACTCCTGACTGTGGAATGGATTCCTAGATTACTTTCACAGCAAGCAGCATTTCGTTGGCCGTTGTGCACAATTCAAGGCGTGATTTGTTTGAAGGGACTGGTGGTGACGTGGACTGCTTTTATATAATATTGCAGTCCAGACACAGTAAGGTTTTCGGCAATATTAACTCAGCAAACCTTAGAACCAAAAGGGAGGGGTTTGAATGAATGCACTGACAAAGAACAAGACATGGTCTGTTTTTATTAAGCCGACAACAGTTATCTGATCAGAATGGTTCAGAAGAGAGGTCAAATCTGTCTGTCAAGCTCCATGGTCAGAATGGTGGATGTCAATGTCATATTGTATCAAGTGTTTGAGTGAGCACGCAGAGCATCCCTTGCTACCGCAGATCTTGTTTGTCGAGTGTGTTTTAGTGGGATCTGAAGGCATGACTGAGCAAAATTTAATTCGAACTGACAACCGGAGAAGCGACACTACCACCTGCCTGTTTGTCAGCGTGTTAAGCTCAATTTGCTATGGCTTATCAAGAAAGGCCTCTTTGTTTTTTCCCATCTCATCTCAGCATAGGGATAAATATGGTAAAATAAACAATGGCAAAAGTTTGTTTTTTGGTGCTCAGAAATCTCAAGACAGACACACAGTGTATTGTTGTATTCCAGTGATTAAGGGATGCTTGTGTAAAATGACAGAAATATGGATTGCAAGGCTTCTGCTAAATGTGTGTGGGGTAGAAATGGTATTTTATGATGATGAGAATTCTTTCACGCATGTCAAGTTGACTGCGAAACAGGGTCAAGCTTTGTAACCTCCTGCCACGAAGAAAGCATTAGCTGACAGCAGGGCCATTCTCTCCATCCTAATGGAGATGACCACCAGAATCTCTAACCCTTGTAATCACTGAACACAAATCTCTCTCTCACATATGTAACATGCTGTGGCAGCTAATCCCTTCACATGATAAAATAAGTTTATATGCTTTTAATTACAATCTATGTTTTATTCCTGCCATGGCATGTTTTACTGTAAGTGCAAAATACTTGGTATTTAAAGAGTTACAGTTATGACAGGTTTAGTTCCAGATATGACATTTGATTCCTGTTGAATAAATTACAACATAAAGCTAAGATATAATGCTCACAATACATGACAAGCCTGAGCCCTGTGAGATATTTCACCCTTTAGAAGAGTGCAGCTCATACACCATTTTATTGATTAAGGAGGAACCATAAAATTATATGTGATGAATTCTCATTGTTAGTGGTCTGTCTGAGACAGAGGTATGTGTTTAAATCAATGAAAGCTGATTTTGCTCTATACACACTAATTTGGTAAAGAATTTGTAGATTCAAAGCTCTTACACACGGCATATGAAATGCCCATAAAATTAAGTTTGTATAAAAGAGCCAAATAGCCACAAATAATGAATGCGAATGCTTAACAGGGCTATCTTTATAAAAGGGTCAATGATAAATAAAGATGTCCATGATTATAAAAAGAAGAGGTTTTCCCACAAATATAGGCCCATTATCTACTTTATTATATGTAATCTCTATATGCAGTTGTATAAATTTAAGTGTGTGAGTGTGAATAAAGTTATATGTACGTAATATACATACATACAGACATACATAACTTCTGTATATACTGTATATAAAGTTGCATTCACATGAGGATGTATAGAAACAGTAGGTAACATAGGTAGATTTTCACATCATTTATATAATCTCAAAATACAGACTTTATAAAGTCTATAAGCAGTGTTGGGGAAAGTTACTTTCAAAAGAAATGCATTACAATATTGCATTACCCCCCCCCCCAAAAAAAAAAAAAAAAAAAAAAATTAACTACTTACGTCAAGCCCAACTCGCACTGCGATTTTGGCCACAGTTTGGTCGTCTGAGACCAATTTTGAAAATCCTAAAAGAATCATATAATCCTAGGCGAAAATCTGTAGTCTTTGATTGCTGGTTTGACATGTTCAACAACAGCCGACTAATGGCCGTTGCGATCAAAATTCTGGTAGCATCAGAAGATTTGGTGCAAAGTTTTGCAGTGTGACTTCTCCTATGATGAAACTGTCTCCATTTTTCAAGGCAAGCCATGATCAGAATTAATGCTAGAGATTTCTTCTAACTGCCATAAACTCACGGAATTCATTTGATAAGTTGCCTTTGCTATGATAAACTGTTTTGATTTGGGTGTGTAGTGCTGCTTACAGTATTCTTCTTAAATAGGCTGGTATTGCTGCCATTCATATACTTTTCATGATAGCCAACATTTCAGCCCTGCCTGTAATGCAGCTTGCAGTCACTGACCATTGGTTGATAATACAAAACTCCAGACAAGTTTTCTTGTGCACACCTGTTTTAACTCATCTTAACTGTTGTACGGTCTGACTTTAAAGGGTTAGTTCAACGTCTTACCGTCTTCTACCAATTTGGAGATTACCCCAGAACGTAATTAACGTATTCAGCGTTGTTTACGTTCAGCATACGCATGCTGTCTACTGAATGTAAACAATGCTTATTACATTGATTAAGTTCTTGGGTACTCTCCAAAATGGCGGAAGACAGTAACTCGGGGAGAAGAATTGCTGAATAAATTATGTAATTATTGTTTTTTTTGCACACAAAACGTATTCTTGTAGCATTGTAAAATTATGGATGAACCCCTGATGTCACATGGACTATTTTGCCGATTTCCTTGCCTTCCATGTGTTGATCGTGGTAATATCCTTGCTGTTTATGGAGGGTAAGAGAGCTCTCAGATTCCATCAAAAATATCTTAATTTGTGTTCCAAAGATGAACGAAGGTCTTACGGGTTTGGAGCGAGATGAGGGTGAGTAATTAATGACAGAATGTTAATTTTTGGGTGAACTATCTCTTTAAATGGGTCATTGGATGCAAAATGGACTTTACATGTTGTTTGAACATAAATGTGTGTTGGAAGTGTGTGTACACATCCACCCTATGATGATAAAACTTTTCTTTTTAAATCCCTATTTTAAAATCCCCTTTCTCAAATCAGGCTGTTCTGAGATTCCTGTCAGAATGATGTAGTTCTGCACAGGCCGCTCCTATGATAGTTGATTGACAAGACCATCTTACCTTAGACCCACCCTGAGTGAGCTGAGAGCTGTCCACCATTGTGTTGACCCCGGTGCAGGAAAGACAAGAATGTCTCCAATTAAGCTATTGAGGAGTTTTGTTGTTGGATGTAATAATTACCATAGCAGTCGTCATTAACTCCCCACATCTGAGCTGCTGAAGACGCAGAGGATTAACGTTACTTTCGTTTTTAAACCAATTCCGATCTGCCTTATGTTCGGGCGAATCATTTGTGATCCAGCTTCATCTACAGAAGAAGTGAGTATAAAGGTTTTTATGAATCTTTGGAATTCGCCTTTCCTACTATGTGCTAGATAGCAAGTTTCGCAGCTGAAGTTTACAGTCTGCTCATCACTCCTCGGAAGAGAGGGGTGGGGTCAGCAGAGCTCAGTAGCATTTAATGCAACAACATGGACTAAAACAGCGTGCTGAAAACAGAGCTGATTTTGACAGGGTAAAAATGGTGTTTTTACACTACCATTGAGAAATTTTAACCAAAGTATGTTATAGATTTTTCATTAAGACCCTAAAGAATCATATCAACTTGTGGAAAATGGGCATCCGATGACCCCTTTAATGACAAGTGAGATCCCACAGTGTGACATGATCATAATGTTCATACAGTCTGACAAGCAACAATCATAAAATCAAAAATTGCTCCCGTGTGCTCCCAGCTTTACTTAATTACTTTTTATGGAAAGTAATGCGTTACGTTACTTTTGAGTTACTTTTTCAATCTGGGCAGGGCTTGCTTGTTTGTTTGTAATATAAAAAAGTTATTTTTTACAAATGTAAAAGCCCTTTTCACAACAAAAGTGAAATGAATACGATCAGGCTGAAGGAAATGTAAATTCATGTCTGTACAGTAGAGGGCGCAGCTCAAATAAATTGCATGAAGAATACGACGGAGGAGAATAAAGTTCAACACTATTCAGCAATAACAAAAATGAAACATTTTGCTTAGTATGGTTGAATTGAATCATCGAAGGTCGGTAGCAAAGACACTGATTAATAAAATGGGATTAAATACATGAATTATATTTGTCTTATTTAACATTTAATTAATGCAGGTTTGTATAATAGAGTTTGCATGTTTGCATTTGAGTGATTTTATTCATTTTGAGGAACACTAAAACAGTTTTTTTTTTCTGCAGGTGAGATGAGTAAATACATGTTCATATTTAGTCTATAACTACAGTAAGATCATGTTCACACACACCTCTGCACTTACTACCGATTTCTTTCAACATGGCAACACCAGAGCATCAGTCAAGACATGGGAAACAAAGTAACTTTCTGGAGTTACTTGTTTGAAAAAAGTAACTCAGATATTTCCTTCTAAATAAAAAGGTATTCGGTTACTTTATTAGTTACTTAAAAAAGTAATCTGATTACGTAACTCGCCTTACTTTTAATGCGTGACCCCTAAAACTCTCTATAATAAGACATTTAAGGGTTGGCTAATTGTGCTTGAGCCGCAACAGAATAATTTTATCTGTACACCAAAAATTACTAAAATAAGTCCCATAAAAAAGTCGACACTGACTAATTACTTTAACAGATTGATGATCCCAATAAGTGCCAAAAACAGTTTCACATAAGTCAAGATATTTGTAGCCTACTAGACAGCAGAGCAATAATGAAATAAATAATAGGACAGGGAGACACGCGCGCGCGAAGAGAGAGAGAGAGAGAGAGAGTCACAACAGTTGGGAGCGTGAGTGCCTTTCTCAAAGATGCTTCAGAGATCTTTCTTGAGTCTCGCCTGTCTCCACGCGAATGGATCCACCTGCGAGCGCCAGAGGAGTGACACTCATTTCATATGTGTGAGGATCGAACCTGTCGCTGTCATTTCGGGCCGGTGAGCAGAGGTGAGGTGAGCGCAACCGCTGCGCTTTCCTCACACCAATCAAGATTTTTCAGCACGGTTTGAATGAACTCATTCAAGTGTGTGAGCCACTTCTTATAGGACTATGAAGACCACTCGAAAATGCCGTGCTCTGCTGTCTGTGGGGTTAAATCTTCTGGCACTCTTATTCTCAACGACGGCGTTCATCACGACCTACTGGTGCGAAGGGACTCAGAGGGTCCCCAAACCCAACTGCAGTAAGGAAAGACGGCATAATTGTATTGACTATGGGGTGAACGAGACAGACCCGAGTAAAGTTCACTATAGCTGGGAAACGGGTGACGACCGATTTATCTTTAGGCATTTTCACACGGGGATCTGGTACTCGTGTGAGGAGAATATCCACGGAGGAGGTGAGAGTTCGTTAAATCCGTACATTTCAGATTTTCCAAAAGCGCATCCAACGGCATTGTTTGAGACTCGATGGGTTTTATTGTTTGCTCGTCTGTAACTCGGTGTTTTTTGTTTTGTTTTGTTTTTTGTCTCAAACTGTAATAAAACATATAATTCCCATATTTATCTTCTAGGCGTTAAATACTTTGAAATGTATCCCTAAACTGCACTCTTAAAAATAAAGGTGCTTAAAAGGTTCAATGCCATAGAAGAACCATTTTTGGTTTCAGAAAGAACCATACAGTCAAAGTTTCTTTAAAGAAGCATCTCTTTCTTACCTTTTTAAAAATCTGAAGAACCTTCTTTCGCCATAAAGAACATTTTGTGAAACAGAAATACTCTTCAGATGTTAAAGGTTCTTTATGGAACCATTTAGACAAAAAAGGTTCTTCTAAGGCATCGTGAAGCACCTTTATTTTTAAGAGTGTGTGTAAATCATTGTGAAAGAGTGCTGTTATTACACGCTATCTACCTCTCCAGGGTTTTTTTCTTTCCTTTAATGTTCATTTGGAAAACATGTGAAACGTTGGTCATACTTTAGTTTGGGAATCAATTTAAACTCCTAATTTGCTCTTTATTAATAGTTAGTAAAGTAGTTGTTAAGTATTGGGTATAGTGGATCTACAGTTCATGCAGAATAAGGCATTATATGTGATTTATACCTGTAAGTACTAATAAACAGCCAATATGCTAGTAATATGCATACTAATAGCAACTAGTTGGTAAAATTGGTCCCTGAACTAAAGTGTTACCAAAACGTTTTAATTTGTAACATGTACAATATAATGTTTTAGACATGTAGGTGCAAAACTTGTGCTTTATTAAACAAGCTAAACAAAATATCCTGATATCTGTCAGTTAAGGTCTATTAGCACTCATTAATATCATCACAAATCAAATTTTAGATAATTAAATTATATAGTGTTCTTGCGCTGGGAAAATTTCAACAGGTCGCGTGTAAAGCAGTGTGAATGTGTTGCGCAATGGATTGGAGGGAATGATTGTGTGCCAGCAGCTTTGGAAACATCTGTCAGGATTTACTTACTCTCAATGAGTTTTGAGGAACTTGGTAAAGGCACCATTAGATAACCACGTTCCCCATGGAACACAGTGAAATAAGCAGCTCTTGCATAGCCTCGTATTTTTTAAAGGATGCCCTCTCTAAAATGTTTTTTAATCAGACAGGTTCATTTTTCATGAGTTCTATGTTAGATCATCTGGAGTTATTGGTTAGTAAATGCACATCAAGATTATCCTGCAAAAGGAATAGGGTCTTTTGCTTCTTCACATGTTTAATTAAATCAGTTTTCAGAATAATCTTTACAATTTATGTCCAGAGAGAAAACCAATGCTTTAATGTCCAAATAAACTACAGTGGAAAAAGAAGTGAAGAAATCTTTACTTGCACAATATAGTATGTATTGATACCATAAATCATGTGAAAAAAAATCTGTTTTCCAAGAGAAAAGTTTTATTTATTCAGTCTCAAGAACATGTTTAAGAAGTTATTTTAATTGCTCACAAAACAACATGCTATCTTAATCTTTGGGTTTTAGGTCAATGCAAAGCTTGACAAGATAAAAGAAGTCAAAAGACAGTGCACTACAAGGTCTTTTTATGACAATTTTATTATGACAGTGCACTACAAGGTCAACAGATAAATCCAGGAACAGGGGTTGCCAGGTTCAAATTCGTATGTGATTAGATCTGGTCTCACAGACATACTGACATAATGTCTTTAATACACAGACATAAACAAAAAGTTTAGTATTGTATTCAGTTTAATCCAATAGACTTTGTCAAGGGAGTGAGAGAAGGTCAGTGTGTGTTACGCTGATGAGGATTAAGTTATGTGGCTTGATGAGTTTTTTTTTTTTCTCCATTTTTGTCAGCATTGCTGTTGACACCCTCTTCTATCTAGTGATCAATAGGATTTATGATTAATCTGACAACAGTGTCAGACAAGCTTTGTGCTGAAAATTCATTAGACATCCACACAAGTAGCTCAGCTCAGCTCAATCTATGCGTAATGATTTATCGTCATCGTTAACATAATATTCCAAGCCTATAATATTTGTGCTTGCAGTATCACCTTAGAAGAAAGCATAAAAAGTAAAACAAAAGTCAAGAACTGGTCGGATGTCAGTTGCTTTTATCAGTTCTCTTGGTGATGTTTTGAATCCCTTTCATGTAAATACAGAAGCAGTTTAACTGCCTAAACTGCAGAGCCATCAATGAAAGATTTATAAAGTGACTAAAACGTCCAAGAATTTGACTGATAGTTCTGGCGGTGGAGTGGCAAAGCCAAATTCATAGATGGCATGAGAATGTAGGGTGCTAATTAATAAATCATAAGATATCTTCTCTTTGCCCATTGCCTGATCATACAGTACCACATAATAACACTAATGGCCATCAAATCATCCACTCTCATTACCGATGCAATTACCCTCCACCAGCCTCAGATAGCAGATTAAACACATTAGAGGTCGATCAAAAGCCAGGGGTCTTTATTCGTATGGAATATTGGAAGAACAGGAATGGATTGAATGAACATGATTACAGCTTTCAGATCCATAATGAGTGAGTCAGCCCATGCCATTCTGATTCCCACAGGGTAAGCATTGGAAAATGAATTGCATATTCTTCTCAATATGCATGTGATACAATTACATCACATTGTGCCTAAGATTATGTATTTAAACGCTAAAAGGATATAGATTCATGTAAATTGCACATAGAGTTTTTGAATAAGTCGTCTCTGGAAACTTTGAAATGACAGTTTTCTTTTTAAGATTTAAAATAGCTCTATTCAAATATGTGAGTGAGTTTACAGATAAGTCTGTATCAGAAAAAGGGACTAAAATGTATCATTGTAGACATTTCATGTTATTGATATAAATGAAATGATTACCACAAGTGCCTCATCTAACTGGTGAAATAAAGCTCACTAGAAATTCAATTACTCATGTTCTTGCATCACCAGTCGTTTTCGGAATCAGTAAATGTATTTCTCCCGGTGCAGTGAGATTCCTTATTTAAATTGAGGAGAGGTTACCATGGGCCACTTATCTGTCTGGCAGAAGGATTATACTCCCTCCAGGGACCTTATTTACTGAAGAAAAAAGCTCAAGGGAGATGTAATGAGAAAAGAAGTGCACTTAGAAGGTCCAGAATATGAAATCCAGAATACGACTCCCTGTCATGTTCAATGGCAACCTAATGTGTGATCAGTCACACTATAAACTTTCTGTTTGATTCTTTCTTTACTTCTTTACTTTCTTTACTCCTGTCACTACAGGGCAGGTCTCTGTAAGGAACCATACTTGCTATATCCTTTGTTTTGATTTCACTGATTGAACCTTCAAAAGTCTCATTCTTCCCGGCTGTTTGGAGGTGCAATTTATCGGCATTCATTTGAACTGCTTTAGCCAAGTTTTTAAATGCTACTTGATTTCCTAAGGTAATAAAACATTGAAAAGCTTGTGGGATCTGTAATGTAGACGATGCCGTACATAAAGTTTATGCCGTACATAAAGTCTGACAAGCCTGGAATTATGAGTGTTGTGTCTGCAGACTTACACGGTTTGCTAATATATTTATTACATTCTTTGAACTGGGCCACACTGTAAGAGAAATTTGAGCCACATATAGACACAGAAACATATAGAAAATGTTTTCTGCGCATATGTTGCTGTCTTCACATTATCATGCTACTTTGGATCATCTCTCACTTATATTTGACCTCTGTCCTTTAAGCAAAGCTTACCATCTTTCACCCCTCCACTGGCAAGATTATTATTAAAACTTGCAGTTGCAGACTGAAGTTTTATAAAGAAAAGGCCTTGAGTCTCAAATTATCCTCACCAGTTTAATTAAAAGTCCAATTTTAGAGAATGCACCAAAAACTCTTTATGTTCTAGCCCAGAGACACATAGGACAATCTTAATTACAACAGTTATTTTGGTTAGACCGCAGACAATTGGTTTACTTGTTTTATTGATGCAAATTCAAGTTTCAAGTTCAAGTTCAAGTTTATTTGTATAGCGCTTTTTACGATACAAATCGTTGCAAAGCAGCTCTACAGGAAATTAAGTTTCCACAATATATTTATATATTGCAGAACATTAATATATTTAACTTATGGCAAAATTTGGTAATTCTGTATGTTGTCTGAGCATTGGCATCCTCTGAGGTCCTCTGTGGGGTTGGCATTATCTTTTCTCAGGTGTTCGGTCATCTCAGATCATTTAAGTGTTGGATCCAGACTGAAGTTTCTGTAATTCCAGAGAAACAAATAGAGACATAATTAGCGTAGCTGCTGTTCCATTTAAGCAAAAATGATTTGTTCAACCCAAGCTAAAGAATAATAATAATGTACATTTGATCAGATATAAGTGCAGTACAAGATTATAAGATGCATTATGTGAATGCTTGGCTAAAGAGATGTGTCTTTAATCTAGATTTAAACAGAGAGAGTGTGTCTGAACCCCGAACGTTATCAGGAAGGCTATTCCAGAGTTTGGGAGCCAAATGTGAAAAAGCTCTACCTCCTTTAGTGGACTTTGCTATCCTAGGTACTACCAAAAGTCCAGAGTTTTGCGAGCCTTGGGAGCGGGTTGGATTGTATTGTGGTAGAAGACGAGTTAGGTACGCAGGAGCTAAACCATTTTTTGTAAATGATACAGAACTTAATAGGTAGCCAGTGCAGAGACTGTAAAATTGGGGTAATATGATAATATTTTCTTGTCCTGGTAAGAAGTCTAGCTGCTGCATTTTGGACTATCTGTAGCTTGTTTATTGAAGATGCAGGACAACCACCTAGCAGTGCATTACAATAGTCCAGTCTACAGGTCATGAATGCATGAACATAGCTTTTCTGCATCAGAAACAGGTAGCATGTTTCGAAGCTTGGCAGTGTTTCTAAGATGGAAGAATGCTGTTTTTGTAACATGGGAAATATGTTTTTTAAAGGAAATGTTGCTGTCTAATATAACACCCAGATTTTTTACTTTAGAGGACGTAACAGTACATCCGTCTAGTTGCAAATTGTAATCCAAGAGATTCTGTGTACTGGTCCAATAAGTAATATCTCTGTCTTATCTGAATTTACTTTACTTTACTTTACTTTACTTTTAGTCATTTAGCAGACGCTTTTATCCAAAACGATTTACAAATAAGAAAAAGTAACTAAAACTAAAAGTCAAAACTCAGAAAATACTATATACACACATTTAAGAAAATAAAGAAATTAAATAAAATTGACAAATGCATACAACATTTCAATACTAAACGTTTAAATGAAAACAAAAAAATAAGCTAAAAACAATTCAAAATATTAAAACAAATATTAAAACAAAAAGGTATGAGTATAATAATGCTTCTAACATAACACTAAGTCAAACACCTAAAAACAACTACATGTGTGTATGTACAGCCACACACATATACATATAAAAATAAATTCAATATATATATTATTTCATTTCCATATAGTATGAAGTACTAAAATAACTCAAATTAAATAAAACTAAAACTGAATAAACAACCTATAAAGACATCAACACTGAGCCAAGCACACATGTTTTAAAACAACAATAACAACTTACTTACACATAGTAAGAAATGGTTATAAAAACTGAAGAGGAAAAATAAAAAACGATACTTATATCCTTTGCCGGTGTCCCTGCCCGGTGCAGTCGCACGGTAGAGTCGATGGTCTTTACACTCTTCGGTCTTCACACGAGGAGGGCTTTACACGACGGCTGCCGCGGTATAATAACCTTTTTTATACCGTCTAACAAATCACTATTTGAATTCAGCTGGACCCACTTTCCTGTTTATCACAAAAAATGGCCAAGCAAGTGCACACAATGACAAGATACGCGATCATTTAATAGGAGGAAATTATTGGTCATACAATCTTTTACATTTTTTACACAATCTATTAGCTTAGATAGTTAAGAAGTTTCATCTGGTCTTGTTGAGATATATAGTTGAGTATCATCAGCAAAACAATGAAAACTAATCCTGTATTTTCTAATAATATTACCAAGGGGCAACAAGTATATTGAAAATAGCAGAGGACCTAGGACAGATCCTTGAGGTACTCCATACTTTACTGGTGATAATTGAGATGACTCCCCATTTAAATGAACAAAGTGGTAGCGATTGGACAGGCAGGATCTAAACCATCTTAAAGCCTGCCCTTGAATACCAGTATAGTTTTGTAATCGATCTAGGAGTGTGTCATGGTCTATAGTTTCGAACGCAGCACTAAGATCAAGTAATACTAGCAATGAGATGCAGCCTTGGTCTGAAGCAAGAAGCAAGTCATTTGTAATTTTAACAAGTGCAGTTTCTGTACTATGGTGAGGCCTGAAACCTGACTGAAATTCTTCATAGAGATCATTTTTTTGCAAGTAGGAACACAATTGAGCAGACACAACTTAAATTTTAGACATAAACGGAAGATTAGAATCTAGTTGTGGTTTCTTAATAAGAGGCTTAATAACCGCCAGCTTGAATGGTTTTGGGATGTGACCTAAAGATAACGATGAGTTAATAATATTGAGAAGCGGTTCTTCTGCTACAGGTAACAACTCTTTCAGTAGTTTAGTGGGTACAGGATCTAATAAACACGTTGTTGGTTTAGAGGCACTGATAAGTTTAATTAGCTCTTCCTGTCCTATAGTTGTAAAGCACTGCAGTTTTTCTTTGGGTGCTATGAATGAAGCTCAAATACTAGACGCAGTAGAATCTACATTTGATATTATATTTCTGATGTTATCTATTTTATCAGTAAAGAAATTCATAAAGTCATTACTATTAAACTGTGAGGGAATATTTAGATCGGGTGGTGTGTGTTTATTTGTTAATCTAGCCACTGTACTAAATAAGAACCTTGGACTGTTTTGGTTATTATCTATGAGTTTGTGGATATGCTCTGCCCTGGCAGCTTTTAGAGCCTGTCTATAGCTGGACATACTGTTTTTCCACGCAATTCTAAAAACTTCTTAGTTATTTTTCCTCCATTTGCGCTCAAGATTACGAGTTTCTTTCTTGAGAGAATGGGTATAACTGTTGTACCATGGCGCAGTACGTTTTTCTCTAACCTTTTTCAATTTGAGGGGGGCAACAGCTTCTAATGTATTAGAGAAGATGAAGTGAAGTGACGTACGGCCAAGTATGGTGATCCATACTCAGAATTTGTGCTCTGCATTTAACCCATCCAACGTGCACAAACACAGCAGTGAACACACACACACCGTGAACACACACCCGGAGCAGTGGGCAGCCATTTATGCTGCGGCGCCCGGGGAGCAGTTGGGGGTTCGGTGCCTTGCTCAGGGGCACCTCAGTCGTGGTATTGAGGGTGGAGAGAGCGCTGGACATTCACTCCCCCCACCTACAATCCTTGCCGGCCCGAGACTTGAACCCTCAACCTTTTGGATTACGAGTCCGACCCGAACCATTAGGCCACGACTTCCCCTGAAGATAGTGCCCATGAAGACTTCCCCAGAAGATAGTGCCCATGTTGCTAGTCATTTCGTCTAGTTCATGTGTTTTTAGGGGTACACAGAGCAGTTGAGATAATTCAGGCAGGTTATTGTGAATCTGTCTTTGGTGGCTGGAACAATAGTTCTGCCCATACGATAACGCGGAGCCATATAATTAATATCAGTAATATGCAGCATGCACGATACAAGGAAATGATCAGTAACATCATCACTTTGAGGTACGATATCTATATCGGTAAGATCAATTCCATGCGATATAATTAAATCTAGCATATGATTAAAACGATGAGTGGGCCCGGTGACGTTTTGCTTGACTCCAAAAGAGTTTATTAGGTCAGTAAACGGAAGTCCTAACGCATCATTTGTATTATCATTTTATGAATTTTAAAATCTCTGACAATTAGCACTTTATCAACATTAACCAATAGAAATCTGTAAATTCTTTTAGGAAATCTGTATATGGCCCTGGCGGTCTATACACAGTAGCCAGAGCAAGAGACAGGAGAAATTTATTTTGCATATCTAAGAGTGTAACATTAAGCAGAAGTATTTCGAATGAGTTAAACCTCCTGTATCCTGTTTTCTGAGTAACATTGAGAATATCACTATATATTGTTGCCACACCGCCGCCACGACCAGTCCGACGGGGCTCATGTTTATAACAGTAGCTCGGTGGAGTAGACTCATTTAGACCAAAATATTCATTTGGTTTAAGCCAGGTTTCAGTCAGGCAGAGTACATCAAAATGATTATCTGTGATCATTTCATTTACAATAACTGCTTTGGATGCGAGTGATCTAATGTTTAGGAGCCCAAGCTTTAAAAAATGTTTTTGTTCATTTATTTTGCGTTTTACTGGTTTAATCACGATCAGATTTTTTCTAGATCCTGCATTAAATTTATATTTTGACCTCGCTATTCGGGGAACAGACACAGTCTGTATAGATTGGACAACGCAAGTACTTCTATCTTTTAAGTGGGTAGAACAAAAGTCATCATAGTAGTTATTTGAGAATTGGCTTACTAGTCAGATGGAGCGTACAGACACATTTTTATGATTGCTAGTGATTAGTTACAAGAAAAGCATGCTGTATGCTATCGATTTTTAGCAAGTAACGAGTTTGCAAAAAATACATAGAGATTAACACCACAATGTCTTTAGACAAAAACTGAACTGATGGATTGATCCAAGGGGAAGCTGACTGCTAAAGCTGTTTTATCAGCAAACAGCACTGTAAAGATGAAGCTGAGCCCTCTGACTCCCAGTACACAAAAAGAGCTTGTAGAGCACAGATGTTAACTCCTCGGTTGTCTTGTGTCTTTCCAGGTGAGAAATGCAGGAGTTTTATTGATCTGGCCCCGGCATCTGAGAGAGGTGAGTAATGGCTGTCATTAGAGTGCCGTTCAGGCTTGTCCGACAGCACACACCAAAACTTACAAATGACGGATCTCTAATGTCCGCCTTGGAGCATCCCTGCTTTATTATTTGATGCATGCTACATATGTGGTACGTTGACTGATGCATGCATATTGGAGCAAATGTTCAGATTCTCCTGGCCAGTACAGGTCATGTGCTTTAAGTATGGCAAACTGTGATGTAAAAAAATTATTAGATTTGTGGCTTGTTATAGTACATGTGAACCTGCTTAGAACATTTCCTTATACTGTCCCCTTCTCCATCATTTATTTTCTTCTTTCCACTGTTCTATGAATACAGCTTATCATTAATAATAATGATAAGCTGCAGTGTCACTCTTTAGTAGAGGATGAGGGTGTTTCTTCAGCAGAAACTTTTATGTGGCAGGGGTTCATTTGTATAATCTAACAGATTTCAACATTGTTCTCTATGAAGGTCACATTTAACCTGGGGAACCTTCATGCTTTACAAATACCTTTTATGTATAATTTATACTATTATTCTTGTCCCAGGCCAAGACCTTTGATCTTAAAGTCTGAAAATCCATTATAAATGAGGTTTAAACTTGATCTAAAACAAAGAAAATCTAAGGAAATATAACTTGTGAATAAATTATTTTCAGTGCACAACTTCCAATCAGCCTAGTAATAAAGAAGTGTGGAAATATTTTGATACATGAGGTTAATTTTCCAAAAATGTCAAAAAAGACATACAGAATGCTAATAAACACAATACATAATTTGAGATGTGATACTGTAAAAATGTAACAAAGAATGTGAAACTTGTGTGTCTACAATGTTAGCATACAAATTAAACAGTAAAAGTGTGAACATTGAGTTTATTTTCTAATTGTCCACCAGACCTGTAGTTGAAGAAACACCCACAAACAAAAGTATGATCCAACATTGACTACAAATTTGACTTTTCTTTGAGGTTTCTTTGATAACGTAATGCGTTCCTTTACTAAAAAACATTTTAATGGCATGCTTTATTGTTGATGTTTTCTTCGCGGTGGCAAAGCCTTCACAGGGGAAATATCATTTTGAATATGGATTTTTTTTTTTTTCAGTTCAGGGGACTGCTGCATAATACATCTCGCCTTGAACAAATCTGGAGATAATACTCCACAATCAAAAAGGAAAATGAATTTTGCTTGCAAATTACATCTGCCACAGTTTCAGGGGAGAGCATTTGCAAGGCAAACTACACCATCCTCTGTTCTCTTTAGACCCCGGTTTTTATCTTTTAAGTCATGACTGACTTTGAAGGTCTCCAGTGATAATTACATTTGATACAAAGCTGCTGATATTTGTGGAATCAGCCGAAGAGTGATGGTTGTGCATTTTGATTGAAGTTTTTTCAGATTCACCCCTCTATGTAAGTGTTGTCTTGTACAGAAGCTTGTCAAAAATTGTTTGTGCAAAAATTATAGTGAGAAATTTGATTTATGACTACCGAATATGCTAAGGTCAGGCCGAAAGAAGATATAGTGCTTCTATCTCTATCCTCTCTCAATGACGCCATAGCTCAGACGATATCAAGCCCTCAAACAGTGCTTTTCTCTGGGACCGCCTCAAGGAGCCCCCGAGAAAATTGACACACTGTTTATAGTTGCCTGTGAAAAATGTAGGGCGGACTTTCAAAGGTACCCCGTTGTGTTTGAACTCTTGAAGACAATCACTCCAGACTTTAATATTGCATAATGCCATCATATTTCAGGTTAAAATGCTTTAATCACTCACCACCTGCGTTTCTCTCAAAGTCTGTCATCTTTTATTCAACGTGTGTGAGGGAATGCGTTGAGAAGCCCCAAATGAAGCCAAATTTCACAGTGGTTAATGGGTAGCACAGGTGTAGCAGCAGACTAGACTGTAAGGTAAACTCTGAATGTTGAAAGTAAGCAAAAGTGTTATGTTCTCAGACCAAAACAACCTCTGCTATCTCTGCAGAGTTCTCCTCAGAGGAAGCTCTGAGGCGAATGGGATTTCTGCTAATTAGGAGGAGCTGATTGCTGTAATGGAAACACCCTGGAGTCAGTCTGATGGATACAGTTATGTTTCCCTAATCTCTCAAAAATACCTTTATAAATAAAATAAAATAGAGATTAAACATTCTTTTAAAACACAAGGGCAGCATTGTTTTCAAATTCCTGCTGAAGAGAAAGTCGACTTCTAATAAGTACTCAGGAATGTTTATGCATTTCTTTATTCCTTTTTGTTGTATTCATCATACAAAGTCCAAATGCTTCTATTTTGCATTTTCTTTCTCGCTCTCTTTCTTACAGTTTTATTATTATCATTGTATACACAGCAGTTCAAAAGTTTGGGGTCAGTATGTTTTTGTTGTGTTTGTTTGTTTAAAGAAATTCACACTTATATTCAGCAAGGATGATTTTAATTGATCAAAAGTTACAGTAAAGACTTTTACATGTTACAAATTGATAAAAAGTTTTTTAATGTTTTTTAATCCTGATAAATACAGTTTTAGAAATATTAAGCAGCACAACTGTTTTCAACATTTGCAATAATATATATATTTTTTTATTACGCATCAAATCAGCATATTAATGATTTCTAAAGGTCACTGAAGACTGGAGTACTGACTGCTGAAAAAATGCTGAAAAATGGTGAAAAAAATTCAAAAGTAGAAAACAACTATTTTAAATTGCAATAAAATTTCACAATATTACTGTTTTTTTTACTGTGTTTTTGATCAAATAAATGCAGCCTTGGTGAGCATAAGAGACTTCTTTCAAAAACATTTAAAAATCTTACTGACCTCAAACGTTTAAACGGCATTGAACTCAAGCTGCATGAACTCCACAGGTTTGTGTAAAACCTGATGATCACGTTCACGATCCAAAGAGCATCTGGCCATCCGTATTAAGAGTCACATGATCAGTTTTACAGATTTGCTTATTTGATTAGTTACCTAGAAATATTTATTAATTTTAAGTCATATCATTTCACTATTTAATATTTTTCAAAATCCTTAAACTTTATTTTCAGGTTTAAATTAATAATTTGTAATGTGCTCCTTCATGGAGCAGTTATTAGAGATGGATACTCATATCTCTTAGTGACCTTAATGAACTCAAAACACCTAACTGAAATCAACATAAAGAACTGTACAAAAATGTGTCCAATGCATGTCAATTTATATGCAGAAGGCGAGTTGTTAAATTCCCGCTCAAATCTGACCATGTGAATAAAAGCGACAGAGAGAATTATGGAGCAACAGCAGAGCGCTTTGCTCACCAGTGTGTGTGTGTGTGTGTATTGCAGGTGTCCTTTGGCTGTCAGTTGTGTCTGAGGTGCTATACATCATGCTGCTGGTTGTTGGCTTCAGTCTGATGTGCCTGGAGCTTTTTCACTCCAGTAACGTGATCGATGGACTCAAACTTAACGCCTTCGCCGCAGTCTTCACTGTGCTGTCAGGTAAGCCCTTGTCCCCACCTCACACTTAGAAAAACTAATTGTGCATTACTTTATTACATTTATCACCCATACAAAGACGCACAGCCTATGCATGGTCTCACCAGACTCACGGATGATGGTGGCAAAATTTTGGGCTCGTATAATTCATAAAGTATTATTAGTCATTTCTGCAGAACCTCAGCAGTCAGTCAAAATTGGTTATTGATTCGGTAATAGTGCTGAGAGATCTTTTAAATGATACTAAAGAAAAAAAATGTTCTTTAACGTTACTGTCACGGTGCACACACGAACGAGGAGGACACAGGAACACGGAGACGAGGATGTAAACTTGAAATAACAGTCTCTAATGACTTCAGGCCAGGCCAGGCTGACAGACAGGAACACTGGGGAGTAACAAGTAGACCAGACAAAATCAAACATGGACAGGACTATAAATACACAGGATAATCATACATAATTAGACAAACACAGCTGGACAAGAATTAACTAATAATCACACTAGACGAGGACAGGAAACAAACCAAATATGGACACAAGAGGCGGGAACACATGACACACATGACAGAGAACTGACAGTTACCAAAGAAACAAAATACTGTTTCATGCGACATTTCCTACAATTTTACCCATTTCGTTTTTAAAATGGCAACAGTTCCAGTTGTCCAGTACTGTTAAAAAGTTTTGGTCGGTAGGAATGGTTTTTGAAATAAATAAATAAATACTTGTACTCAGCAAAGACACATTTAATTGATCAAAAGTTAAAGTCTTTACATTGTTACAAAAAATATTTTTTTCTAAATAAATGCTGCTCTTTATAGTAATGTTAAGCAGCACACAACTGTTTTCAGCAATGATAATAATAAGAAATAGCACCAAGGGCACCATACTAAAATGATTTCTGAATGATCATGTGACACTAAAGACTGGAGTAATTGCTATATATATGTTTATATACAGTATGTGTGTGTGTGTGTGTGTGTGAATATTTGACACTTAATTTTTATTACTAGAATAATACTTTATGACCAGATTCATCGAAAACAAGTCCTTGATATACAAAGGTTAATTTTTGTTGTTAATGTTTATTAAGATTCTGTGAAATCTGTTAACTAGTAATTTCACACTCGAGACACATTGGCTTGAGAATGAGATGATGTGGAGAAAACAGAGGTCTCCCTGGACTACATCTCTCTCCCTCTACAGTCTAGTGCATCTTGGGTAAACCTCAGCAGTTAGAAAGCCAGAACAGCTGCTGCTTTTTGAATTTCTGATTATTTGATTTGCTGAATACCCAATAGTCTTGTTCATTTGGGGCCCTAATGCTTTTTAATTCCAAGTGCAGCGGAGAGAGAGAGTGAAATCACCCATCCAGAGATGAGCCTTCATGTGGTTAGCTGACAGCGGTTAAACACAAGTTAGGATAAACTAAATACGCTTTAAGGAAGAAAAAATATTCCCTTATATTTAGTTTAGACATGACAGGTTGTCAGTCTAATCTGGATTGTCATGCAAAAAAACTGAAAAAAAAGAGGAAATTGTGTTTAAAAAAGAGAAAAAAATAAATATATAACAGAGTGATATATTTGTCAGCAGAGTAACAAGTTGTATTTAAAGTAACATAGGGTAAAAAAGCAAATGTTATGCAAGTGAGGAATTACAGTTACATATATTTCATAACAACTGCACCTTATTTATCCCTCACTAGTCTTGTTTTTGAGCCCTTGATAGTGACACTAGATACGCCAGACACACTGATCCTACTGTATGTGATTGGGAACAGGTTCTACCTGCACATAATGCTGGGATTTTGTCTTGTAATCCAAAGGATCAAAGGTTAATAACACTGTTTGTCATAGAGAAAATCTGTAAATCTGTATTGTAAGTGTGCTTATATCATCTCCATGATGTAAATTGTGTACACAGTTCCATAAATATACAAACATGTCCATTAACTGGTCCTAATTTACTCACCCTCATTCCAAATCCATGCTGTTTTTCTGTGGAACACAAAAGGGGATTTTTTTTTTTAAATGTTCACATAGTTCTTTTCCATGCTGGATCATTGAGTCATCAGATAACATCTGTACTGTGTTCCCCAGAAAAATGTAAGCCATACAGGTTTGGAGTAAATAATGACAACACCATTTCTTTCCAGTAAGCAACAACAGTATGACAAATTATCAATTGCATGTGTGGATTCCTCAACAGGTCTTCTGGGAATGGTGGCTCACATGATGTACACGCAAGTTTTCCAGATCACAGTCAGTTTGGGACCAGAGGACTGGAGGCCTCACACATGGGACTATGGCTGGTCTTTCTGGTAAGCTTTCTCTGATATTTCCAGTCACACTTACATAAATTTGATGGATATTCAGTGAAAGAAAGAAAAAAAATAATGCTTATATTCAGGAAGGACTTCAAATTGGGCCAAAAGAGCACTATAAAAGTAATCCATGACTACTGTCATTTGAGTCATTTGAAGTAATATGATAGCTTTGAGTGTGGATGTTGAAAATTCACTTCACATTCGCTCTTGCTCAGGTAGTGAGAAGTAGCAACATCTGATTTGTGACTAAACTCTAAATATTTTCACCCTTAGCAGTTCCTGATCAATAATCGAATGGAATTCTCTAGAGCAGTAGCTTCAAGTCCCTTCCCAGTACTTGGTGCTTTTACATCCATCCTGTGTTATATAATTCACCAAGGCAAAGAGTCGAGGCGTTCTCAGAAGTCACAGATGTGTGGGTGTCTGGTCCTCATTCTACGACAAATGAATCTGGCTCTTGCAGACTCTTCTCATTTAAGGTTCACTTTCTCCAATATAAGTGCTCTCTTTCCAACAGAACTGGCAACCTAGAGAAAAAAAAAATCGAATTAAACTTCAAACCGGTTTCCTCAGAATCTCTCTGTACTCTGAGGCCATGTTGAGCCATGATACAAAAAGATATTGGTGAAAAAAAAAGAAGAAAAAAAACACTATATCATAGCATATTATGATTTGTAGGATTTGGATAGAAGATTCTTAAAATTTTTGAAAGAAGTCTCACCAAGGCTGCATTTATTTTTTCGAAATATAGGAAAAACAGTAATAATGAGATATATTAATACAATTATACCTGTTTTCTTTTTGAATATATTTTAAAATGCAATTTATTCCTGTGATGGCAAAGCTGAAATTTAGAAGTCAGGAGTTTTACCGTGATATCAAAATGATTTATCTGTGATTTCCAAAATGCTTATATTTTCTGAAATGCTGCCATTTTTATATAATTGAGAAGAAAGATATTGTAGGTCAAATACTTGGATTGGATTCCAAATAGTTGGATTGCTAAACTAATCCAGTTAGTGTAAATATAAAGTTTGAAGTGCTTTTACTGCCTTTATAAAAATGTAAAAAGTCTTAAATAGAAACTTTTTCATTGGTGTTTTATGGTGTGTGTCAGCTCTACAGTGAATTTTTGGAGTGAGTCTCTGTCATTTAATTTTTTGGGACCATGCCTGTCTGTTAGAGCAGAGAGGGAATGGCTGTACTGGATCTCCCAGCAAATGATTTGTGTTATTTTGGCACTTGGATATAAGAGACATGCATTGGGGTTCTGACAGGCATGAAAGTGGTATTTACATTGGCTGAATTACCACAGATGCTTGCCTGGCATCCATTAGTCTAGGCTAAAATTGCTTCATTTGTCCTCTGCCATCTGGCCAATTTCATGTTTTTTCCCTCTATTTCTGTACTACCTTTACTACCTTACTGAATGGTAAGAACCTGAAAATGAAAGAGTAATTGACATTTTAGCTTCCCCAGCACACAAGTACAAATAGTGAACTCTCATGGTTTTTGATGTAATTTACAGTCTATAAATCACAGACACTTTTTGTGGAATGCAACTTTAATACTCCTGATAAATGAAAATAAAGAAAAAACTGTTTCAGAACATAGATAAAAATTTGAACTGGCAAAAAAGTTCACAGCAAAAAAGCAGTTATTTCAGGAAAGAAACTCTTAAACCTCAATGCAATATGCATTAATATATGCATATGAAGTATTAAAGGGATGAAAATTCTGTCATTATTTACTCGCCCTCATTTCGTTCAAAACCCGTAAGACCTTCGTTCATCTTCAGAACACAAATTAAGATATTTTTAAATTAAATCCGAGAGCTTTCTGACCTTCCATAGACAGCAAGGGTACTACCACGTCGAAGACCCAGAAAGGTAGAAAGGAGATCATTAAAATAGCACTGTCAAAATCTTCAGCCATGTTTACGAAGACTGTTTTATGTGCAGCGTGCATCTTCCATTGCTTGTAAAAAAAGAACGCCAGCTTCTGTATCAGCAGCACCACACGCTTGTGTCGTGGTACTCTCCTGAACATGTGGCAAAGACTGACCTGGAAGAGAAGAAATTGTTGAATAAAGTCGTTATTTTACATTACAGTTGCACCACTGATGTCACATGCACTATTTTAATGATGTACCTTTCTGGTTCTTGAACGTGGTAGTTTTGTTGCTGTGTATGGAGGTTTAGAAAGCTCTCGGATTTCATCAAAAATATCTTAATTTGTTTTCTGAAGATGAACGAAGGTCTTATGAGTTTGGAACAACATTAGGGTGAGTAATAAATGACAGAATTTTCCTTTTTGGTTGAACTAACCCATTAATTGTTTTTATTAGTAGTGTCTCATTCTGTGGTGAAATTAGTTTTTTTTTTTACAATTTTACTAAGAGAATGAATAGTTTTCATTTTCTTTTTGAAGTGCATAATAGGGTTTCTGCTTTAAACAAAGCTTTTAAGTGTGGCTGGCTTGACCTACCAAATGAATATACAGATTTACAATTAAGCCTATCAACACAAAAAAGTGTAATAATTGAACTGATGCAATATTATTTAATTATGTAACAAAGTTAAGTAAAATGTTCTATTTACACAATATGCTATCATATTGTAAAAATAAATGCAAATCATATTTTTTCCTGTGTGTGTGTTTTACAGTATGGCATGGGGATCATTTACCTGTTGCATGGCTGCCTCCGTCACCACCCTCAACTCCTACACAAAAACGGTGATTGAGTTCCGGCACAAACGGAAGCTCTTTGAGCAAGGCCTGCGCGAAGAGCAAACCTTCCTGGATCCAGAGGCCTTCCATTACTTCCGTGACAGGTCTGTCCAGTCCATCTCCAGCTCTATAGATGTTTACCCAAGCCACGGAAGCAGTCATGGGAGCAGTCGCGGTAAAATGCGCTCCCCTCCAGCTCCGGTGGACCAGAACGACAACACAGAGTCTCTGGGAGAAGAGCAGTGCTGAGAGGACATGAACTCGGTACTGCACAGGTGGCCTTGCTCGGACTTGACAACTTAGAATACTGATGAACTGGGATGCGAGGGGTTGAAATGTTGAATTCCGTTTTTTGATAGGCATTTTGAGAGTAAAAAATGGACATGAGTAATGGTATTGAACGAGGCGTGCTGGTAACAAGCTGAGCCTTAGCATAGATAATTCAGTGATTGTAAATAAAATCATGCGGAAAGGGAGTGTTTTTTCCCACCGACAGATAGCTGAGGTCTGCACGGGCAGGTGGGAAAACCACACGACTTACACTGCCGTGAAGGCTGAACAGTGCACGCTTCTAAAACCGCATCAAAGCATCTGTCTGTCCCTTGCCCTGACAGCTAGACATGCTCCTGAGTATTTATCAGTCTTACACAGTACGTGAAATGTACTCCTCCCTTGGTGAGATCTGCTTGAATATGCCTTCATGTTACAAACAGCAGAGTAGAGTACCGTTTAAATCCTGCCTTCAATACCGCTGCAGCTGAACACCGGAGAAGCACAGCCCATTTCAGTTGCAACATCCACTAGGTATACAAGGTTACTGCCACTTGGATTTGACCTGTTTCTGTCTTTTGTCATGCATTACTGGCTTGATTAGCAGCAGTCAGTGACAAGATTGTAAACCCTGACCCCAAATCATTTTTTTCTTTTGTAATTTTTTGAACATCTTATTAATGTACATACAATGAATGGAATTCATTATATTAATCTATTAATGAATGTACTAAATTGTATATTTATCTATGTATGCACTATAATCCTGTCTTTTTCATTTGATAAAAGAGGTACAAAATTGTCACCTTGAATTTTTTCAAGTTTGTTTTTAGATTAGAAGATAATATAGGAAATTACACACAACGGTCCTTTATTCTTTAGAAACATGCATGTATATATTCCACCTTGGTCATATAATTAAATTTTTCTGAACCAATTCATTTTTAAGTATGTGTGCCAAACTGAACCATTTTATACCGTCACACAAAATTAAATGTAGTTTTGTAAAAGGACAAAATTAAATGAAGTTTTGTAAAAAGGACATGAACAATGTTTCATTCAATAAAAATATTGAAAGCCTTATACATTTTCAACCCAAAAGGTAATCACAACTTTCTATATCTCACAAGTGCCATAGATAGATAGATAGATAGATAGATAGATTGATTGATTGATTGATTGATTGATTTTTTTTAACAGAAACAGAAACAGGCTTGCATACACTCAGAGGTTATTTAAAGATCTTAAAAATTTATTGTAAAGTGTAATGAAGAAGAACACACGTCCCTGACTAAAGGCGCGTGTAGAAGACGAGTTAGGTACGCAGGAGCTAAACCATTTAGGGCCTTATAGGCAAGTAATAATATTTTGTAAATGATACGGAACTTAATAGGTAGCCAGTGCAGAGACTGTAAAATTGGGTTAATATGATCATATTTTCTTGACCTGGTAAGAAGTCTAGCCGCTGCATTTTGGACTACCTGTAGCTTGTTTATTGAAGATGCAGGACAACCAGCTAGCAGTGCATTACACTAGTCCAGTCTAGAGGTCATGAATACATGAGCTAGCTTTTCTGCATCAGAAACAGGTAGCATGTTTCGAAGCTTGGCAATGTTTCTAAGATGGAAGAATGCTGTTTTTGTAACATGGGAAATATGATTTCCAAAGGACAAGTTGCTGTTTAATATAACACCCAGATTTTTTAATTTAGAGGACATAACAATACATCCGTCTAGTTGCAAATTGTAATCCAAGAGATTCTGTGTACTGTTTTTTGGTCCAATAAGTAATATCTCTGTCTTATCTGAATTTAATAGGAGGAAATTATTGGTCATCCAATCTTTTAAATTTTTTACACAATCTATTAGCTTAGATAGCTGAGAAGTTTCATCTGGTCTTGTTGAGATATATAGTTGAGTATCATCAGCATAACAATGAAAACTAATCCCGTATTTTCTAATAATATTACCAAGGGGCAACATGTATATTGAAAATAGCAGAGGGCCTAGGACAGATCCTTGAGGTACTCCATACTTTACTGGTGATAATTGAGATGACTCCCCATTTAAATGAACAAAGTGGTAGCGATCGGACAGGTAGGATCTAAACCATCTTAAAGCCTGCCCTTGAATACCAGTATAGTTTTGTAATCGATCTAGGAGTGTGTCATGGTCTATAGTGTCGAACGCAGCACTAAGATCAAGTAATACTAGCAATGAGATGCAGCCTTGGTCTGAAGCAAGAAGCAAGTCATTTGTAATTTTAACAAGTGCAGTTTCTGTGCTATGGTGAGGCTTGAAACCTTACTGAAATTCTTCATAGAGATAATTTTTTTGCAAGTAGGAACACAATTGAGCAGACACAACTTTTTCAAAAATTTTAGACATAAACGGAAGATTTGAAATGGGTCTGTAATTTGCCAGTTCATTAGAATCTAGTTGTGGTTTCTTAATAAGAGGCTTAATAACCGCCAGCTTGAATGGTTTTGGGACGTGACCTAAAGATAACAATGAGTTAATAATATTGAGAAGCGGTTCTTCTGCTACAGGTAACAACTCTTTCAGTAGTTTAGTAGGTACAGGATCTAATAAACATGTTGTTGATTTAGATGCACTGATAAGTTTATTTAGCTCTTCCTGTCCTATAGTTGTAAAGCACTGCAGTTTTTCTTTGGGTGCGATGAATGAAGCTCAAATACTAGACGCAGTAGAAACTACATTTGATATTGCATTTCTGATGTTATCTATTTTATCAGTAAAGAAATTCATAAAGTCATTACTATTAAACTGTGAGGGAATATTTAGATCAGGTGGTGTGTGTTTATTTGTTAATCTAGCCACTGTGCTAAATAAGAACCTTGGATTGTTTTGGTTATTATCTATGAGTTTGCAGATATGCTCTGCCCTGGCAGCTTTTAGAGCCTGTCTATAGCTGGACATACTGTTTTTCCACGCAATTCTAAAAACTTCTAAGTTAGTTTTTCTCCATTTGCGCTCAAGATTACGAGTTTCTTTCTTGAGAGAATGGGTATAACTGTTGTACCATGGCGCAGTATGTTTTTCTCTAACCTTTTTCAATTTGAGGGGGGCAGCAGCTTCTAATGTATTAGAGAAGATAGTGCCCATGTTGCTAGTCATTTCGTCTAGTTCATGTGTATTTATGGGTACACAGAGCAGTTGAGATAAATCAGGCAGGTTATTTGTGAATCTGTCTTTGGTGGCTGGAACAATAGTTCTGCCCGGACAATAACGCGGAGCCATATAATTAATATCAGTAATGTGCAGCATAGACGATACAAGGAAATGATCAGTAACATCATCACTTTGAGGTATGATATCTATATCGGTAAGATCAATTCCATGCGATATAATTAAATCTAGCGTATGATTAAAACGATGAGTGGGCCCGGTGCTGTTTTGCTTGACTCCAAAAGAGTTTATTAGGTCAGTAAACAATAGTAAATCAACATTAACTAATAGATCTGAGAGGAAATCTGCAAATTCTTTTAGGAAATCTGTATATAGCCCTGGCGGTTTATACACAGTAGCCAGAGCAAGAGACAGGAGAGATTTATTTTGCATATCTAACAGTGTAACATTAAGCAGAAGTATTTTGAATGAGTTAAACCTCCTGTATACAGTTTTCTGAGTAACATTGAGAATATCACTATATATTGTTGCCACACCGCCGCCACGACCAGTCTGACGGGGCTCATGTTTATAACAGTAGCTCGGTGGAGTAGACTCATTTAGACCAAAATATTCATTTGGTTTAAGCCAGGTTTCAGTCAGGCAGAGTACATCAAAATGATTATCTGTGATCATTTCATTTACAATAACTGCTTTGGGTGCGAGTGATCTAATGTTTAGGAGCCCAAGCTTTAAAAATAGTTTTTGTTCATTTATTTTGCGTTTTTCTGGTTTAATCACGATCAGATTTTTTCTAGATCCTACATTAAATTTATATTTTGACCTCGCTATTCGGGGAACAGACACAGTCTGTATAGATTGGACAATGCAAGTACTTCTATCATTTAAGTGGGTAGAACAAAAGTCATCATAGCAGTTATTTGAGAATTGGCTTACTAGTCAGATGGAGCGTAGCGTCCTGGAGATGTTGTCCGACAGGAGTTCTGCTCCGACTCTGCTGGGGTGCAGGCCATCAGCACGGAAAAGCCTAGGACGCTCCCAGAAAATATTCCAATTATTAACAAAGAGCAGTTTCTGTTCTTTACATCATGACAATAACCATTCGTTTAAAGCAAAAAGTCTACTGAACCTTTCGTGTCCTCGTCGATATGTGGGAAGCGGTCCTGACACGATGATCGTCGTCGCGGGCAATGTGCTGCGTACCATCTCAATCAGGCTCCTGAAGTCCCTCTTCAGTGTGTCCGTCTGCCGCAGCTTGGTGTCGTTAACCCCCGCGTGCAGCACAACAGCACCGATGCTCTCGTCGCCCTTCAGGATCGTGTGTATCTATGCAGAAACATCGAGAACACGAGCACCGGGGAAACAGTGAGTGTGCACTTTACCTTCAGCTAACATAGACGTGCCGGACGATGGAGTCTCCGACGATCACACTGTCGCGTTCCATCTCGCGGAGGGGAGCGAAGCGGTTCCGGGTGGAGATCTCAAAGACCGGAGGCGGTGGAGGGAGAGAGGTCGTCGCCCGGGCCCTGGTTCACGTCTTCCGCTGCTGGTGCACTCAGGGTCCGTGGCGTCCTGGCACCGGAGTGAAGGACATCTGGGAAGATCGCGTCCTGGGTGCACAGGGTCTATGCAGAGAAACACACGGAGTAGAGGTGGTGGGAGTGTTAGCAGCGTGCTGTATACTTACCCCGGACTTGTGAGCATCAGCCCGGGATGTTTCCAGCGCGGCTCTCCGCTCTCTCAGCTGGGCCTGCTTCTCCACCAGGTCGCGGATCTGCTTCTCCACGGCCTCCAGCTCCAGCTGCACCGAATGCAGCTCGAATGTGTCCTCACCTGCACTCAAAGGTAGACACAAATTTAAGCAAGTAAGAGTGAAGCAATGGTTATGTGTGTGAATAGAGTATTAGCAATCTAAGCGAGATTAGCGATTAGCGGCAGCCATGCTGCCGATGCTAACGGGCTATAAGCTAATAGTAGACTCGAGAAATCAAAATAAAACTAGTGATAACAAGGCTCTCTGATTGGTTTTGTTTTAGAATGCTATAGGGGATATATTCAAACATTATAGAAACGAAAATGATAGTGTAAAATTGATAGATAAAATTGTTTTTAAGATAGAAAATAGACGATAAAGAATCAACTTGATGGAGCTCAAACTCAAAACACGCAGTCACAAATCAGCGCATACAGTACCACATTCCTGCTACACATGCAAAAAGCAGTATGTCAGATAAGTGGGACATTTGAATAATCAGCATTGATACATTCACCATCATCCAAATGACTTGCTTTAAAACGTTCAAGGAATTAATGTTTGGAAAAATACAAAACAGTGCACTAAAATTGCCAATTGATCAAAAATAATGAGTCATTCAATACTTAACCTGTACTATTTATTAAAAAAATAATACTAAAAACATATGGTAACATTAAATTAATCAAAAACTGACAATCTAGAACCAGCTCAAAACAGCCATTGGCTGGACTACACTGGCTGTGCTGTATGTTTATGATTCATCAAAAAACCCCGGCTCATTCCAGCCTTTTGCTCAGGACTGTAGATTCAGTATCAGTGTTAGCAGATTCAGTAGCGGTGCATTAAGTATTTCAGGAAGCTCGTTGTTGAGTATTTAATTATGGTAGTCCGTTCGCATTGACAGAAGAATGCATGTGAAAAAGCCATTAACAGAACTAAACGGGAAGAATGTTTGAAAACAGTAATTATTTTTGCAGTTTGGATTGGTAGTGGAAATTACACACTTACACCTACAGAATGTGTTTCATTAACATTCGACTCGAGTTCTTCATGAAATTTCCAAAGAATTTACAGATGGTACAACATATTGTGCCATTGTGTGGTCAAACTGTGAGTCTTAATTAGTAAGAGTGCAGAATCAAGCTTCTGCTGCATTTTCTATTACAGTCTCTTTTAGAATTCCCTACTAAAAAAAACCCTGTGTGTTTACTGACAATGATTACTTAATGATTGCTTTCTATAATCAATGCATATTCAAGTCACAAATAACATCTTGCTGGTCCATAGTGCCTTTATAAGCACATACATTAGTGAAGTGCTTCCTCTAGTGGGTGAAATCTACAGAGAAGAATCTATAGTGTGCTATTCAATGCTGGGCCACTGAAGACGTGCCGCACATCTGGAGAAATGGGCTGACATCCATCCATCTATTCTCTTATTCATCCCTCATCCATCATTTTTTGTTTCGGCTGGGTTTTGCTTGCCATCTGCCCCAAGTACAGTGTGATGCCTCAGATCCACCTTTTCTGATTGATTTACATAACATTGCTCTTTAACTAGACCGCTGACCTGTGGGTGACCCTCATACTATTGGACATAGATTATCAGCACCTTAAGTGAAAAGCAATTACATCTATCTCCTTATGGCACAAGGGATTCACAGCAGACCACGGAGAGATCTGAATTAACATTACACTGCTCTGCCATTGACAGGGGATGGTTCAGTGATGGAAAAGAGCCTCCTTTCACATTCGGCTTTACAAAGCAAACAATACAAAGCTGCTTTCATTATGTTTTACAGGAAGGGTCATGCGGCACAGGCTCAATTTCAGCCCTGGAGATGAAACACAATGAGCTGGCATTTGGGGCAAGAGATAGCGCAGAGGGAGAGGAGAAATTCATCACGGTTTGGTGATAAATCAAGGAGAAGCCGTCACTAATTAAAGTGCATCAGCAGTGTGTCTCTCGCCTCGCGGCATCGCTTACAGTATTATAACTTTCAGTTCTGCAAATTATGCGCAAAACAAAGAAACTCATTTGTACAGCAAGGATGAAACCAAAACGGTCTAAAATTGGCTTCCTTTTATCCACATACAAGATGATAGACCGCAATTGTTTTCATAGGATATATTCACCATTTACATAATGTTTAGTCATGGTAGGTAATGAAATGCAGCTGAAAGAGTTTATGAGGTGCACCTGCTGGGCCGTTTCGAGACGGCCGCTGGACGGGTCATTTGTGTAATTTTCATTAGGCGGACAGAAGCAATTGGCATCCCCGTCGCCATGATGTGACTTTGTCTGAAGATATGACTGGCCTGAGATCCAGCTTTATTCTCCTTTGCAGATGAGAGGAATCAGTAATTAAGGCATGCAAATTATAATAAGTTATGTTATGCTTTAAGCAGGATGTGCTGTTTTCAGATTAACACCAATACTTAGGACTCAAATATGTGGGTGTTTTTTGGGAAAGGTATGTGGTTTTCAACACTTTTGCTGTTTTCCAAAAATAACGGCAAGACATTTTTACAATAAATAATTGTAAAGCTACCCTAGTGAAAAATATACTAAATTGTATCTGAAATACATTTACATATTTATGTGCTTAATAAAAATACCCTGCAATTGTACTCTGCAGTTATACTAAACTGATACACTTAAAGTTTGCTAAATTGGAACAACTAATTTTGTGCTTAATGCACTTTAATTGTGCGGAAGTAGTGCTGAAGTACAAATAAAGACATAACGACATTACTGCAAGAATACTTTATGTACACTTTAAATTTTTGCATTTAAAGACAAAAATTATTCAAAGATCATACAATCTTCATCAACAGTGACATTAAAACACATTTTAAGCATAATATGCATTGTGCAAAAAGAAATACTCCTATGTACTAATATACTGAAATAATAATATACTAATGGTTTTTACTTTGTATTAAATATATTAATAAATTATTTAAATAAATTATGGCATCTTTTTTTAACTAGGGTAATTATAAAATGTTATAAATACAATATAAATTAGTTTTATCAAGTTTTTTTTTTTAATTAGTGGAATTGTTTACCATGGAGACAACAGTGCCAGTGAAATATATAAAAGAAAGATGAAATGTTGGATGCTGTTAGCAGAAAAATTAAATATACTTTTAAAAAATGTCCACAGGGCTAAAAGCACTCACACCCATGTACGTTTTATCTACACAAGATGCTCTGTAATTTGATGTCAGATAGACTGTTCTCTCCATCGTCATGGGATTTCACTTGGTCTCTCAGATCCTGACATATGCTCCAGACGGAGAATAATCAAAGGTCTTATCAGAGCTTGATGGATGGTCAAATCAAACAACTCCATCTGTAGGACAGGAATAGGTCCTGGAATGGAAACTTGCTCTCTCTCTCTCACACACACACACACACACACACACAATATATTTTCTTTTTGCAACAATAATTGACAGATGAAAATTTAACTGCTACAGAATTACAACAACGCCACCGCCCTTCAATATTAATTAAAATGATTGACTTAGAAAAAAACATATAAAAAAATATGCAGCTGCAGTTCACCTTGCATTGACCCGTCTGAGTGTTTAATGTTGTTTAAGTGGGTGGGATTTGTTTTGCAGTGTCACTTACACATGTGATGTATTTGGTTGAATGTGGTGACGGCTGGTGAGGTACAGTGTGGGCGGACATGGGGGGGGGGGGGGGTTGTTTTGCACTGCATCACTGACCACTTCTTAATGGATACAGGAGATTTATGCAAGCAGTCACAAAGAATGGGGCTGTATCCCTCTCACATAGCTCAGCTGTAGAGTGGCCCGTCTGAAAACCTGTATATATTTTATCTGTGCCAGTTTTATAGTTGTGCAAGTCTGGAGCATATTAACTGAACTGCAGACGCTTTCTGAAACACAATAGTGCTGCCTCTGAATCTTTTGCCATTTTCTGAAACATTCTTTCGTTTATTATACTCATCTACAATGCTGAATAATTTATGAGGGCATTATGACATCATCTACCACTCTTAACATTTAATTACTTTTGTTCAGTGGGAATATGCCAATTCAAGGGATTGTTCATTCATGCATACCCTATTAGGCATAGTTAATAAACTGTGTGGTCTGGTGTAGCAGGGCTGCATACAAATCATTTTAGCTCATTTAAAGAAAATAAAAAAATGAATGAAAAAGTTCAGAACACCGACTTAAACATTTCTAGTTGGTCAAGAAAACTGTACATGGATATGCCATTTAATCCAACCCAAACTCACAGGAAAACCATTTTCATGATGTGAATCATAGAAAAATTTATTATTTTTTTATTTATTTTTTTAGAACAAACTAAGCATGAAGGTCCACCCCTAACTCACCACTAAACATAATAGTTACTGGGGTGTAAGCAAATTGTATGAAAATGTACAAATGATATCGTACAAATTCATACAAATTATCCTGTAATTATCTGAAATGTAAAATACAAATTGCTATTAAATTGTGTTGGTTTCATCAGATATCATCAGCCTCCAGTCTGCAACATCTGATTCACTAATAAACACAATGAACGCATTCTTTTTTTAAAATGCATCTGTCAAAAAAGTCACAAGGCCCAATCACTTTGAATCAGACTCTCTCAGTCAGTGAATGGTTCAGAGCCATTACTGAGATCACAACTATTCTGACACACTATTTTCCCATCTAAATACTGTAAAGCTGATATAAAGCAACCCGGCTTTATATCAAGCTGATGTAAAGCTCCTTTGACACAATTTGCATTGTTAAAAGCGCTATACAAATAATAGTGACTTGACTTGCCTTGATAACTGACTCCCACTTTATTTTTCAGTTTTTCAAACTGAAACCATCCATTATTGCAATATATAATATAAGCTACTTTAGTTATTTGAGATAAGGTTAAATTACTACTTAATATGAGAACATGAGATTTAGAATACACATTCACAACATAGCTATATCAATCATGCAATTCATATTAAAAATAAATTGATTCTTGTGTAACATATAAGCTTTGTTTCTGAAACATGAATTACTTGTCACCACATGATTAATATTCATATTCAATAAACTCAGTAGCTGATTTGCTGAAAGCAGAAAAAAGGTACTAGTTTTAGCGTGGCTGATTTAAAAAATCTTGAAGAGATCTTTCTTTATTCTAGTGAAAAGCATGCCTGATCTGAAGAAGACCAAAAACAACATTCTCTTAAAGACACAAATACTGCTAGATTGATTTACATCCAGCAGCTTGTTCAAGGCCACAGCAAATGTAAAGAAATCTAATTAATTTTCAATATATGGCAGAGGAGACATCTTGTACCAAAAGCTTTTGTACTTTGAAATTCTGTAAATTCATGGGTAACGTAAATAAAACTAATGCTATAAAAACCTCCATTTGGGAAGAAAATTGGTGCTTTGTTAAAATGAGAGTGCAGGAACATTTGTAATGATACAGGCTAATTTCTATCTTTAGCCTGCAATCGATAGCTTTATTCACATGAATTAAACCCCCTCATAAGCAATGTGTTGTAGTCACATTGTGAGATTAATTTTGACTCTGTCTTCTAAATTGGAACTGATGGCACCCCAGTTCATTTGTCATTTGTTAACGGTGGTCTCAGTGACACACTCACTGGAATTCTCCATCCATTAGATCAATGGATTGATTAATCCTGAAGAGCTACAGATGGTTCAGGTGCTTGTGTCCAAAATCTGCCTAACTAGACTGGACAAGCCCTGATGCTGTTTCTTGCCATTCCTTGCCACTGTTTTACATTTTACACCAGGTGTGATATTTCTTTTAGAAAACAGTTCCATAAATAATAAGTTTATATTGAATACCTTACATTTTGGAGACAATATTGCCTATTAATTTGTGTATTTTTACTCCGCCAACGAAAAAAGCTTCATACGAAGCTACATCAGATTTAAACTACTGCATCTCCAAGCACGGAATTCTGATATTCTGTAAGCGCCACCTACTGTCAAAAAGTGAATCTGCATTTAATTTTATTTTTTATCATTTCATATTATCATTTTTTTTATGTACAAGTTTAAATGTTTAACTTCAGCGTCACGTTTTTTGAACGCTGTGTCTCGTGCGAGATGCTGAAAACGATTAAGATCATCCATCTAGCGCGCATGTTAACAAAGAAAACCCATTTCACACCATTTCGTTAACTGATTTGTGCTCCTTTGGCTGCAATTGCAATTGTACATCAGATTGTAGCTCACATCACATGGTGTTTACATTCTCTGAGCATTATCTTCTGACACATTCTCATTTATATAATTGATACACAGAACGTACCCTGCCATATAACTATGGCTTTCATATATAATGCACTAATGTATGCAGCTAATGTAATGCACTCAGTAGAAAGCATTTTACACAGTTCATTTGCACAGCTTCCCTGCAATGTGTTGTACCAATGCAAATGGTAGCAGCCATTTGTCAGGACTGAATATTTCCAGAACATTTTAATCATTTGTGCGATCATTTTGTTACCAGTGGAAATAACGTGATGTATGTCATTCTGTGTGTTTACATATAAAACTTCATGAACAATACTTTTCATTCTTCTTGAATGATGCTTGACTATCTGCATTAATTTTTGTTGTTCTCTCCTATTCCTAATTGTCTTTTCATAAGGCATTGTGTAAACATTTTTGCAAGCAAGCTGCCTAATAACGAGTTAAGATTTTTTTAAACACTCCTTCCTTTTTGTAAAGCACTTTAGTGATTTTCCAAGTAACTGATAAATGCAGTCCACTGGTCTCCATATATAAAAAAAGACACACTCGCTTATGTGATTAGCGATAATCAAATTGCACATATGGGGAGGTTAATTACAGCTTAATAAATAATGTGGGGTCTCCACAACGATATCAATCAATTCACATTGGTCAATTCTCATTAGGCTTTGTTGCTCTGAGGTATGGAGGGCAGACAAACATAATGGTATTTACTCACTGCCAGTCTGAGATATTTCTCTCATCTTTTACAGGGCTATTTGGGAGTCTGGCATAGACTGAACCCCTGTGACAGGTGAAACAGCTGCCATGCCATATTGTCCTCTCTAATGACCTAGTTTGCCAGGTGAGGCCAGACCCACCGCAAAACACGTCCACCTTAATTACCGTTCAATTACCTTGGCTGGGACATCAGATCCATCAGAGGAGCTTTTAACTAAACCACTGGCTTGATCTAGAAACCAAGCACACTTAAAGTGATAGCCAAGACGTGATATTTGAATGTGTGATGAACAGGGCAGATCTTAATATTCTCATTGCAATCACATGGCGAATGAGATGTGGTTTTTTAGAGTGCATATCACATAATTGATACACTACCGTTCAAAAGTTGTTCAATGGTAAGAAATATGTCAATCATCAAATCAGCATATTAGAATGATTTCTGAAGGACCATGTGACACTGAAGACTGGAGTATTGTAAAGACATCTTACATTTTAATCAAACAAATGCAGCCTTGGTGAACATAAGAGACTTCTTTAGAGAGAGAGAGAGAGAGAAAAAACATCTTACAGACCCTAAACTTTTGAACAGCAGTGTATTTATGTACTCATTCAACATCATTTACTTAAAAGAAATCTGTATAATGAGTATAGTTATTGGTGAGTACACTTACATTGTCATAACATTTTGACATAACATTGCTTCTTTAAATGCAGCATCCAATGGTCTGCATTTGAAAACGCAAACCTTTCTCACCTAAAAAAATAAATAAATAAATAAATATGTTTAAAATCATTTAAACTCACACAAGATGAAGACGTTAGTCATATAAAATTGACATGGGCAGGTAGCTCAACATATAGGTGACACCATGTTGAGATCACATGACTAGTCATTAGGTGCGTTCGACTTGAAGCGGCGCTGCGCAGAACGATCAGTGTATGAGAGAGAGATTCGAAAGCATCAGGATGCGTCTGCTCTCTTATCGCTCTCCTGGTACTATGAGGTCATACACTGATCGTTCTGCGCAGCGCCGCTTCAAGTCGAACACCTGCTGTCCGATGCTGCACTTTTGCCACTAGGTGTCAGTGTAAGTTTGCAAAACATAAACAAATAATGAATTCAATGATGATGTCAGTTAGTAACCGGAGGATTGTATTCACAATGAAAACTTCCTGTGGAAATTTACGTTTAAAAAAAAATCTGTTTTAGATTTACGGATAAAACAAGACCTGTGATATCATTTAAAGAGAGTTTAACATTTTGTTCTAAATCAAAATTAAACGCAGTCTTCAAATTTTGGGAAATTTTAAAGCATTTTAAAAACTTAAGTTGCTATAATGGTTGTCTTGGTCATCAAGCGTGTAAATTTTATTTAAAAAGAAACCTCTCTTCAAAAGCATTAACAACTGAAAACTGCAATCATAATGCAGAAACCCAAGAGGAACCCCATGGGTTTAAAAAAAAAACACTCTACAAACTGAACAGTATAACAGCTAACGAGCAAATATATTTGTTTATGATGGATAAGAACAGTAACAATTAAACTAATTTTGTTTCACCTCTTTTTTTCAGCGATCTCAGATTTCCATATTCCCTCAGAGGTGGCTAATGTCATGATGATGATGATGATGATGATATAGACGCTTCAGCAACAGCTGGGCAGTGTAATGAATGTGCTCAATATCCAGCAGGAAGAGCACTCCTTTGGGTTCATCTTTTTCCTTTAACTGTCATTAACCATATGCCTCTGTGGTGTATTCTTTTTCCTTTCATTAGACATTTATACATTCACAAAGTTATATTAGTGTGGACACTCATTGTTTAGACCACACAGTAAGATAAACGTTTGCCACTTTTGTTGTAAACCACATAGCTACCATTTCCTGTCACCAATTCCTCTGTTTGCTTGGCAAGATGGGTCTTGGTTTACTGAGCAGAGTATTGGGAAATGGCAGTACAAACATCTCTTTGAAGAGCCTCCTGTTTGATGCTGAACTCTCACAAGGGATTCAGTCACAAGCTAACACCAAAACATCCATTGATCCATGTTCCACACAAGCCATCACATTCCCAAGCCGACTCTCAAAAGGCTTCCAGGCTCAAAGCTGTATATTCTTTAAGGCAGATTATATAAACAATGAATCACGATTTTCTGCTCTCTGGAGGACCTACGGAATCCTGTTGGGAGTAGGTACTGATAGGAATGGATCTGTTACTTTTTTGCATTTGGGAAAAGACATGCTGGAGTGTTAACGATCCTCATCAACTTTCATCATTAAGCAAAAACACTGGCAAGAAGTTGTCAGCAGGTGGACCGCAACTCAAGAAAGGCCACAGACTTGTTTTGATTGAGACAGCAGGGGAAAACAATGGTAAATAGTGTATATAAATATAAAATATTATATTATATTGTATAAATACAATCTGAAATTATATATATAAAAAAATAAAACAAATTCAAAACGAATTACTATGAACAACCTGGGTGCTGTTGCAAAAAACAAGTTTATTTCAGTTAGTCTGACTTATTGTCACTTGATTTGATTCAAAATAAGTCAGACTAACTGAAATAAGCCTGGTTTATTTGGTAACTTGTTTTATGAAACAGCCCCCAGATGTAACAACTGCAAATAAATATGTTCATCATATATTCAGAGAAAAGGGCTTTACCTCTGCTGCCATCTACTGTTCAGAATAATAATAAAAAACAGTCCATATAAATAAATTACGTCACTTTTTATAAGGGAGAGCAGGGCTATATTAGGTCTGTATAATACTTTGGGTATGTATGGAACTATATGGAACTATAACAACTATAATATGAAACTATAACAACAAGTATTATGCTATTTCTTACAGTGGGCCACTGAGTAATGAATAAGTAGCATGTAAATAAAATGGTACATGAATATGGTTCTATGATATATGTATCCAAATGTAATATGGCATTACCATCCGATGCACAGATGTATAGCCATAGTATTTTTGGATCAGTAGTAGAATAAAATCATAACACTCTCCAGTGTAAACAGTGCTTTGGAATAACAAGCATTTATATATATTTTACATCCATTAAATAAAAAGAAAATGAATTACTGAATTACTCTGAATTGCTGTGGTGTTTGAGTATACCAGTGACACAACAGAAATTTAGATCAATGTTATAGATATAGCACATGAGTGTAATCTATTCTAGGAGCCCTTGATGTAGTACCACTATAACAACCACAAGGAGGACTCAGATAGCCATTAACGTTTGTCTGTTTTTCCTCAACATGAGTGGGTTGCAAAATATAAATCTCTAGTCTGGAGGTGTGAGGGAAATTATTAATGTAGTTTCTCCAGCTCTAGTAATACACATTTTACCTCAGCCATCTCAGCAGTTCATAAAGTGTTTCTTTCTTTGTCAAATAATTATTTGGCACTGATACTTTTTTTCTTTTCAAATCAATAACATACCAAACAATCAGTGTAGTTGGACACCTAAATGTATCATTTTTATGAACTGATTCATTTTAATGAATCAAAAACATATAGGGCAACCAGTGAGGTCCGACACCCAAATGGATGGCTCTTTTGAGCACATACTTTTTAGTCAATTAAAAGCATACAGCTCAACCAGTGTAGTCTGATTCCAGTACAAATTATTCTTATGATCCAGTTCTTTTTAGAATATCAGCAAAATATAGTGCAAAGGCATAGTGCTACTGCTGAACGAAAGACTCTAATGAGTCACTAATGAGTTCTTTTCTTTTCTTTTTTTTTGTGAAACTAATAGGCCTACAACTTTTGTTGTTCATATGACGCTGATCATTTACTCACCCTCATGCTGTCCCATATATGACTGACAGACTTTCTTCAGCTGAACACAACTAGAAATTAGAAAAAAGTTGATGCTTCAAAAACCATGCAAAACTACATTAATCCATCCATAGAAACCATTGCTTCCAGTCAACTGTCAAATTTGTGTGAGAGATGGTGTGGAAGCACAGAGAACCATAATTTCTTGCAAGAGTTAAACAACACTCATGAACCTGCATTTGACAGTTGGCGATGATTTATAGTGGATAATACTAAAAACTTTAAAATAGGCCTATCAATATTTTTCTCTGACACATCTGTCGTTTTACTTAAAGGTATAGTTTCCTCAAAATGGAAAATTCTGTCATTACTTACTCACCCTCATGTTGTTCCAAACCCATAAGACCTTTGTTCATCTTAAGAACACAAATTACAATATTTTTTGATCAAATCTGAGAGCTTTCTGACCCTCCATAGACAGCAACACAACTAGGTACGTTCAAGGCCTGGAAAGGTTGTAAGGACATTGTTAAAATTGAGAGTAAAATAACTTATGCGTGTGGTGCTGCTGAAAAAGAACATCCATCTCTCTTGGTTCATTGTCTATATATTCTGATTCAAATAAGTAAAAAATTGCACGTCATCTCTATTGAAATCTTAAGATATGTTTACAGCATACGTCTTCCTCTGCTTGTAAACAAGGTGCAGCGCATCTGGATTCTGCGTCAGAACAGTGGCTCCTGTGTCGCGCATGCATCGTGGTACTCTCATGACCGCATGCCTAAGACTGACACAGAAGAGAAGAAATCATTGAATAAAGTTATTTTACAGAATTTCCTTAATACCTTTATGGGACTTGGATATGGTAGTTGTGTTGCTGTCTATAAAGGGTCAGAAAGCTTTTGGGTTCCATCGAAAATATCTTAATTTGTGTTCTGAATATGAATGAAGGTCTTACGGGTTTGGAAGGTCTTACATGAGGGTGAGTACTTAATGACAGGATTAAAATTTTTGGGTGAACTATCCCTTTAAAAAAGACACCAATTCATCCCCTGTGGTTTCATGGTGTTCATTTTGCATGTTTTTTGGGGTTTTTTTTGGAAGCGTCAACTATGAGAGAATTTTCATTTTTGTGTGAAGTATGGTTTCAGGTCCATTTTTGAAAACGATTTTTGCCACCTCTATAAAGACTCTGAAAAGTCAAGTCAAGTCACCGTAATTTATATAGCGCTTTTTACAATGCAGATGGTGTCAAAGCAGCTTTACAGTCTGTGTAAACACACCATTTGTAAGAATCGCTCTAATTTTATTATTGAAATTATATTGTCATTTAGCAAACCTTTATTCCTTACAACCATTAAACTCTTCAGCATTCCCACCCCTAATGTAAAGCCACAGTTTGTTCAGCACTCTAGTTGTGTTCACTTCCCCCCATGGACGCACACGCTTGTGCAAATGCTGACAGAGCAGCAATACAGAACAGACCAGAAAAATGTAGTCATTTAGTAGACAAATACTAATTCAAACACACCAATGCACATCAGCACGTCCCCATTCTGTTCCGTTCAGCGATGATAAACAACACCCTGTGTATCAGCCATACAACACACACTAAATGCTTTTGATAAACCATCGAGAGCATTTGCACATAACCATCCTATGTGTCAGTGACCATGCAGAACAATTTTGGACACTGGACAGAAAACACATTAAATCCCTTACATGGCAGCTGTGGAAGTAAATTGTGAGAGAGCATTAGGATTACGTTTTCCCCGTAACCAAACTTGTTACCGAGGACAGAATGAAGCCAAACTGGTAGACGTACAGATTGTGGTTTGACATCCTTGAGCAAAACAGAAGGGAATGGAGACGAATGACAGATTGAGGGGAGAAAAGAGGAGCACAGTGCTGCATATGCTGTTTGAGGGGGCTAGACAAAGACCAGTCACTACCCCTCCCTCCATCCCCCCCACCAGCTAAAAATACTTCCTTTTCAGGCTTGCGCGTGGCTGCCTTTGATCTACGGGCCACTCCGGGCCCTGTGCGTCAGCAATGACGTCAATCAAGCTGGAGAAGGGGCTCCTGTTGTAGGTGGAGCGGCTTGTGGGTGGGCTGCTGCAGTCGGTATGAATGAACAACCGAGTGCTGAGAGATCTGTATTGTCTGTTGAGCAGGGGCCCCGGATCCCATCCTTATTCAACCCCTCACGCTGTACATCGGCTGTTGATTGCCACCCTCAGTCCCTACACAAAACATGTTTATTTACGTTGTTAACATTGTTTTGAGGCGCTGCTTGACATTGAGTGTGTCTACGGACATGTTTGAATCCAATTCCTTGGTTCAACAGACAACAAATTGTCATGACGGGCACCAAACTATAGATAAGAAAAATCTGAAAGTGCAGACAACTAGGGGTGTAACTACAAATCATATTGCAATATATCACAATACAAAAATACAATGTGTATTGCATATAGCGACAACACGTAACGTCTCCCAAAATAAAAGTTTAGACTGATTTAAATACGGCACCAAATATGGTAATGGTGCATTAAATATGGAAAACAGAACGTCACACAGTTGAGTTTCAATAGCTATGTGTTCCATCCACCTATTTTTATATTGCGTTAAAAATGCTGGCTGGAAATGCCAAGATGCATTTAAATTCTAAAAATGTCCATACTAAAATTATGTGCTCAACTAAGTTGGATAAATCTCTTAGTCGAGAAGAAAACATGCGCATAAAGAAACACTTTTACCAAATAAATTCCTTAATGAGCATCAAAAAAGACATATGACTTTGTGATATAGGACAGCATAAAACTGGACCAATCAAGGGACCGATCTCATTGCACAGCATCTGAAATGCTAGTTTTGTCATTCTAAAATACTTGAGCAAAGACTCGTCCAAATGCTTTATTATAAATAACTCCCAAAACTGCGTTCCCAAACAGCAGACTTTGAAATCTGCATTTGTTTTCAACTGTTTATATTCAAAGGTGTATATATTATAACCAACTTTACATATTATTTCTAGTTAAATTAATAGGCTACTCTTTTTTTTCCCAGAAGCAGTCCATGCTCTCTGTTTAGTTGATAGTCATATGATGATTTTTTTGTTTGTTTGTTTGTGCACCAGCAATTTGTTTATGCATTTGTTACGTCAAGCAGTGCTCTTCAGAGCGATTGGAGCAATAATGGCGACGCAGTGATTCACAAGTCCTCACATAGAAATCTGAATGTAACTCGATAAACACAAACACACACACACACTCTCTCACATGCGGTTACTTGGCAACAACACTGTTACTAAGAGACTGATTGCAAAGGAGGCTGGTTTCTATGGCAACAGCTGTGGCTGAGTCATCCGCAGTGCAGCATGTTACTGGACTGGCAAGCTGATCAGTCTCTAAGTCATGGTGGAAGTACAAGGCCCTGCGAATCAAATTGCTGTTATGTCACAAAGAGTGATGTGATGCAATGCAACACATTTCTATTCCCCAAATATGCCTCCTAAGGGATTAAATTACACAGGACACATGGAGGAGGGCTGGTGTGTTAGAGTAAAATCTATACGCTAATACTCTGCGCCCTTGTTTGCGTTATTATTCAATGGACAGTTGCATACTCTTCTATGAGGTTTGCTTTAATTCAGAGCATTCCGGAATTTAACAGGTTATATACCCACCCTATCGTTCCAGCTGTTGAGGCCTGTGGTGACATCTGGATGGAAAGCGAGGCTTGAGTGGAGAGCGATCTGATTGGTTGTTGTTGACCCTTGACACTACATTAAAAAAAGAAATACACAGACAGCTTGAAATCCTGGTTTATGAATCACTCCATGCCTCTCAAGTATGATATACTAGACTATTCAGAAAAATCTAAATCTGCTGATAAAACAAAAATGCATTTTTTCAAAGTCCACAATAATATATATGTATATATATATATAAACAAAATACAAACACATGCATGTATATATCTAAGAAAATTATGTTATGTTTATATGTTCTTCTAAAATATAAGAAATGTAAATACATGTAAATATTCTCAGAATATTTACTGTATGTGTGTGTATTTATATATAGATAATGAATATATACAGTACAAATATATATATTATGTAAACAAAAACTTATAGTTTTTTTGGATGCAATTAATCGTTTGACAGCACTAATATATATATGTATATATATATATATATATATATATATATATATATATATATATATATGTATATATATATATATATATATATATATATGTATATATATATATATATATATATATATGTATATATATGTATATATATATATATATATATATATATGTGTGTGTGTGTGGGGGGGGGGGGGGGGGGGTGATAAATAAATAAATACATATTACTTTAAACATTTTTATTTTATTAATTTTCTTTTTATAATTCTCAAACATTAACCGTGCAGAAACCTAGCTAAGTTCCCAAGTTCCCTATTCCCTGTTCTTTGTTCTGACTCATAAAAATGACTTTTTGGAAACGGTTGCAGTCATTTTCATATGGTTCGAATATCCTGCAGCTGTTTGTTAGTTTAACACACACAGATTGTCAAACTCACTCTCAGGTTTACGCTGTTATCACAACTCTCCTGACCACAGTTTACCGTTGGTGGATGGATTTGACTGTGCAAATGAGAGAAGCATTTTCAGGTGTCTTCCACTCTCTGTATTCTGTGATTTTTGCGTAATTAGGCAATGCAGTTGTCATTCACCACATCAACACACGACACGACAAAAAATAAGATGGGATGTACAAATGGCCACATACTTTGCATTGTTTTCATGCTGGCATTTAATTAAAGTTGTATGGAGGACTAGGAGTGCTATATAAAGGGTTCTCTCTCGATTACAAACACGGTGTAAAGGCATAATTTGTACTGAGAGAAACATGTTTAAAAATTGCAACTTCTCTTCACACATTTCACTTACAGCCATGCCCTGTGTTAGAGGACGTGTCACCCAAAAATGATCATTCTGTCATAATTTACTCACTTTCATGTTTATAAGACACTGGTTAATTTTAAGATACAAATGAAGATAGATATTTTAAATGAAAACTGAGACCTATAACTGAAATGCATATGTGAATAAACGCTTAGTAGAACTAGTAGCTAGCCAAGAGATAATCAGACTTACTTTTTGGATTCAAATTAGACAATTCTCAATTTTTATAACTGACTTTCAGAAATTATGACCAATCTTAAAGAAAAAAAAATACTTAACTAAAATCAGTTAAGACTATGCAACCGGCCCTATAACTCTTCACAAGATCACAATTAAACTGTTCTTATCAGTTTGTTATTTGCTGTAACATTTAACAACATTTGCTTTAGTTCATTTTTATTTGACAATTTGAAAAGTGATTTGTTCATATTTTTGTAACTGAAATAATACATAGATGATTAAGTCCTATTAATATGGCAGTCTTAGTCCTCCACTGGTGAAATCATGGTGAGTTACTTTTATTTGCATTATCAGCTGCGAAGCAAACCTGGACCTCATTACTGAATTTTCCTGACAAATTCGCAAATGTTGGTTTAAGAGAACAGAAGCAGAAAGTGGAAAATATCAGATTTTGGCAGCTATAACTTGGTCCCTCACATACCTCGTTTTTATTGACATGCCTTAAAACCATAACCGTTCCTCTCTCTGAGCTGCTTTGTACAATAATCCAGAGTAAGCACATATTTATGAGATTCCCTAGACCTGCAGTTAAAGTACACAGACAAGCACACCAATGGTGAGCTGAGTCTGCGAGGATGGGGCCTAATTGTGAGGGAATCCTTTGTATGGCATGAAGTCATGACTGATGAGATTGGTGCCAGCCAAGGAGAGCCCGAGAGGGGCCCTTCTATTTAGAGGCCCACAAAAACATGCAACCCAGGAAAGGAAAAGTGAGGAAACTAGATTTAGGACAACACTGCTTTGGTCTCAATTTAAAAGAACTAAGCAAATCCCCAGGGCAACCCTCTAAAGAAACAAATTCAGTATGCCAGATGGCTAGTGAGACCCTATACCCTAAATAGATGATTAAACACAATACAGTCACATGCCCATCCACCCCACCTTCGTCCATCGGAAGAGTGAGGCACAGTTGCCCCTACGCTCATGCATTATTAAGGAGGTGCACTTCTTCTCCCCACCCCTCCATTATTTATGCTGAAGGACTGAGTAGGATCCTAATAGGCATATAGGATTTCTTCATTTGTTGTGCAGGCTCTGTCCAATGAGGGAGGCTGGAAGTGGGTGGGAGCAAGTGAGCAGGCTATAAATAGATAACTCTCTAGCTCTCTGACTCCGTGTGGAGGCTGACACGGGATGCGCTCAGCATGCATAACGAGTAAAGGTAGCACCGAAGAATTCTTGCGGCCGAGCATATAGCCGCATGCTGCAACTCACCGGCAGCCATTTGACAGACCTGCTGATTAAAGGTGTAAAGTGGTCTGTGAGTGGGTCTAGCTGGTGCTCGGCAGAAATTTTATCCAAAAAACTGCTGCAGGAGATGCAGACTTCTTGGCTGAGCACTGAAGCCAGTATAATGTTATGTAATGGCAGCTAAAATGGGCATCAGATACATCCTATGCCTCTGGGCAATGCTGAAATGACTTATTGGAGTGTGCATGAGTCAAACAATCTGCTAGCGCACACTACAGTGTCCCTAAAAAACACATATTAGTAACTTAATATTAAGTTACTAAGTATTACATATGTAATTAGTTCAAAAGTTAAAACAGATTCAGATGACTGCTGACTCCACACTCATGTTTTTGTTTGTTTTTAGAAAAGTACAGACAGTAAAGATGCAATATTCACTCATATTTTTTAGTCAAGTAATATCATACTCAAAATTGAACATGCATTTTAAAAGATCAGCACAGCTGTGATTAGGTTGTAGGCACAGGCCGTGCTCAAATTCATTCCAACAACAAAACTGCAATTGTGATATTGCTTTCATACAAAATTCAAAGTTAAGAACAAGTAACTTGCCTTTCAGACAAAAAAGGCTATTTAGTTTATATATTTCTTACCTGCCCATTAAATAGTTCCAATATAAGCAAAAGCATCATCAGTATGTTACAACAGACAGACTACAAATTGGTGGATCAGGCATACATTGCAGGGAGACCTTAAATATGTTAGTAAAATAAATTTAAATAAGCATTGATTTCAATACAAATAAATATGCATTACTATTGTATAAAAATACAACTTTTTCAGAGAATGTCGAGACGTTTTCAGAAGTGTGGTCATATTTAGTGTTCAGAAAAGTTTTGAGGTTGCTATATATATACATACATACACTACACATACACATTGACTCTGTTTGCAATGTAAATGTAAATTTACATTTTGCTAATATGATTGTACCTTTATGCATACCCATGGGCAAATGAAAATGAAAAACAACAATAAAATTTGTAGTTCTATTCCACATCTATTACATTCATTCATCGTCCATGGACAAATGGACAACAACACTGAGCACTGATGATTATACTAAATATCAACACTTATGGAACGTCAAACAAATTTAAATACTAGCTAGAACTACCTGCCACATGAAGATTAATAACATTGTGCTCCATTGTGTATTATGGTCTTCAAAACGCATGTAAATATGTGGTTACATAAAGAAACAATGCCTTCATCTTTCTCTAACGGAAGAGTTACAACCAACGCTCACAAAACATTCAATGCTCATCAGCCCAAAGCGATGCATTATTGATATTTTTGCTGCTATCTCTTTAAATGGGATTGGCCTGTTGTGTGTGCGTGTACATGTGAGAGAGAAAGAGACAGCGAGTGGGAGGCAAGCTTTGTGTAGAGAAACAGAATGAACGGGCTGTTATTTTAGGCTAGGGCATTAATTCACTTGTTTAATATTTCCTTCCATACACATGTGGTATTTTACGGGTTTGGTGCTGAGAAAGGTTTACATCTCTATGGTAACATCGACATATCAAATTATCATCACCTCCGCAAGGAAATAACGGGCAGGGCTGCTGCTGCTGCTGCTGCTGGTATATTTATTTATTTTCCCTCATGCGTCCTGCAACGTTGTGGGAAACGCGATCGAGTCAGGCAGCGATATCTGATTTATGATGGATTAATGGTCGTGTGAGCTGCATATGAAAGAAAGGTAAGAGAATCGGCTATTAATACAGTCGATTATTCTTTAATGTGATGCATGTTTTGATCCAGCTTATGGCGTTTGACGCAAAGGATTTAAGGAAACCCAGGATATCAGCGACTGCTAATAACAATTGTCCCCGGGGAGCAAGCACTGATAGGAAGAGGATCAATAGTGCTGATCTGAAAAAAGGGGAAAGGACAAGGAAACGAGAATGCAACATTATTACCGCTCGGGTGAATGTGCATGTCTTTGGCTGTAGCTCAAAACCTAGTGTACTGCCTACCTAGGCAGCATTTTTGTACATCGGGCGCATGCTGCCTAAAAATGCTGCACGCGACTACACACTGCAATAAATATGTTCTTATTACTTGTCTCGTTTTTAAGTAAAAACATCTAAAACGCATTTAAAACAAGATAATGTACTAATAAGAGCCCCCCCGAAGAATATTACATTTATTTTTCTTCCTGTTGACAAACAGTTTGCTTCACTTACGTTTGTTTGAATTATGCTCAAAACTAGAATATGGGGTCCGAAAATAAACCGAATTCAAGCTTTTCAACTTTATTTATATTGTTATAAGTGAGACAGCATTACTCAGTATTGAAGACATTTTCTCGTGACGCACAGGTAGGCAGCTCGCTAGGATTTGAGACAGTCTTTGTCTCTCTTACGGGATGCTGAATATTCCTCATGTAGCCTACATGACGTCACCTGCCCGTCTTTCTGAGGTCGAGATGCATGATGTAACAGGCAAATGTGTTGTTCAAGAAACGCACATAAAAGGCGTTTACACTACGCCACAAGGCCCTGCAGAGTGTTTGTTCATATTTAGACATTGCATGATTCCACACTTGGCGCCAAGGTTGCTCTCTGTGCAGTGTTATACGACGACAGGAATTTAAAGGGATAGTTCACCCCAAAATAAAAATTCTGTCTTCATTTACTCTGCCTGATGTTCTCCAAACCTATATGTCTTTATTATTACACGAAACAGAAAATATGCGTATCATGTGTGTTTTTTCTTCCATACATTATCAGTGAATTGAAGGTTTAAACTTTAGAGCAACACAATGGTGATTAAATGATGACATAATTTTTATTTTCAGGCGAGCCGTCCTGTTACTGTGTATCATCCAGAGATGATGCTGAGAGATAAAGCTTCACCAAAAGCACGTGCTTATGGCTGCAAATGAAGACACACCTCTCACTACACAAGCTCAACTGTTAGGCCTATAGGATTTCTTAAAAAGTCTAGCCAGGGATTGATTCTCCTAAGCTGTTTAGAAGCTTAGAAGACCCTAAGTGATTAGGCCTACTATTCTGATTTAAAAACATCAGTGAGCTAATGAGAGTTAGGCTATGTTTAGAAAGGCATACGATAATAATACTCTAACCATTACCACTGAACACTAAGTATATATTTCCTATATGCATACCTTGATGACCTACTACATTTGCCAGTAATGAGCAGAATATAACAGAGCTTACTACACAGAATACTGTAGCCCACAATGCAATGTGCTTTACTTGGCTTTCCATGTTAGTGTGATTTAATTGCATGATAACAGCAATACTATATCAGCATGATTTTCAAAGTTTCTTCCCTGACTTACTTAATTGTACTGCTAATGATGAGATATTTTGTACAAAAATAAACTAAAAATGTGAAATCATTTTTATTTAACAGCCATATGCTGTTAGATGATGAGGTCATGTGATCATCATACTACTATTACATTCATTGAAAATAGCAGGCTTTATACAGTTTATGCTGCACGTGATTTTGGAAGTAGTAAGCTGTTATTCCATTTAGAAAATTTCTAAATGACAGCTGTTGTGTTTGTGAGCAAAAGAGAGATCCAATATGGGCAGTTAAATCTGGCCTTTGCTCAGTATTCTTACATTTTAGTTTTATTTATTTATTTTTAGTATTTTTGCCTTCACTATATAGGACAGTAGAGACTTAACAGGAAGCAACATGAGGGGGGCGAGATCAAAAAGTATCAGAAGCCAGGACTCAGGATGCCTAAAGTAAAACCACACCACGTATCGAACCTCTGTTCACCAAGCTATTGGCTCTGGCAGCATTAAAATGAAGATCTGGATGAAACATTAACAGTGACAGATCTCTTTCTATTGGTTTGTCAAGAATAAGATCAGCGATAGCAGCTACAGCTGTAACTAATATCATGGGTGAAAGTGAGCAAGTGTGGAGGAGGCCCACTCAATGTTGACAGCGTAGTGTACACTATCCTCACTGAGAGAGTGTAGATTACACATCTTCATTTTCATACCGAGCATCCCCCTCTCTTCAGGTCAGTTGTAAGGGCAGTTCACACCAAGGACAGTAATTATAAAGTTTTGATAATCGTTCTAATTCTATGAGAATAGAATTAGAGTAGCACAGCTATAACGATAACAACCACAGAGGAACAATATTGTTGAAATCATTTTCAAAAAAATGTTTTCCAGCTGATGAATGATAAAACCACTGAAAGTTCCATCAGATTTAAAGAGCTTGAGTATTTAAAGTGGCAGATCACACAAATGCATCGTTTGCTTAAGCAGAATGCTCTGTTGTTGTGGATGCTAATATAGTTAACGTCTTTGGTGTGAACGTGCCTTTAGCAGGTGGCTAGTTCATCAGTTTCTTACTAAGTCTACTGTCTTCCAGCCTAAACAGTTTTGGCTTCTCACATGGAACACCTTAAACTGTCTGAAATCAACCTTAAGTCTTCTGCTTGCACCATATTAACTGAATTATTATGATGTTTTGGTTCCTTCTCTGTTTTAGAGACTGTACTTCATTCCTTATTTATTTTTGTTAGTCTGCAGTCGGACACATGCTCTGAGAACCATTAGATTAGCTAGGGGCAGCTCTTCCAGGAATAAAACAGACACAGGTGCAGCTTTTCTTTTTACATTAATATAATTTGTAAAGTCTATAATGGTAGAGTGGAACCATTCCTCAGAGAGTACAGATTTCATACTGTTGTCCCACTTACAAACTTCCAAAGACTCGGTTTAACTTCATCTAACTTCCGAAACTTAATTTGAAATTCCACCGAGGAAGTCTCAGAAGTGCTCTTAAGCCACCTCTCGCTGAGAACACGACTAGATTGCGGGGTTGCTTTGAACATGTAAATCCCTCTCAAAGAGACCACTGCCAATCCTGTCCACTCCAAGGAGCGTCCACTATCCCATCTCCCCTGTTCCCTCTCGTTCCATCCCCCACTCTCATTGTGTGCCAAGCACCGCACATCTGTCCGTGGCAGAAGCGCCGGGGCTCCATTCTCTGCTTGTTTGTTGTCATATGGCTTGTGTGCTTCACCAGTAAATCCAAATAACATGGGTAAGGAGGCCGGGCCTGTGGGCAAACTGAAAAGGCTTGCAAAGTGGCAGAGGGGAGAACAGATTTACTCCATGCAAACACGCTGCCAACTTTTGGGGAAATGCTCTGGAAAGTTTAGAGTGGTTTGCCCCTCGAGTGATGCAGACCAATTCCCTTGTATTTGAAAGCATTTGCAAATTGACATGTTTTATAATGGCATGTTTGTAAAGGAAAAAAAAAACATCTCCATGAGTGTAGAACTGTATTGAATTATTTACTCACCCTCATGTTTTACAAATTTGCATGAATTTATTTCATCTGTGAAATACGAAATAAGATAATTTCATAATAAGATCAAATGTTTCAGCTGTTTTTGTCCGTAATGAAAGTTGATGGGACCCGATATTTTCCAAAAAGGACTTCCCAGCCTTATACTTTGGAAGGAAGACAATATAAACCGAAAAAATTGGTGGTGAAACAATTTTCACTCATAAATTGCTTCTAAATTTCACAAATAATTACAAAGAAATGGCCAAAAGAAGCATGTGGACCCAACCAGTTGTAAAAGTTATTTTGAATAAAGTACAGGTTTTTTTTCTTCCAGTTTTGGCCATGAACAGACAATAATTATCCCTAGGAAAGAAGGAACTACTTAGACGTTTCTCCGAAGTTGGGATTGACCTAATATGAGTCTTTATTTTGACGTCATTATAGATTTTTTTTGCAATTGTAGTTTGCAAAACAGTTAAAGGCTTGGATGAAATCAAATGAAATTTTCAGAGCTAAAAGCATGACAACCAGTTATTTAGTTGGTCTATTTGTAACCAAGTAGTTAATTTATCTTCTATAAGCTAATTCTAGCTATTCTAATCCTCTCAGCTTGATTCAGAAAGAACTTCTGTACGTGTGGCACTTTTATTTGGAAAAGTATAAAGACGCTCAGCATGCGGACACAATTTATAGCCGTGTGCTTCTAAAACACCCCCGTAATTATTCAAGAGGTGCTTTTTTTCCCTTCTGTATATCCAGATGAACTCCCTTGAACCCATCTGGACAGCAGCCATGCCCTTTCCATGTCTCACTTTCAAATACACGGCTGCTTAACTGTGTTTCTGGAGGTTTTCCCTGGCTACGTCCCATTTTCAAATACTTCATGGGGGCGACAGCTGAACTGATTTGGTCTAGTGCTGGATGTGAAAAGAACAACCACATAGCTTTAGCATCTGAATTTTAAATGATTATTTGAATTTTAAATTGTTCTTAAGAATTTTAAATGACAAGCAGCTATATAAGCTGATATATAAGGTGTTAACAGCCTTTATGTAATACTGTTTCGATATATAAAAACCCATTGACTGAAATATGAGAAGACCACACACACACACACAGCCAGAGGTTATAGTTAGACCTTCGTATCGAGGGGTCACTGTGTCAGAGAAATGCTGACCATCATATATACTGGTTATTTTAACGCAGATCTAATACAATATACTTCCTGTGTAAGTGAATCAGTTTTCTTATTATTGTGCAAAGTCTAAATATTGATTTTGTTTTATCAGAGAATATAACTATGGTATTGGGACGAAAAAAATATATTTTATAATATAGATCCCCACTCCAAACCTCAACGTACATTATTTATTTTTCTTTAAAATGATACATTTTGTGCTGAAATGGAGGGTAAAGACAGCAAATGGATGGGGCCTTGGCAAGCTGCCACCGATTCCTTCTTGGCACATATCTCGGTACAGAAAGTTCCCATCAAGCCCCGTCCAAAATATGTCAGCTAGCTCTTTTTTTTTATATCACTTGTCCCTCTCCACTCAAACATTTGCTGCACATGGTTTGACATCACATCTCTGGCCCAATGAGTGTTTGATTTGCCCCAGTGCGGAGGGCCACTAGTCCTTTCTGTGCCAACTTATTGAATGGTTACGATTTTTATTAAGATCTCTCGACTGCATTGCCCACACAAGTGGCACATCTTGTTGGGCCTAAGCGCTCCTCTGCAATGCAGAAGTGTAGCTGAAGGCATTCTGATGTGCTTCATCAGGCAGTTCAGTTGCTCTCCTTGGTGCTGAAGTTGCAGTAACAGGTCCTTTTCTCTCTCTCTTTCTGTTTCCTTCACTGCCTTTCCACTAGCTGCACTTTTCCTTATACATGTCATGTAGACTATCTGCTATTTGAGATACTTAAAGTTCCTCTTAATTCTGGGTGCTATTTTTTGTCTTCATGCCAGTTTTTTCCTCTAACATGAATTTAGTTGTGTTTAAACACAGTGTTTCCCAAGCTTCTTTGTTTTGTGTACCCCTACATTTCCATCAATAATGCCCTAACACCCCTTCATTACTATAAAACCTTTAGCATTGTTATTAATCTTACTAACATGGCTATTAATACATTTTTCACTTTAAAATGGAAACAAATGAATGCTATGATTAAAAATCAGACTCATGAAGTCTCATCTCACCTCTCTTTTTTAATGAGACACCTGAGCCTTTTTTGTCTTCACAGCTTTCTGAAGGAAATCATAGTGAAACACTACTAGCACTCGCAGAAATCTACCTGTCTTGTTTCTTAAATATGCACATATATTCTGAGTGTCATTCACACAGATTAACAACCTCAATATGTACACATCTTTTCTCAAACAGGAACTGAATGTTTTAACACTATAACTACCAAAAACAGCACAAGATTGTGTTGAATTCTTTTCACACAAACATTTGTACAGCTACATCTTTGAAGATATTCGTTGACACAATGCAATCCCTGGCCACTTACCCTAACCTTAACCATCACAACTAAGTGCCTAACCCCAACCTTAAACTAATTGCAACCTTGTCCCTAAACAGCCCTCAAACAGGGGTCCCAGAAAGTGAGGACTAGCCAAAATGTTGCTTAAGTACCCCTAGTTGGGAATCACTATTTTAATAAATGATAGTTTTGATCATTTTCTGTAGGTTCTAGCGCTAGCACTACTGTTCTTCTCTGTTCATCAGATGTAATCTTAGAAAGCTCCACCTCTAGAGTGTGGTAGGAAATGAGGTTTGCGGTCTGCTCTTTAGTGTTTGATTTCCTAGGGAAACAAATTAGATGTGCTTTTCCCCCACTAGTTTTCAAAAGCTGTGAAATGAGTTGTGCATTTGCATAGTTTATACCTAGATTATGTTTCTCCTGTGAAGGTTTAGTGGTTATTCAGTAAAAACACTCCCATGCAAAATCAACATTTTTGCTTTTCTTTATGTAAATCCATCTTATTTGCTTTTCTGCATTCAAAATCACTATAGAGTAAGTGTTTGAGCTGCGGAGATAGTCACGGCAGGGCTTATTGAGAAAAATGTCTGAAAGCAAGCAACACTCATTGACATTTTACACTTGAAGCATTAGTGCACAGAGCACGCACACCTGCATGGAGGTTTAAGGTGGACCAGAGTGTTGAAAAGGCGGCTCTGTTTCAGAGTACATTCTTCAGTTAACTTCCTTTCTCAAAACAACTCTCAGTCCTGTTTAGTTATTTTATTACTGTTTCTATTTCACTGAATGTTCAGTCTTTTTCTTTGTTCATTGTTTGTGCTGCAATATCTCTTTTCTGCAGTGTAGTTAATTTTCACTTACTCTTAATGCATACAGTAGACTATCTGACTATATTGTGAATAATAAATGAGCCTGAGAGTGCGTGAGCGAACACCTGCATTGATATGTGCAATACAGTAAAGCAGCTGACGCTCATGTTATGTCATGCACCTCTTGAGGTCTCTATCAAGGGGTACATCAAAGATCAGATTTTTAGGTTTTTGTTCATTCTTTCCATCCAGACATTTTTCAGTGACTGCAGACAAAAACAGCTAATGTCATTGTTCTTACTATGACAATCGATGTAGATATATCAGATATTGAACAAACAGATCCAATTACTTGCTAAATAACAGCGAGTAGCCAGTCAGTCTTAAAGATCGGATTTGAAACACAAATCTAATTTGTTCAGTGTTAACCAAGCCTATGAATCTACGTCTACTGTTACAAATATTAGGCTACAGTGGGTCTGAAAACCCCTCTTAAGCCTTTACAAAATGTGTGGAAAATGGTAGAAGTTGTTTTCGTAAAAAAATATGTACATATAAATGCAGATATAAAAAAGTCCTTTTTACCAAAAGTGTAAAAAAGCTGAGGACTGAAACGCTTTTCAAACTAACAGTGTTTTTGTCTTTTCTTTGTTGTCTTTAGACTTTTAGCCCCCAAAATGAAAAAGAAAAACACTTAAGAAAATGTAACATCTACTGAAAGAGAGAAACACATAATAATATTGCTAAAATTGCTAAAAATATTTATCTATCATTGAAAAAAAAAAAAAAAAAAACTGTTATTGGTAAGCCCTGCCATAGAAATTAACACTTTCTTAAAAGCTGTGATCACATTTATGCATAGTGTGAAAAAAATATTTTTTAATCATAATAATATATTTTTAAATATCACTGTCAAGATGTTATTGTATGTAAGAGCAATGATTCAACTCTGGTCTATTCACAGGGTTCCAATGCTGAATATGTCCACTCCCAGTGACCTCAAGTCTCCCTGCGTGACCCGAAACGGCATGGTCAAGCTGCCCCCCCAGCCCAACGGCCTCGGTTCTGCCAGCATCACTAAAGGCACTCCAGCTGCCAAGAATCGTCTGTGCCAGTCGTCCTCCGTGCCCACCATCTTGCCTCCCCCTAGCCTGCCCTATCACCTGGAGCCCCTGCCCATAGCGGCCTCACTGCTGGGCCCCGACCTGGACACGAGCCCTGTGACTGCCATCAAACCTCCCCTCCGGCAATTTCCCATGCCCCTGCTGGAGAGACAACTGGTGCTGGACGAGAAGGTGCTGAACCGGCTCTTATGGTACTTCACCACAACAGAAAAGTGCATTCTAGCCCAGGTGTGCAAGACGTGGCGAAAAGTGCTCTACCAACCCAAGTTCTGGGAAGGTGTGACGCCCATTCTACATGCCAAGGAACTCTACACTCTCCTGCCCAATGGGGAGAAAGAGTTTGTTAGCCTGCAGGCTTTTGCTCTCAGAGGCTTCCAGTTCTTCTGTCTGGTGGGGGTCTCGGATTTGGACATTTGTGAGTTCATCGACAACTATCCTCTGTCGAAGAAGGGAGTCAAGTCTGTCAGTCTAAAGAGGTCGACTATAACGGATGCAGGACTTGAGGTAATTATAGATTCCAGGATGCCATGCTGTCTTTTATTTGACTATAAATAAATTCAGATATCATTTGTATGCAAACAACTATATGTATAATGTGTAATGGTAAAAATCTATCAACTGGTAGAGATTTATACCAAAAGTATACAAAAAACAAAAAACATGCACACTGTAAATGGCAACTTCCAACATAATAATGGCCAACTTATTAATTTGTTATGAATAATTAAAATTTTGCTTTGGTTTTTTATTCAATAAAATGAATTACATTTAATGTACTCTTTTTAAATTTCTGGGGTTCAGAAGTCCTCATAGTTGGGACAATACTATGGACCAATATGGAGTAGACATCACCACATTGTGGTGGCAAAAAAACACTGGTAACAAGTGGAGGGAAATGGGTAAAATCCATGGAATAAGACAAAAAAATATTTTTGTGCATTTGGATGTCCTTTTTTTATTCTTTTATTCCATGGCTACCATAGACTGCTTCTTGAAAACGGTCATTTTCTGCCACCAGATAGGCTCCGCCCACAAAAACCGTCATCACTGTTTGCAAACACTGAATTGGTCTATAGGCCCTAATGGTTTATGGGAACTACAGCAAATATTATTATTATTAATATTATTTTTTTTGTGTTCCGATTTGCTTCAATGGCAAAAAGAAAAAAAAAATCAACAGAAGTATTTTTACTAAATTTTACAAAAGAGGAAAAAAAAGTTATTGATTATGCTGGTCATGTCAACACAGTCTGTGCAAGGGCAATTTGTAAAGTATTTACTTCTAAATTATTGAGTAATTATGAAAAGTTCATGCAGTATTTTAAACATGAGTTGAACCATGATTACTCCTAAAAATAAATCCTTCAAATTTAATATCTCCTTCATTTACCGCCCACCCCTATTAAGTATGATTAAACAATTAGCCGGATGGGAATGCGGTCGGAACATACATGGTTAGAAACAACTGTGTTTTGCAAGAACATGCAGCAATGATCACACTCATCACACTTGTCTCTATGCTGTTGCTATTCTAGGACTGGGCTTTTGTTGCCATGGTGAACTCTCAAATTGTTCGTGACGGCATCCAAGCTTTTTTCCTCTCAGATCTGCAAACCAGCATGTGCAATGATATAGGCTGTGGAGCTTCTTCTGTCTGAGAGAAGACTGTGCACCTCAGGGTTGTTTGTGAATTATATAGGACAGGGCAGGGCCGATATCACTGCACAAGGCTTGGATCATGACCAAGTACTCAATAAAAGAGCAGAGTCCTGCCTTCAAGAGTTGTTTTTCTTGCCTGAAATTAGCTTCTTTCATTTGCATTTTTTCTTAGCCATTGGTCCCTTCACTATAAATCAGATGTCCCTGAAACATTTAAGTGATTAAAAACAGGAAATGTGCACATTGTTCCCTTTTTTCTTTGGCTCAGTAACTAGGTCAGTGGGGTCACACAAACAAGTTGTGGACCACCTAAACGCAGACATTTGCTGTTAATCCCAAGAATTAGCTTAAATATCCAGGTGTTCGTTATTTGGGCCATACACTGGATATATATTTTGGACCATCTTTAATGTACATCAATCAGGGGTGCATTTCCCAAAAGCATCATTAGCCAACTATGGTCGTAAGTTCAGTTAAACTCTACTGGTACCAACAGAACTTGCGACTATAGTTGGTTTTGGGCAACACACTCCAGGTTAGGAATTAGCCCAGTATTAGAATAGGTAAAATAATCCTTTGTTTCTATAAGACAAATGATTGGAAGTGCTTAAGATACCAATATGCATGACCATTGTTATTTTTATTATCATTTTGTCTTGTTTTATAAATTAAAAGAATGTGGCACTGAAGGAATGATATAGCATTTGCAGCATAATGTAGATTACCACAAAAAGACATTTAATTTTGTAGGCTACCTTATTCATTCTGGCCAAACATGTGGGGTCTCTTGAATTAAATTCATCCTGTGACATAACATAAGGACTTGGCTCAAATAACAGTAGCACTTGTGCAGTCTATCACTCACTGATGATATTGTACAGTAGGCCTAATATTGGGTGTCCATATATACATCAGGTTATTTCCATCCTTTCCCATGACGCCGTTGGGGTGCACATCTCGCGAATTGAATCCCGCGGCGTCCATAATGTTCTTTGTCTATTCCAAACTTTGTGAAAGTTTGTTTGCTTGCTTTTTTTTTTTGTCTGCAACTGGCAACAAGCAGGTGTCATGCATCTGCAATGTGCAGCCGCGATTTCAAAATTATACACTCGGAATCGATTCTGAACTTTGGTTCGACTCCGAATCTCTGAAGCGCCTGTGTTGTCAAATTGATGAAAGTTGTTTTCTTAATTTGCAGGTGTTTTATCTATTTGCAGTGCGTTGAGCTTTCTCGGCCACCATAGATTTATGATTTCTATGCTTCTCCCTTTACGTTTAACCATGGTTTATTATTTTCTGTGATAAATTTGGATTTATAACATACATCTGATAACTATAACGCATGTTCTAGATTTACCTGAAGACAGCAACTATACTCAGAACTACTCATTTGAGGTTCTATGAACAAATTTTACCAAGGAGAAATGTTTTGTATTTGTTTTATTAGGTTGTCAAAAAACCTTCCTGCGTTGTTTTTGGGAAAGATCATTTATGGTGAAAACAAAGCAATTAGAGAATGTTTAGCCTTTTGAGCCATTAGTAAATAAGTTCAACATTCCAGCAATGTTAGGAATTGGTTTACAAAGTAGTAACTAAGTGGGAACCATAAGCTAACATTATGGGAACATTCTGGGTTTTCAAACTTTTCCTGAAGCCAGTTGAAATAACTCATCACAGGGCTCCAGACAAAAAAATCGAGTAAGGAGCCAATGGCTCCTATAAAAGAAAAACTTAGGCGCCAAATTATTTTTTTAGGTGCCACAGAATAAAAGTGGTTTATTTTATTATTATCATTTTATTTTTCCCCCCTATTTTAACATTTCAATCATTTTGTCATGTGTTTATGTCTTATCTTTTCTAGGCTTTATCAGCATTTTAATCCATCTTGTAGATGATCAGGTCGACCGGGGGACTAAGGTTCACTTAAAGTGTGAATTAAATGTCTTTTGCAACTTGAAATATACAGTCACAAAGAATTGTTCGTTACACAGAATCTGTACCAATATCATGGACCATAAGCATCACTTGGCAACTGAGTGCAGTGCAAATGTTGTCAAGTCTTTCACACATTCAGTCTGTTTTTCTTCATTAGTAAAATGCTATTTTATAGGAGGAGTTGAATCATGTACAACAGAATAAGTAAAAATATTAATATGCAACAGCGCATAAATATAGCAAAACGCTCCTCTTTATAGTTATTTTTCTAGCTGACTGATGAGTTTATGGACACTGGGTGGTTATTCTGAGGTAAATGTATTACAATGCAATGTTTACAAGCTTTATAAATTTCCTCAGTTTGAAACACTGAAGGAGCTTTTACATAAAACATTTCAGTAAGTTCAGTAAGCCAGTATAGGCTTTCTTATTGCCTACCTTTTGATCATGTTCATTTCATACTATAGTAGTAAATCGAAATATATAATGGGTTCACTTGCTGCTTTAACTGAGGAGCTAAAGATATCGCGCCTGAGCATTAAGTGCGGTACTCTCCGCTCGCGCGATCCGGGCGCATACACGGACCGTGTGGACGCGGGGTACTGGTGTTTATATTACCCAAAGTGTGCGCTTGTGGTCCGCATTAAAGAGCACCCAAACCGCATAATTTGAATTTCGTAGCATTTTAAAGCTGATACTTTGTTTATTAAAAAGTAAGACAGCACAAAGCTGTCCGAAACCCATTCGAGACGGATATAAATCCAATCGCTCGAAGTACTTCAGGAGGTGGTCTGAACGAAACCGGACAAGTGTAAATGCATCTGGTTGTTGAAACCACATATGGTAATTTTACTCCTCCCATAATATTAAAGTAATAGACGTGTGAGATCGTTTTATAGCCTATATGGCATGTTATAGTCAGATATGACAGCGCAATGCAACACGCATCACCGCGGATGAGTAGCGGAGTATTTCTTCAGCAAGCGACGCGCAAACTGAATGAACCTGAAAGTAAGTCGCAGACGCTCAACACACAATCTTCTTCATTAAAAGTAGCGAGACTAGCCTATCTTTCCAGTGCTGATGCCGCGCGCTCTCTTATCGCGGTCTCTGATATTGAAATTAGCTGATAATTAATAAAATTATCCATTGCTTTCATTGAGGTGAACTCCGTTATATTTGCATATGAAGCGGGAATTGAAGAACGGATTTATGTGGCCAAGTGTAAATGGGGAAACGTTTTAACAAATCATATAGATATCCGATCAGAGAAAATGCATGAAGTGACCAGGCGTAAACAGGCCCTTTCAGGTCTCTCACTGCGTTCAGCAGACTGTGTGGCAGAGACGAGGACTGTTTGAAACTCTTTTCAGTAAAACTTTGATGCGCATCGTCTTATGTAAGTTTAATACGTGAACATAACAAAAGATGTGAGCGCAAAACAATCGGGAAAAAAGTCCTTTCATGCAAATTATATATAGTCGCCAGTGGCGACCTCAGCAAAAACTTCACTCGCAAATTAATATTTTTGGTCGCAAATGCGACCATTTTAGTCGCAGTTTGGAGCCCTGCATCAGTTGTTTCGTAGAGTACTCCATTACCTGAGCTAGGTCTGTTTAATAAGGGAGACTGTTTGAAAACCCCTGCTCCAGGATAATGCTCTGAATGTACATTATGCTTTGGACAACTTGCACTGCACTAGAAGCACATTTGCAGTTGTGTGTATGCTTGACATAACATTGCTTCTCCATCCTGAACTCTTCAGGTGATGCTGGAACAGATGCAGGGTCTGATGCACCTTGAACTCTCCGGCTGCAATGATTTCACAGAAGCCGGCCTGTGGTCCAGCCTGAATGCGCGGCTTACCTCTCTCAGCGTCAGCGACTGCATCAACGTGGCAGACGACGCCATCGCCGCCATTTCTCAGCTCCTTCCCAACCTATCAGAGCTCAGCCTGCAGGCCTATCACGTGACCGACACGGCCATGGCCTACTTCACCGCCAAGCAAGGCTACACCACCCACACGCTGCGCCTGAACTCCTGTTGGGAGATCACCAACCATGGCGTAGTTAACATGGTGCACAGCCTGCCAAACCTCACCTCCCTCAGCCTGTCAGGCTGCTCGAAGATCACCGACGATGGCGTGGAATTGGTTGCAGAGAATCTGAGGAAGCTCCGGAGTTTGGATCTGTCCTGGTGCCCCCGTATTACTGACATGGCCCTTGAGTATATCGCTTGTGACCTACACAAGCTGGAGGAGCTGGTTCTGGATCGGTGAGTGTGCTGAGTTTGCAGTACGGAATGTAAAGTAAAAATTGCTGATATTTCCTCTTACAGAACCTCATTAGGAGTAAATTTGGTACAGGGAAAGTATGATGACTATAATCATGTTGTGTCCTTATGGCTCTCCTTTATATGGCTGTATTCAGGTGTGTGCGGATCACAGATACAGGCCTGGGTTACCTATCTACCATGTCAACTTTGAGAAGTCTCTACCTGCGCTGGTGCTGTCAGGTAAGTGTTTGTGCAACTGTTTGATTCAGCTTAATGGGATAGTCTTATTATGAAAATAAAGTTATGGGTAGTTGACATATACGTTATCCATTAACTTTTTTATTAATCACAGTTAGGTTAAAATTGATATGTTTGATCATTTATAGTATGTCACATGACCAAAACATTTCCCTGTACTTTTAGGTGCAAGACTTTGGGTTGCAGCATCTATATGGCATGAGGAGTCTTCGCCTTCTCTCTCTTGCAGGTAAAAACACTCTGGAAGTGCTGATACTGCAGGATGCAATGATAAAGCCCTGATAAAGTTCTATAATGGAATGACACTGTATGTTTGGAAGTAGATTGTTTCTGTGAATATCTGAGCTTAATCATGTTATGGAAGAAAGCGCAGTTAATACCTCAAAAACAGATAATGCTGTCAGAGTAAAAATATATTGCTTTGGAACAGAAAGATAAACTTACTTTTTAGTTAATGAACACATAATCACGATGTGATATACAAGTCTAATTCAAAATTACATTTGCAGATCAGACATATCTGCCTGTTCTAACAGTAGCTGTACATAAGGATTTTCTATTCCAGTGTCCCCCCCCCCACATAGCTTCATACAAAGGGCTCAAGTACCCCTTCATCCAGACCAAGCAAGTTCCTTTTACATAATTATAATCAATGTCATATAACATGATAAACTTCAAACTACAAACTTTAAATTTCTGTGGTTGAAAACACTTCCTCTCAAACTGAAACATATCTGTTAGTTGAACTGCATTTAGCTTGATTAGAGACATTTGATGGAATGAAAACAGGAAAGAGCGGTTTGTTGTCATTGAGACATGTGTGTAAGTGTTTGCAAGTAAAGTGCTTTCTTGTAAAAAGCTATATACAGTGTTGTGAAAAAGTGTTGGCCCCCATCCTGATTTTTTTTATTTTTTTGCATGTTTGTCACACATTAATGTTTCAGATCATCAAACTAATTTAAATATTAATCAAAGATAACACAAGTAAACACAACATGCAGTTTTTGAATTAAGTTTTTTATTATGACGGGAAAACAAAATCCAAACCCACATGGCCCTGTGTGAAAAAGTGCTTGTCCCCTAAACCTAATAACTGGTTGGGCCACCCTTAGCTGCAACAACTGCAATCAAGCTTTTGCGATAACTTGCAATGAGTTACAGCGCTGTGGAGGAATTTTGGCCCACTCATCTTGGCAGAATTGTTGTAATTCAGCCACATTGGAGGGTTTTCGAGCATGAACCGCCTTTTTAAGGTCATGCCACAGCATCTCAATAGGATTCAGGTCAGGATTTTGACTAGGCCACTCCAAAGTCTTCATTTTGTTTTTCTTCAGCCATTCAGAGGTGGATTTGCTGGTGTGTTTTGGATCATTGTCCTGCTGCAGAACCCAAGTTTGCTTCAGCTTGAGGTCACGAACAGATGGCCGGACATTGTCCTTCAGGATTTTTTGTTAGACAGCTGAATTCATGGTTCCATTTATCACAGCAAGTCTTCCAGGTCCTGAAGCAGCAAAACAGCCCCAGACCATCACACTACCACCACCATATTTTACTGTTGGTATGATGTTCTTTTTCTGAAATGCTGAGTTACTTTTACGCCTTCCAAAAAGTTCAACTTTTGTCAGTCCACATTTTCCCAAGTATTTTCCCAAAAGTCTTAGGGATCATCAAGATGTTTTCTGGCAAAACTGAGATGAGCCTTCATGTTCTTTTTGCTCAGCAGTGGTTTTTGTCATGGAACTCTGCCATGCAGGCCATATTTGCCCAGTCTCTTTCTTATGGTGGAGCCATGAACACTGACCTTAACTGAGGCAAGTGAGGCCTGCAGTTCTTTAGATGTTGTTGTGGGGTCTTTTGTGACCTCTTGGATGAGTCATCGCTGCGCTCTTGGGGTAATTTTGGTCGGCCGGCCACTCCCGGGAAAGTTCACCACTGTTCCATGTTTTCGCCATTTGTGGATAATGGCTCTCACTGTGGTTCGCTGGAGTCCCAAAGCTTTAGAAATGGCTTTTATAACCTTTTCCAGACTGATAGATCTCAATTACTTTCCTTCTCATTTGTTCCTGAATTTCTTTGGATCTTAACATGATGTGTAGCTTTTGAGGATCTTTTGGCCTACTTCACTTTGTCAGGCAGGTCCTATTTAAGTGATTTCTTGATTGCGAACAGGTGCGGCAGTAATTAAGCCTGGGTGTGGCTAGAGAAACTGAATTTAGGTGCGTATGTTTTAACGGGGGGGGGGGGGGGGGGGGGCACTTTTTCACACCACTGTATATGTATATATAATGACATGTTTATGACACTAAACATGTCATTATTTCCTTAAAAAGTAACTAAATGTTTTAAGCCATTAAAAAACATTTTTAAATAATTCTTAATTACTTAATATAAAATCTTTATATTAAGAAAAATGTATCCTTATAATCTTTTATAATCTATAATCCATTGCGCTTTAGTGAAGGATTTGGTTCAGAACTACAAACACTAATAAAAAGTGTTAAAAACTACAAATATGGCAGATGTGTGCGACAGACACAAAGTTAAGTTTAAATTAATATTTGAAGTTACCTGTGTTATATTTCATCTGCAACAACAATGTGAATTTTTTATAAATATCCATTTGGATATTAACTTTTAAATGCATCATGCCAAAAAATATGAGCAGAGTTCTCCGCATAAAGACCCACACCTGGCAGATCAATGTGCTACTTCTTTTCTCTCCAATACGGTAGGAAGTTAAATTAAATGAAATATGGAGGACGTTAACCTTGACAAAATGATTGACAGGCCAGTTTACAGTGATAGTGTGTGTGTAACTATGTGTCAGAGTTGTCCGTTAAAGACGCAGTGACGTGCTAGTATATCCCAAAGCTTGCCTGCTCTTCTACTACACACTCAAAAGTGTGTACTTTTTCTTCACCAAAAGAGTACGTACTTTAAGGCCGTAGGCACATTGGGATGCAGCATTGTTGTCACACAGCATTATAAACAGGAAGTGATCTGCTGAGTGGTGTGGATGTTAGCATTTGTATTTGACCAGCTCTCATTTACTCTGTCTCAGGGTGCCCTCTGCTGACTACTACTGGCCTATCAGGCCTGATCCAACTGCAGGAGCTAGAGGAGCTGGAACTGACCAACTGCCCAGGCGCCACAGCTGAACTCTTCAAATACTACTCCCAGCATCTGCCGCGCTGCATGGTCATCGAGTAGAGTAAAGTGTTTCATGGGCACCAGCACCCACCACATTACCAAAACTTCCTTCTACAGACTGATGATAAACCCAACTTCATCCTGGACCCACAGGAAGAATCAACGAGAGAAATTGAATGGAAGTTTTTTTCTGGAGGGGTGAAAAAGGATCGTTGACATGGAAGATAAAAAGGGAAATCTGAAAGAAAAGGTCGGAACGGGCCTGGACTGACGAGCGAGAGGGAAAATGTACAAAGCGCAGTGGGTCAGAGGCTTGATCTTTCATTAAATCCATGACACATAGGAATCAGCCCCCACACATACATGAAACATGTTCCTCCACTGAACTGTGAGACTAGCTTCCATGTCTCATCCAAAACTGTTTATCTTGAAGTGACAAAGGTGTGCGCTGCCTGTTTGAGCTGTCTCTCATATCCAGGGAAAGGTAGAGAGGACCCGAGACGTTTAAGGGAAAGAACGAGGTTAAGGAGCCACTGCAACAGGGTCTCTTCGCTTTTGTCCAGCGCCATCCAGGTCTCTCGCTCCCCTCAGTGGTGCTGCCGCTCCATCTCTGTGTCTTAACAAGGGAAAAAATCGAGAACTTTAGAGATGAACAGCTACGTAGATTTTCACATCAATGCTACTTGCTTTTTGTCATGCAGTTCTCTTTTTGTCTTTTTTTTTAAATATTATTTTTTTAAGTATTATTTTTGATGATAAGGATTACTGTGAAACATGGTATGAGTTCGAGGTTTCGGGCACTTTGAATAAGATGGAAATCCAGGTACGGTGAAGGTACAGTATCGAGAGGTACTGTCCTTTGAAAGGAACCAGCATAATCAGAAGTCAGGAGGTTATTTTTCCCAGCAGATTGCTCTTTTAAAGACATATTTTGAGTCGGGGAGAGCGTGGCGGATCGGAACTGCTTATACATTTTAATATAGTTCAAAGGGACTGTGGTTTGTACAAAAGATAGCTTGGCTTTTTCATCTGCCTGTTTTATTTTAATTCCATTTTGATGTCAGTTGATATTAGTGGCTTATGTGCAGGTTTCCATATTAATCCTGATTCAATTGAAGATGAGATCTCCGAGTGATCCCATAATGCACCTGGGCCACGTGACAGACTGAAACTGCACGTCATTGCTTACTTGTCACCAGGCCAAACCATTACCACAGCGGACAGCATGGCAGTTCTACCATAGTTTCTTACAGTTACGGGCGCAGTGTCTCTTTCAGCCCGAGTGCTTTTAATACATCTGATGAATACGATTTACAGTGATTTGCATCAAATGCAGAGGCAGGCCAGTGTAATTAAAGTGATCACAAACATCCCACACAAGCTTATTACAGTAGTCTCTCTTCATCTAGCAGTTTTGCTTTCCCATTAAGCAATACCCACATGTCTGCTTTTAGAATAGCAGTGCCTCTTTTGATTTTCAGAGGTGCCGGCTTCTTCACCCTCACAATTGTGCTCATCTGTGGTGCCTACCTCATTTTATCATGGGGTATGTAGAATACAGGTCTGCAGGGGAATTTGCAGAAACCAGCCATTTGTTGTTTTCCAATCCACTCCATACCCCATACCGATCCCTGCATTTGTCCTCTCAGGAGATTAATGTGCTGCTCAGATCATCTCAGATGGGTTTGCTGGGATGTTGATGACCTTAATGTTCACCTATTCAAACTTAACACATGCAAAGTGGCAGAAAAAACAGCGTGGTGAACAATCTTAGACTGGCGAATAATTTATTTAAAAGCTCTGACTAGTGAAATGTGCTTACCTCTGACGATTCTAATAATCTGTGGACAGATATGATAGTAGTGCATGCAATTTGGTACTTTTTTCTTCAGGAAAGTGTACAGAAATGTACTAGTCATCTTTGAGATTTTAGGCATGCTGTCCCACTCAAACCACGGCTGGTTAGCGTCCCTGCTGGTACATGCCCGAACTACATCATCTGGATGCAAAAAGCAGCCATCCAAAATTAGCAACATATTTTGACTTAATAACTATCTTTCAAAAAGAAAGGTTCCTAGAGTGATGACATTGAAGAACCATATTCAGTTTTCTAAAGAATCTTGCAGTGATCATTTTGCCAGTAAGGAACCTTTATTTTGTGTACAGTTGAGATTAATGACAATTCTAATTGATTGCTAGCTTTCTCCAGCTATTACAAACCTCTTAGATTCAAACATTAAGCTAATCTTACTCCAAAAAGTGTAGAACAAAACAGATGGAAACTATGTCAGGATAATTCCAACATCACAGTCTTTAAGTGGACACTACACTGTCCCACTCTAAATTCACTAGGCTTTAAAGATAACAGATTATATCTTCTAAAGGATACATTAGCATAAACATTAGCACTTACCTCAGACAGTCGATCTCTCTTCTTGTATATAGTGACCTGTTTAATGGGGGGTCACAGCTAATCAGGGTTAGCGACTGCTGCTTATCCAGGCGAGATACCCTGACACTTTTAATCTCACTACCGTGTGTGACTTTATCTTTTGAATCATTGAAGTTGTTACATATTTATTTGCATTTACTTATCATTGGTAGTGGGTTAATTTATTGACACGATGCACATATTTATTTATTTATTACATTTCCGAGCATTGTACAAGGTTTATTTAGAAGTAGAACATGTTTTTTTGATGGGGTCTACTATGGAAATTGGAGTTGAGCTTTATTCAGATAAATTGACCTTTTTTTGAAAAACCATGGTTTCGGCGGTTAGAATAACCGCAGTCTCCGAGGCACGTGTTTTTTTTGTTTTTTTGGCGGGCGGACTGTTGACACACAGCTGACAGAAGAATGAAAGGGCAATAACTTGTTGACAGAGGCCTGCCAGACAGTGAGTTGACCTACCTTTTCTAAGGTAGCTACCCAACCGCTGCCCATTTTCCCATGTTTAATGACTAATCGAGTTCACCTCTTTTGTGTTTGGTTGTAAAATGGATGTAAGTTGAGAGACGCTGTCATAAAGTCTAGTAGCCTAATAGTGAATCGGAAATGTGTCCAGGATTGGATGTTAAATATTCTGCACCAGTTCATATGCCTGCCCTCAAATTGTAGCTCCGTTTGGTTGCTTTGAGGTATCCTGACAACTATTAGAAGACATGTTGCAGTATTTACACTCATTTGATAGTCTTACAAAGAATGCAACAGGTTTTATTCACTAGCAAAAATCTGAAGGAAATCCCATCAAAGTGCTTTTCATTTTGTATGTCTCCATAATAGAAACAACCATTTGAGATGAATGAAATAAAGAGAGATTATTAATATATTGCTAAGGCATTGCATAGTATTTGAGGACAACTGTATGAAACTGTCGGAGATATTGTATTAATCTTGTATAAATCGTTTTCACTTCCAAACCGAGCCTATTCCCTCTTTGTATAGAATGAGAGTTTATGTGTGTGGGAACTTTTTCACCTAATAGAAACCTAAATATAAATATAATAACTCATGCACTAACCCCTCTGTAATCTGTAAATATCTATCAATATTTCAAGGTCAGAAGGTTTCAACTGTTTTTGAGGCCGCCTGGCTCTAAGCGCACACGTCCATACTGCTTGAAACGAGCCAACGGAGAAACCTGGACAAGAAAGAGGCAAGATATGCAAAAAGGTTGATGTCTTTTAGCGATGAGTAACATCAGCAATGGATAATATAAAAGACTTAAGCTTGTTTCACTTTGTACACTGAGCTAATATCAAAGACATGTTAATACGGGCTAAATGCAAGAACATTAACAGATGTTTATTGTGTGTCTACGATGACGTTACGCCTGCTGCCTTCCTCATACGATCGAGGCAGGGTTACTTTTCCGAGTCAATGAAATAACGGTACTACTGTGTGAATTTCGCTTTCTTACTAGACAAATCGGGCTGGCAGATATGGAGTGGTTCTGATTTACACTGTAAATTTAAACCATTTTCAAGGCCAGTTTCCATGAATAGTGCTCCTCTGTTCTTGCTCTCTGAAGGGGTTTTACTAGCTTACCACATCCAGAGTTTTTTGGCAGTTTCTGTTCACCCTCCAGCTTGCTTTTAACTCTAAATGTCTGGCGCTTCTAATTGTTAAGCGAATAGAATAAATCATCTGTTCCTCTAACTCTTCCCAACTAACATATGTCAGGATTATTTCTTTTATAAAATTTGAGAACGACATGATTCCACAACAGAAAACAGCTATTTTGTTGGCTCTTTGTATGTACTTGTACATGTAATACTAAACCAATATTAGTAATGCTTTTGACATTCATACAGGGTCCGTAACAACGGCTTTTATTCTGGTGCAAACACTTGGTTTGGGTGACTGTGGTTCAACAGCCTAATGAGCAATGTTAAATATCTGCCTCACACTGATTATCTAAAATGTTTCTCTCATTTATTTGGTATTTTATTTCTCTGGTGTGACATGGGCATGTCACAGTTCTCAGTTACATTTCTTTCTGTAAATACTGTTGTAGTGATTAATTTAAAATGAAAGAGAAAAAAGACTACGTTTTATGAACTCCATCTAATGGCTGCAGTGCCTTGTCAGACAAACGTTGTTGTTTTCAGTTGGTTGGTTCCAGTCTGCACCGTTTTAGTAAAAGTTGTACAAAATAAGCACCATATTTGCGTCATTAATTTTCTCTGACATTAAATTATTAAGGGCGTAGTTCACCCAAAATGTATTTAATGATCAAACTGTATGGCTTGCTTCTGTGGAACAACATATAAGGGTGATAAGGTGATTAAATGAAGGATTTTTCATTTTTGGGTGAACTATTCTTTTAAGACATGTTGTTAGCTGATACTGTATGTTTCAATGTTGCTTCCTGAATGTGCATGCACAAACAAAGACAAACACGTCTACCTATTCTGAGACACACCGTTTATATTAAGTGTTTTGACCCCAGAGACCTTTTTTTCAATGAAGAAGGCTCTAAAAAGGAAGAAAAGCTTAGTTGTGCTTTGCAGGTCAACAAAACATATCCCCCACAGCTTGATAAAAGAAGTTTCAATCAGGCAGTTGGGGCTCTGCTTATAAGCATGTGTTATATAAGAGTCTTAAGTAGCTTTTTTGGCAAATTTAGCCTGATGTTAACAGTCCTGAAGCAAGTCACAAAGAAAACGTCTTCACTTGGCACCCAGTAGCTTTCACAGATAATAAAAACACAAACAAGGACATCAGAAGAAGAAAACGGATCAAAGGTGAAACGACTGTTGAGGTATGATAGACACCTGTCTAACTGTCAGTCTTCAGTAAAGAGTTTAGGCCATTCTAAAATAAAAAGAGATTTCATTTTCCATATTCCATCACATAAACATATTATGAACATACACTACTGTTCAGAACTTTGGAGTCGGTAAGTGTTTGTTTTTCTAAGAAATTAATTTTATTCAGTAAGGATTCATTAAAGTGACACTAAAGACATTTATAATGTCAAAAGATTGTATTTTTTTTTTTTTTAGATTAAAAAAATCAAGCAGCACAACCATTTCCAACTAATAATAAAACTAATAAAATAATTATAATTAAAATAATAATATAAAAATGTTTCATAAGTTATTATGATATTATGACACTAAAGACCGGTGTAATAGCTTCTGAAAATTCAGCATTACAGATTTTTTTTTTTAATATATTAAAATGATATTTGATATTTTAATTAGTTTTGGCTGCTTTTGTACAAATTAATGCATCCTTGGTGAGCCTAAGACACTTCTTATCATTCATCAAAAAAAAAAAAAAAATTAAATACTGACCCCAAAATTTAGAACGGCAGTGTATAATATTACAGCAATCTCGAATGAAACTAATAGCATTGATCAGTGGCTCCACATAAATATTGAACGGTGTCAATTTTTTAATCATAAATCAATGGTGTTTACATGTATAGTAATATTAGTAACAAGGAAAGGATGATGATGCCGCTAATACATGTTGAGTAAAAAAATGTGATGCTGGGATAGAAAATAAGAACACATTATGGATATGTACAATAGCTTTGATAAGCAACAGGGTAAGATAAACACTTGATGTCCAGTGGAGAGAAGTAAACAGCACAATGTGTACCTTTAAACAGAAAGTTAACTAGGTTAGTGAAAGAAAAACATCCAACCTTGTAAGCTTGACCTGTTACTGAACGGCAAACATCAGTAAGAATCGACTTTCTCTTGCTCCTTTATCCATCTCTGCATTAGAAATGATCAATAGTATTAAATTTCACACCAGACCTTTAAGGTCAAAGGTTATATTTGAAATATTTCCCATTGTATCAACACACTGGCTGACATCACAGCAGTCATTTACGGATAGCAGTAAGAGACTCTTTAAGGATCTGTTAAGAAAATACCTTCAGCTTTGAAGCAGCTATGGTAACAAAAATATTTGTCTAAAGTTTTTTTTTAATCTCTTCTTTTACAAAAGTACAGGGAAGATCATATTTTGTGGTAAAAAAAAACAAAAATAATTACTTATGAAAATAAAAGATCAAAAGGAGCATGTCACATTGCTGGTTCAGTGTGAATGTATAGGTACAGAAACACAGATAGGGATTATGGGATTTTCTCATCCGGCGAGGTGTCAGGTGTGCAAGAACACACACACATTTTCCAACATCCCAACTCTCTGTGCCATTCATTCGGCAAAAAACGGATCAAAGACATCAAGAGAGAGAAAAAAAAATAGAGGGAAACTTTCTCTTAGCCAAAACCTGGTTCAATTCTACCCATAATTCATCCCAGATCCCTACCCACAATATAGATTCATTTAAAAAATAGACTCATATATGAAGTTTACATGCCCAAGCGGAAATGTCTTTAGTCAAACGTGTTAAATTTCCATCAATGGCAATCTCGAAGTGAAATGTTCATCTCTCCCATTCTGACTGGGGGTGATGGACGGGCACACGCTCCATCCCTTTCAAAGGTGACTCTCTGCATCGCTCTTCTCTAGGGTACCGTTCTCCAGGGTCAAAGGTGAAAGCGCCAGTCCATTGGCATTGCTCTCGTTAAGTCTTTTCACCCTGTAGGTCTCATAGTGGATGTTGTGAGTGACGTCCTTCAAATCTTGCAGGTGGGACCTTGAAAGTAGAGAGCAGTAGAGCATAACATCAATTTTGATCCCACAATAACATCCCCTAAGGGAAATATGCACAGTGTAAAATAAAAGTCATTCTCTTATGTGGAATTGAATTGTTTTCTGACTACATCAGCTTTTTATGATCCCTTTGTGTGATTCGGTTGGTGTTTTCCTGCTGTAATATGATCTCGGCTTCAGCAGGAGGCCGATCAAAAAGTGTGAAAGGCGATTCAAAAGTGTGGAGAGTTATAACGGTCATCCTTTGTTTCCCATTTCAGCAGGGAATCACTCTCATACCATCTGTCAACGGGCCACCATCCAAGAGTTACGGTGTGAGGGCTTTGTGACCTGGCCTCACCCGATCAGACTCTGTAATTAACCTGTCCTTTACTGAGCTCAAGGAAAGGATGTACTCTTGCCTTTCTCAGCTCTCCCTTTCCTGAGCTGTTCGGCCCCACTACTCATATATCCACTTTAGAAAGATGATAAACATTTCAGCTAGTTAAATCTATAAAGGTTTGTAAAAGTGATATAGTTTGGTCCCAAATTATAACTACTATGTACTTACATTTAAATGAATCATTTGGTACAATGCACTTATTGTGTACATACATGTATTTACATTGTACTAATATTTAAAAATACCTGCATGTAATTGCATCTGTAATTAATTTCTGTAATTACATTTAAAATTACACTGTTGACCCATCCCTTACACCTACCCATACCACCAAACCTGTCTCTAACCTTGCCCGTATCCCACCTATATAGCAGCAAAAGTGTTTTGCAATGCAATATGAAATACATTGCAATACATTGTACTTATTTTTTATGTAAGTACATAGTAGTTGAGGCCACTTAATAGTGGGACTGTTTGTTTTGACTGCATGAAACTCTGATTAATCCGTTGTTTAGAAATTCTAAAGGAATGCTAATGGGATTTCTTTCATAACTTGGAACCAACCATAAAAATAATCAAATAAAAATCAACTAAAATTGTACAGGATACAATAAAATGAAATAAATAAAAAATAAATGACTAAAACGGATATTTTAGAATGTAATGAAAAAATAAAAATAAAACAAAATAACAGAAAAAGAAAGACAATAAAACAAAAATGAAATAAAATTTCAGTTTTTCCAGTATACTCTTAATAGAAGAAAATATGACTTACCTGATAAGAAGATCTCTCAAGTGTGCAAACTCGCAATGCGCAACATTTTCAACTGAAATAAACAAAATACAAAGGCATGTTCAAGAATTCATCCAGGGATTTTGCTTCAACTGTACTTTCGGCACACACCACTTGATGGCAGTGTTGAATAACCTAAATCACAGACAATCTTGCCTCTTGAAGCCTGTCAGCCATCATTGCACAATTAGATTTGACAATTGTTACAGTTGCCCTGCTGAAAAGACCAGCATGGGTTTCCATGTAGGTCAACCAACAATCTTTCTGGTGAAAGCTGGTGGAGACACCAGCATCCAAAACACAAAATATTACTGGTGACCAACAATTCATAGCAGACGATGTCTCACCTTCGATGATCCCCCACTTTGTTTTTCTTCCCAAGACTTTGTTCCCATTCACCTGGTGTTCCTTATCTGTTCCCACCACAGCAAAGGGGATGTTTTCCTGAAAGAAACATTCACCATACCTCAAAAATTCAATAAGTATAAATCCACTTAAAGCAACTAAAGAAATTGTTCACATAAAAATGACAATTTGTTAATAATCTATTCACCTTCAGGCCGTACAATATGTGAATTAGTTTGTTCTTTCATCAAAACATATTTTGAGATACTGAGAATTGCAATATTTGCTCACCAGTGGATCCTCTGCAGTGAATGGGTGCCATCAGAATGAGAGTCCAAACAGCTGACAAATACATTACAATAATCCACAAGCAATCCACACAACCCCAGTACATCAGTTTTTGTAAGAAACAAATCCATCAATACACTTTTAACTTATAATCACTGCTTCCAGCTAGAGTCCTCTATCAATAATATTTCTTTCTCCAGTGACAACATCTTCATCTCAATCAGGAGCAAAATATGCATTTATCAATGTCTGTTTACAAGCAAAAACAGATAAAAAAAAATAAAAAAATTATATATATATATATATATATATATATATATATATATATAGAAATATAAAAGTTTTGATGTGAGAGGACAACGGGGGATGGACTTTTTCAAGGCTTAATGATGGATTTGTTCCTTCCGAACAGCTTTGCGCTTCAGAAGACATTAATTAATGGACTGTGGATTATTGTGATGTGTTTATTAGCAGTTTGGACTCTCATGACGGCACCCATTCACTGCAGAGGATCCATTGGTGAGCAAGTGATGTAATGCTAAATTTCTCCAAATCTGTTCAGATGAAGAGATAAACTTATCTACATCTTGGATGGCCTGAAGATGAGCACTTTTTCAAAAAATTTCAACCCCAAAAATGATACCTCTGTCATAATTTCTTAAAAACTGTCAAAATGAAAATTTAGGGTGAACAGCAATACATTCTTAAAGTAGTGTCATCATACCCTAATCTTATCGTTGAGTATCCGGTCTTCAGCATCCTCATCATATTCTTTCTGTGGATACACTCTGATCCCATTGGCCTGGAGGTCCTGTCTTATCTGCAGAGAGAAGCTTCCAGTTAGATGGATTTACACTGATTTTTACAACCTACCGCACACACACATATACACAAAAACCACACGATCGCCCTGGGGGTGAAATATGACAGCAGCTTCTCTCCCTCCAGCTCTTCCTGCTGTATTTTACTAGTCTCTATCTCAACCCTCATGCATTCTTGCACTCAGAGGCCACAGTAAAGTTCACCAGGAAATTCTGTTTTTTTTCCCCCTCAGCCAGAATTTCGGGCCCGAGGTGCAAAGCATTAGACATTAATGCCTTTGCTGCCATGTGTTCGTGTGGGGGAGGATTTTGGAGTGTGGCTGTTGTACATGGATATGATATCAGCGATTGATATCTTGAGCACAGTGTGACGTCCACCCCCGCATGGCGCTCTGCTCGGGCTATTGAGCAGTGTGAGACAGCTCTGGATAATGGGCTGAAATGACAGAGTACATCATTAGGAGTGTTGTTTGGTGTATATTGATAGGAGACACACTGCGTGCGGGGGCCGTTCTGGCCCCGCAGTCCATGCCGTCGGAGCTGTCCAAAAGTGCTCCGTCGGGAAAACTGATGGCAAGTGGCCCGGGCCCAAGTAGTAGCTATACATCAGTCAGAGGAGAGACCGTCTCCCGACTGAGACGTCGCAGACACTGCTCATAACCTTAGCGTGGCCCATTCATTTTTCCAACCCAGAGCGAGCGGCCGCATGCCAAGAGACCTTTGGTTATTAGAATCCGATGATTCTCTCTCGCTCCATTCAGCCCAGGTTTCTCAATCCATCTTACTTTTTTTTGATCCACACAACTGAACTGTGAATTTTGAAAATTCCAGCATTTACAGCAGCAGATGATCCATATTCATGACCTCAATTATGCGAAGGGCTGAATATTTACGTGTGGGTGGGAAATATAGAGGGGCGAATCCAATTGTGCCTGCATATCATAAAATGTGAGTGAAGTTCTGCACGCAGGTGTTGATGACGGACAGCTCACCCTCTGTTTGAACTCTAGCCGCTCCTCTAGAGTAAGCGTGTCTGCTTTGGCGATCACAGGGACGATGCTCACTATCTTCCCCAGTCTCCTCATGAACTCCACATCTATAGGGCGTAACCTGTAGAAGAGCAGGATGGATCATTACTAAGGGCCAGTTTACACCGTTTACACATTTAATAATTTTTTTTTACTTCTGTATTCTCTAAATACAATGGGGTTCATACCATATAGATAATTTGCTTTTGATAAAAGCATCTTCGAAATGAATAAATGAAAATAAATAAATCTAGATCATGTGAAGCTAAAATATTATTAAATGAAGTAACAATATAATGTTACATATACCTTCATTCAAAAGTCTGAGATTGGCACGTTTTTTTAATAACGATTTTGTTTAGCGAGGATACATAAAAATTGATCAAAATGTTACTGTAAAGACATTTATAATGTTACTAAAAATGTGTTTTGAAAATTCTATCCATCAAATAATCCTGAAAAAATGTATCATGGTTTCTCCAAAAATATTAGCACAACTATTTTTGACATTGATAATAATAATAATAAGAAACATTAAAATATAAAATAGTTATTTTAAATTGTAACAATATTACTGTTTTTACTGCATTTTTTGATAAAATAAATGCAACCTTGGTGAGCATAAGAGACTTCTTCAAAAACATGATTACTTGACAAAAAATCTTACGGACCCAAACTTTTGCAATATTTTCCAAGATAAGATGCATTGCAAGCATTAAATATCAAAATTTTGAAATGATTTACAAATTATGTCTGTATGTTAAGGTCCACTGCATTCAAAAGACAGCAATTTCCTCACAGCTGTCAGATTGTTTTCGGTAAGATGCATTTGTTTTGCTGCCAAAAGAATGATTTTTAACAAACTCTTACTATGTTAGTGGGCTAAAATCTCCAAACTAAGACCCCTGAGATTGTGTGATGCAGCCATGTCATATTAAATGTGACAGACGCACAACAGCATTTTAACACATATGGCTAGGTCTGAACTACATAATGTGTGCAGGAAGTTGACACACACCAGTGTCCAGTGGCTGGCAGGAAGTAGACACAGCAATGAACGCGGGTGTCAGGGATTCTTCTCTTCCTGTTGACATTCAGCTCCTCCTTCAGGTATTTTTCATACTGTTCATTGACATACTTTACAATGGGCTCCCAGCTGAGAAAAAAAGACACAGGGAAGGATTATCATCACAATTAACAACATATGCTTATACTTAAAGTTAATGTAGCAGTCAGGCAAAGTCGAAGCATGATTTTAGTATAAAGCCTATGCCAAAATGCTCTCTAATTACTAAAGAATTTATCTCACACAGTTGTGGAGCTATCTGAACAGCTACAGTAGAGTCCAAAAGCCTGAGCCTGATCTAGTGAAAAGGATATTATCAACATGAATTAAATAAACAGTTGAATCAACATGAATTGTTCTGTGTAAAACCTGACAATCATGTTCTCCAGCATGATTTTATAATGACCCAAATAGCATCTCGTGCTTCAGCAGAACATCTGACCTTTTGTACAAAGGTCACAAATGTGAGCACAAATATACTTTTAGGTTTTGAATAGTGACCTAGAAATAGTACAGTATCTTAATATTTTAAATCTGCTCTTAAACTTTCAGACTCTACTGCTTTTTTAAATAGTATGAATTAATCTGATAATGTTGCTCTCACCAGTTCTCATTGTTGATTTGGTCTCCAAATCCAGGGGTGTCAATTACCGTAAGCTTCATCTTCACCCCTTTCTCCTCGATGACTAGAAAATAACAAGACAAAAGAGTTATAGAGTAAAAGAGTGGATGGAAAAAGGCTTAAATAAAAAAAAAATTAAGATGGATCCACAGCAGACTGAATGACGATTAAGTTGACAGGGATTTAACTTTGATTTTCCAGAAACATCAATCAGTTAAAATCACACACTGATGACCCTACGCTTTTCATTTTTTCTCCATATCTGATATAATGCTGCAAGAATGCATTGTACAATATGATAATCAGCCTGTAAAAAGGGTCTAATAAGCTGTCTGTGCAAGCAGAGATCCCTACTGTATCCCTGTCATTGGTTGATTGACATTTGCTGTTAACTCATCACGTTAATCCTTCTGGATGAGGCAATCAAGGAAAATATGACGAGACTGTAATGAGGAAAAATTAAACTGTCAGTCAACACTCCAGTTTATGAGTTTCAAAGTGCTATAACACTATCTGACGATGATCAATTTTTCGTTCACAGTGGGCCATTAGCAAAAGAGAGTGCCAGTTTTTGGACTGGTGGGCCAATGATTGAAAACCCCCTCATGATCAGCTAATGGAAACACATATGCTTCTCTTGGCATGACTCAGCAACAAAGCAGGGCTTAGTTCTTCCTGTATTCACCCACATGGAGGGAGCAGAGCTGAATGGTGGCATTGAGCGGCCCGCCACTTCATTTTCTGCACTGTGTATTCTTTGAGAGAAGGGGGGGATTGTGTAACACTCATCTCCCCTGGCGGTCAGTCTACAGGCCAGCTTTATTTTCATGGGCTGTGAGGGCCAGTGGGCGGCTTTGTAGTGTGTGGAGGTGTCAGGCACCCTGAGACTTTGGTACTCTTTGTTTTCCACAGGCCTGTACTTTAGAAAGACAAAACTGCTGGGGAAGCAAGGGACAGCAAGACATCTGCTAGACAGAATGTCTCAAACGGAGACTGCAGAGGAAATTTAGTAGTTTAGTAGTAACACAAGGAGTAGTTTTGTCATTGGATAGAGAATACCAGAACAGGTCTATTGTTCCAGACATTTAAAGTATTTGCAGAAGGTTAAATTTACACTGATGAATACTGGAATGATCTCTAACGAAGAAGAAAAATGTTGCTAGGAAACAAAAAGGCACCATTAATTAGAATCTAGACAGAAGGTTCTACAAATGATCTTGTCTAAAAAAGAAAATTTATTGTTGGGAGGACTGGAGTTATGACTTATGTTTCAGCTCAGATTTTTGGAGATGAGACAGTCGTTAACATATGCATACACCGCCCTTCATTCAGTTTGGGTGCTGTATTTTTTTTTTTAAGAAATAATAGTTTTAATCAACAAGGATGCAATAAATTGATCAAAAATGACTAAAAATTGCATTGTTTCAAACAAATGCTGCTCTTTCTTTCTACTTATAAGGAATCCTTAAAATGCATCACAGTTTCCATGTTAACAAATAAATTGAATAATTAGAATAATTTCTGAATGATCATGTGACACTGAAAACTGGAGTGATTGTTGCTGAAAATCAAGCGTAGCATTAGTTCTGGCAGGTCACATAAGTCAAGCTCGCATTAGCTGACTCTCAGCTGATCTATAGGAATACGACACCTATATAAGCATCCATATATAAGGTCCTCAGTATTATCAGCAGTTTTTGCATTGCTCAATAGCTAATTACCCGCCTCCATCCCCAACTCCTCCTCTGTCAGTCAGGATCCAGCCTTCTGATTCTCGTTTGAATCAGACAAATTCAAAAATGTGTACATAAAATTACTGAACTTCTTAATAGATCTGCAATACTTTTGTTGGTTCTGTTCTGTTTACCCTGGGGGGTTATCTCTGCTCTCCCTGTTCTCATCCATGCTAGGCTGCATAGATGCGCAGGGAGTTCTTGCCCAGAACAGAACCATTCCGCCAATCCAAACTATATGCTAATTGTCAATCATCTTTGACGATAGTGGTCCTGACAAAAATTCAGCTTTGAATTCAAATTATAATTCAAAATATATTAAAAGAGAAAACAGTTATTTAAATTGTAACCCCAAAACTTTGAATGACAGTGTATATAACTAATGTAAATTAAAAGATTTTAATGTAAAGAGTTCAGTGGTTTAGAACATTTTTCCCATCAGTAATTGTATAGATAGTAATAAATTCTCGCATGAGGACTAATGCAATTGAAACAATAAAACAAAGTAAAATATTTACATCATGTGTCAAGCTCTACGGACTCGCTTTTCTGAAGGCTAACATAAAAAAACGAAGAGGAACAGGACACTCTCATTCACTGTAATGTTTACGTTGTGCTACGCTGAGAAGTCAGTGAGGGGTGTCTCCTGAACCACAGGGATATCTCAGGAAGTCACAAGCTGAACCGACTTATCGTCAATCTTCTTTTGTTAAGAAACAGCACACCCAGCTTCTCCCATTCTTTTCTTCTCATCCACCCTCTCTCCCATTCTGCACGTCAAACATTTATAAACTATTGGGTCATAAGTTTTGAGAGGTCTGTGAGAAATGAGGTTTGGCTATGGCAGGACAGAGATAAAACAGATGCTGCTACAACTGGATAGAAACCTCTTTCCAGTTGCAATGACACAGATATGCTAAAAACGCTTGTTCTTGATCTTACACAGAAAACATCCAAAAGCTTCTAAAATTTTCCACAAAAAGAAATACAATGAAACTGCAACTGTGAAGATTTTGATGCACAGAATTACAGGAAATTACAATTACAAATCTAAAAGCAGATTTCTACAATTTGACCTCTAGCTAACTGAAGTGAAAGCTGCAAAGAAGCAAAGCTGTTGCAAAAGTGCGACTCAGGCTAACATTTACATATCTAAAACCTGTCAAGGGGAAGTCAGAAACGGAAGAGAGATCAACAAGCAGATCTAGTTCTAAAACTTTACCTGAAAGCAAAATCAAATGACTCATTTTAAAACCAGTAGGCAGCAAACTAAAGGAATAAGTAGAGGGGTTTAGAATTGCAGCTACAAAACCTGCACATGGCTGTAGTAACAATTAACACCATAGTTTTGGTGCTAATTCTCCGTAGGGTTTTGTAATTGGATATTTCTGCTCCCATATCCACAATAGGGTTAAAGTTCATCGTCTTCATACATTTCTGCTGTCAAGTAGGAATCATGGCAATTAACATAGCAGGCTACGCTAATGACCCATCCCAGCAAAGGCCTTTGTACAGCAATTGACTGACACTTAAAACCACAAGTGGAGGTATTCTTATCCGGCATCTCGCAACATCCTGTGACAGAATCATTAGATTATTTTCTCTCTACATCTGTGATGCTAATTTGTAGATCATTCTATTTAAGGGCAGATTTGTGGTTAAACTAGACAACATGGGTAACTTCAAAAACTTCTGGCCCAGATGAAAATAGCAGGGGTAATTAGATAACAATGCAATAGCATATACATTTGATTAGTTAATCTACAGTTTGCAGTCCTACTGGCCTTTGCAACTCAGCGAAAGTGAGCACAATTTCTTTACTTGTCCTACCGAGGTATTTCTGAATACAAGAGACAGAGGACCACTATTTTGTGTTTGTTAGACCCTTGTCAGACAGTCTAAAATGAGAAATGAAGATGGATAGCTGGGTGCGACTACACTAACTACTGAGGGCAAGCAAACACACACACACGCACACACACACACTCTAACAATACATTCATTTAAAGGACTATGAAGTTGGATACGGCATCTGCCTTTTATGCCTCTGTCCAACGAAGCATGGTGGCGCCGCCAAAAGCAAAATGGAGATTCATTGCCATATGCGGGATGTTTGAAAATATGTGCATCTCTCTGCGTGATATATAGTTCAGCTTCCTCTGCTCAGTACAAAATGGAGCAGCAGGACCCTTGCTTAACTGCTAACATGGTCTTGGAGATGGTCTATGTAACTGATCTGTTTGTATTGTACATGATCATTTCCCATATTTGTACATTGTTCACACATACAATCAATACAATGCTGTATGCCTATCATTCATGTCAAAACTCAAGTATACATTGGGCTTAATGCTCACTCATAGTTCATCTTTAAAAACACACACAAAAAAAATTGAAGTTGTGATGAAATTGATGGAATGTCTGATCTTTTCTTCTGTATTGTGATGTATTTTCTAATGTGTATTGCATTCAAAAGGCAGATGAACATGAGCTTGCAGGGCTGGAGAGAGAAGTCTGTCATTTCCACCAGATCATCCAGTTATGCCATTTCCAGGTTTACTTTAATAAATGTAGAGTTAAATGTAGCTAAATCTTTAGCTAATCTCAAAATGAAAATCCATTTCATCCAAATCCAAATCATACTGTACATTATAATATTATGGGATGCCTAAAAGCGCTAAATTTAAAGTATTTAAATTTAAAATGTAAATAAATAATTTGACCAAACAGTATTGAGACGAAACCACAAGATGAAAACAATTACCAGGTTATCAATACTAGTGCCAAAATGTATCGCCAATTTTATGATGACATTTTTCTCTAAGGAAGAAAACAAAGTATAGTATCCTCAAGTGGAGTCAAGAAAATCAGTAAACAATTGATAGTTTACATCAAAAGCAAAGAAACAGATGTTATCCCTCAGAAACCTTTGAAATAAGCTTTGCTACATTGCCAAAACAAGCCTAAATGAAACTTAATTCTACACATCTACACACCTTCCTGTTTGGATAGAAGAACCCAAGCCTCTATTGATTGTTACTCTGGAGGAAGTATGCGAGACAGAGATGGCACATTGCTCAATCAACCAATTCATTCACTCAGCTGAGCCAGACGCAGTGTATAAGTGGTGGCCTCCATTAGAGCAGCAGTCAGCTCCTGACCAGTGGGATAAAATGCATCCCCTGCACATTCTTCCTCTGTCATTCTCTCTGAAAGAGAGCTCATAATGACAGCTGTGGCCCGATCTCAACAGTTCAAGTTGTGTGATTGATCTCTCCTAATCCATCCCCTTTGCAGGCTTTTTAATTTATTTTTCCTTTCAGAGCACATGCTCCGATCACTCTGGCCAAGTCAAGTCAAACCCTACAAAACACTGAGCTGCCTCCAGTTTGTTCTGTCTAAATGTCATTCTTCTTTAATCCCTTCATCCTTTCAGAAATCACTCAGGCCAACACCCTGTAACACGTCACCTTATTGATGTGAAACACCATGTGTTTTGTACCAATACCATAAATAGTGAGAGAAGTGTGTCCAAAAAAAACAAAAAACAACAAGAAATGAAGTGAGGAATAGTGCACTAAGAGTATACTTCCTCAACCACACAATGAGTGTGGGCATTTTATGCACTCATCAGCTGCATATTTCGCTAGCAAAAGACAAGGGGCTAAACGGTAACACATCAGATTGGTTTGAAGCATGATATCCTTTAAATTGATAAAAAAAAAAAAATACAGCAAATTCTAATATAAACCTGTTAGGTATTCTATTCTCTTCACATGGTGCATATACATTATATATATATATATATATATATATATATATATATATATATATACATACATATATATACATATATATATATATATATATATATATATAATATTTACAGTAGAATTAGCTTAGTTGCATGTACAAAATATGATTGTATCATATATAATAGCACCAGATTACAGCACCTTTATTAACTAAATAAAAACATGGTAAAACTTTAGTATAGGGAACAGTTCTCACTATTAACTAGTTGATTATTAGCATGCATATTACTAGCATATTGGCTATTTATTAGTACTTATAAAGCACATATTCTGCATGACCATATTCTACGTTCTTAATTCTACCTAATACCTAAAATTAACTGTTTTTTTCTAAAAAGCAGTAATTAACTATTAATAAGCAGTAATTAGGAGTTTGTTGACGCAAAAGTCATAGTTAACACAGTTAATAGCCAGTTGATAGTGATAATTGGACCTTAAAATAAAGTTTGACCAAAAACAGAAAGCAAAAAAGAGTGTTTTTCTGTATATTTTACTTGCCATCTTACTTCGAGCAAAGTAATCTGAATGCAAATGACGTAATAATTACGACTTCCCAACTCATAAACATGAACTTCACAGGAGGACTTGAACATACCATGAAATGAATACACTAGATAGCACTGTAGTAGACATACATAATTTGGGACACATCTATTGACAAAATTCCCTTTCGTAGTTGTTTAGGACAAAAGCACAATTTTAAAAGACCATCAGTGTTCAAAGATGTTTACTGGGTCCGAATGCTGCAGTTATGATATTACCAGCGGGGGCAAACAGGGCTGTGCAAACGAGTAAAACCTTGACCTCTTGGGTGTGACGGGGCGGGGGTGTGATGTGGTGGCTGTGAAGAAAGAAGCGTTCAATACTCACTGTGGCTGACTGATTGCAGGTGGACAGTTTTCAAGATCTTCTCCTCATAATTAGGAGTGCAGGACTTCCTGCTGACCTTGGACTTGAAGAGTGTGTTTACGAGCGTTGACTTCCCCAGACCACTCTGACCTGTGAGAACGAGAACAGATTTAATGACTTTTGTTTGTAAACTGCAGTAAAGTACAATTAACTGCATATGTAGCAGACCCCAGGCACGTTTATTTGCAGGACGACCTTTGCTTAGCATTAGCAGTGGGGATAAAACTTTATTACTGCACACAGATAAGATGGCACACATAAAATTGAGGTCATAAAGTATCACATGACCAGGCAGCACAGGCCTCCAGGGTTTACATAAGCCCTTGATACTGCAAATCATTGGTGATGTAATAGGACCAGGTCAAGCCAAGGCAAAGTGCTTTAGCGTCTTATCTGGTGGGTGTCCAAACATACTGACAACACCATGCCGCCGGGAGCTTTTCCACTTAATGACTCTTTCACACTAGTCCTCACGGAGATCAGATCAGAGGGAGGAAGCTATTACCAGAGAGGGAGCCTTATCAAGGCCATCTCAATTCACACAAATAAGGGTAAATCTATGGGGCCACCTTCATTGCCTCAAAGGACATGTGCTCTGTTAATGTGAGCCGCTTAGTATTGAGTGCTGATGATGGGCTGTGTGTTCGGTCTCGCTCAGATATCGGTCAGCTTCCCGTTCACAGGCCAGGGGTAGGGAATGTGCTAAACGCTCTCGCCACTCCGTTTCTACCTGTTGAGAGGCCTGACCGCCTCGGGAAGCTGTCAATGGATGAAACGGTTTGAGAGATAGACGACGGAGCCGGTGAGATCTGGCCCCTTCATCATTGCCCACCTCAACAGAGGCTTTGATGGATTTACGCCATGGCCTCTTACCATGGGAGGCAGTTGACATCAAATTTATGAGGAAGTGACAGCCCACGTTGTGTGTCCTCCTGGGCCTATTTGATTTACCAGTTCAGACAATGCCTGAGCAAAGCAGGGCTTCCTGAAGATTTCAGTGTAGTCATACATACTGTACCTGTTCTATTGGGATGGGAACAAGAGGTTTTGATTCCCCTAAATTATTCTTATTCTATATACCAACTGGGAAGAAATATTTGGAAAAAGAAATGCAAATCAATTGCCAATTTTTTATTACATTTTTGCACCATATTTTCACTGAATTTTCTTAGCTGAACAACTAGTCTGCAACTACACTGATTTAGGCTGTAAGTGTTTAAAACCAAACAAAACCGGTTCATATGAGTCATATGATCATGCGCTGCATGATTCACTAACAAGAACCGACTCATTCATTCATGATTCAGACTTCACCTGTCATGCAGTATATTTCTGATTTGCTAAAAAGATCCAGCTTATAAGACTATTTTATTATAATTCTATTTTATTTCTTTGTTGCAAGCTGTATATTTAGTAGTGACGCTATTTAGAGTATTTTAGTACAGTGTTACATCTGCATCAGTGGAAGAATAATGTACGGACGAGAGCTATTAATGCAAACAAACATCAACTGATGAGCTCATAAAGGACTGCCGAGATAATGTGAAAAGAATAAAGGCTAGACCCAGCCAATGCTTGTATGAGTCATGCATTGACACACTCGCCAAGAAACACTCTGTTGTAACAGCTTGTCATTTACCACATCCACATGAAACTCCAACAAATGCAGGTTGTAATTTCACCAGTGTCATATGTGTTTAACTCCAGTTGATTTCTCAAAAGCATTTCAAATGGTGAAAACACATCTCCTCTAAGACACTTTGAAGCACAGTTTGCAAAGCTTTTCTTTGAACACAATATCTACAAAGCCCCCTTGACTTGAGGGCGACAACAAAGATGAATGTATTGACTGCATTAAAAATGTCACAATATGCTAAACTCGTATTTGGGAGCAGACTGCTACTTGCCTTATGGGAAACTGGGAGACTCGCAGTAGTTTAAGTCCTCAGGCTACAAAAACGTCCTGACCTTTACAACCGAGGACAAACTACACAGACCAACAGACTCCAAGTGCTACCATGTGTGTGCGATTCTCGGATAAGAGCACCCCAGGACAGGAAAATGTGGACAAGCAAGCATAGCACACCAAATTCATCCTGTAGAGTTTCCTCCGTTCCTGCAATTTCATCCTGTTGTGTATATCTAGCTTTTGCACAATTCCTCCTCTTCCTGTATCTTGTCAAGTTTGCATTCACTGTCATGTCATGCTAGCTAATTCATGCTAGCGTTCCCAAACACACCCTTGTCAGAACCCCTGCCCTTGTGCTCTACAACGTGCAACCAAGGCAACAGCAAAATACATAAACAGAAGATACACAAAAATAGTTTTAAATTCAATCATTTCATGTTCAAAATAAAAGTCCTTTTGAAAGGGAAAAAAACAATCTGTCAATAGCTATAGCCTACAGTGCATCAAGAGTGAGCCAAACAAATCTTTCTTGCTCCCTTTTTTCTACCAGCAATTCCACACCTGTCTCCACTGGGAAAGGGAGAGAGCAGTTCACCTTTGATGCATGTCCAGAGTAGCAGGCATGGAGTGCACCACCATACCTACTACAATACAAAAGCTGTAACCTCCACAGTTCACTGAGGCAAGGAAGAACCTCGCACAGGCCAAATGTTACAGAGCCAGCTTTTGGAGGAGTGAGCACTGGACCAGAGCCGTTTTCGCTCTGCAGAATTCATCACAATACTGATCTGCTTTAACATGCCTTTGATCCGCTCCCTATCAAACAGGTTTCAAGCTGCTCTGGATAGAGAGGAAGAATCTAAATAGCCAAAATGAGAACAGGCGAAGACTGTTATTGTCATATCTACTCCTAATATCATTCCCACAGATTTTAAGTGGATCATATTTAAAGCTGAAGTGTATTTATTGAGTGTTTCAGTCAGTGTTTCTTCAACCTTGGCTACTTTCATCAGGGGTTTATTTGAATAAAAAAGAAGTAAGATTTTTATTCTTTTCTTTTTGTTAGATAAACAGCACATTAAAACTTGTTTTGATTGTTTTGCTTGGCCCAAAGCTAGACTTTCAGTCTTTAAGTATGAAAATTCATTACATTTGTTTTCATGTTTACTGATTTAAATCATAATTCATAAAGCTGTTTTGTCACTTAATATTTTATTTTGGTGTGTCAATCTATTACTTAGTATATGAAACCATGATCCGCACTCACAAAAAATAGTCTTCTTTTAGTGTTTTATTTGACATTAATCATTAGGACAGAAGAAAAGGCCTTGAGCCGAAACGTTAGTGTTTAGTCCTATTGGTGATTAATGTAAAATAAAACGCTAAAAGAAGTCTATTTTTGTGAGTGCCGATTATGGTTTCATATACTAAGTCATGAGTGTAAAAAAAAAACAATCATACAAACCAATGCAGTGTTTATTGTGTGAATATGATATTGCTTTTAAAATATTAAGTATAAGTATTTTTATTGTGCATCATTTCTAATCAAGCTGTTATTTTGGCAAATGTGTGAAAATAACGTTTAATCCTGTAGGACATCTAAAATGAGAAATTAGCCTTAGAAAAGAAAAGAATCAGCAATTTTATTAAAAAGTTAAAAATGTCTTCAATCAAATACAATAAAAATGGTCTTTTAATAAAACTCAGCTGTCTATGCAGAAGGAAAGCAAAAAAAAAAAAAAAGTGCTACACGAATACAAAAAAAAAAGGGATGTGGTGTTCCCTTTTGCCAAAAAAGATATAGGGAAACTTCAACAACCATAATGCTCTGGGCTTGATCCAACTGTCTGTGTGTGGGAATACAGAAATGCAGAAGTACGATCGAGGGTTTTAACACTTAAGCTGTCAAAAGTTCACCAGATACTGTGTGGCATAGGGAAAGAGTACACATATTTAGAATACTCCTGACATTGTAACAATACAGAGCTGGTTTAAAACCACCAAACTTGTCCTTGCAGATGGAAATGAGACTGTTGTGGGAATTTTCATTACTTAAAGAAGGCCAAATGCTGCAGGGCTGGGTCTACCTGAGTGTCCAAACAATGACAGATGGGAGCGGGTGTGCAGGACTGTTTCGGAAGAACAGTTTGGAAAGCTAGTGGTGAAGTCAGTGGTGCAGAAACTACACACTTCAGCTTTAATTTGTTTTGCTGACATCACTGTGGAACAGCGGCTGATACTGTGTTTCTCTGTGAGACTCGCAGCCTTTGAAGGATTTGGCAAAATGTCCTTTCTATTACCACTATGGAGGAGCCACCAAGGGGAAAGAAAGCACTAGCAAGGGAGTGAGGAAAACCTGGCAGCTCTGTTTAAAAAACAGAGGAGTGAAAAAAGTGGAAAAGAAGAATGGCTCTCACTGGAGAGCTGGATGGCCTTGAATTTGTGATGCAGCAGCCATCATAAATCCCCTTGGCTGGCCCAGTTGGGGAACACTCTGAACCACATTCGGCTCCAGCCTGGCCCTGCCTCCCAGCCCACAGACAACACAACAATAGCCCTTGCCATTTAATTAGGTAAGGCCCACACTCAGCCAACACCCCCCTCCTGTTCCTCCTTCTCCCTGCATGCTTACCCTCTCTCTTGCTAGATGCACAGGGGGGTTTGGGAGGTTCCAGCACTCTGATTGGTCAGGCTTGAAATAAGGTGGCCAGTTGGAATCAGGCAGATGTCCAGTAACTGCCCAGGACAGTTAATACGAGCAAGCTCTACTGAGCTGGCAGAGCACAGAACTAGCAGGTAACCTGGCATAAAATCTGTGACTTTTAAGATTTATAATAAAATACAGTCTTCTCATGAAATGCATTCAAAAAAACCTCTTTTCTGTTTTAATAGATTTTAAAATGTAATTTATTGACAGAGCTGAATTTTCAGCTTTCATTACTCCTGTCTTCAGTGTCACATGATCCTTCAGAAATCAATGTGATGATTTAAGAAACGATACCATCTTATTCAACATTTCCTGACATTTTAAGATTTCTATATATCAGTATTATTTTTGTAGAAATCATAATTGTTTAATGAATAAAAAGAACAGCTTTTGTTTGAAATAGAAATCTTTGTAACATTATAAGCATTTACTGTCAGTTTAATCAATTTAATGCATCCATGCATCATGTATTGTGATTTTGTTGCTTAGAAAAAAAAAATCTGTGGTTAAATGATGGTTTCATGTCAGAGCCAACACATAAATATGATATATATTGAGCTATATATTGAAAAATATTCCAACATAATTTGAATATATCACCCGTCCTATTTACTACCTATGTAATGTTTGTTTATAACAAGCTCTTTCTTGATAGACAGAAGCCACCTTCAACAAATAAACTATTTTACCAATTGAATAACAGTCTCTGAAAAGAGCTTAATTTGAAACATTTGCCTTAACGGGCTATGGCACCATTTCCTCTTCATCTGTCTGTGTTTCCTGTTAGAGGCTGAACAGTCTTCCTGCCCCCTTGTCTTGGTTGCAGAGATGAACTAAACTCATGAGACAAACTAAGCTCATGAGACAAAATGAGTTAAAGTTCACACTTTGAGCATACAGAAAACAAGAGGTGTGAAGTCATTTAGACCAAGCCGTTATGCATGTCGTTTGAAATTCAAAGTTTCAATGTACTATTCTGAACCAATTTTGAGGGCTTTGTATTTTTCCTTTTCTGTATAAGTACAAACTGGACATGTCCTGCTTAAAAAAAAAAAAAAAACTGTTCACAATCCAATTTAAGTCAGAGCAATGTTCCACTTACCAACCACCATGATGTTAAATTCAAAGCCAGCCTTCATGGTTTTGCGTCTCATCTGGTCCAACACTGCCTCAATGCCGACATATCCGAATAGATCTCTGCCCTTGATAATGCCTTGTGTGCCAGATTCACTGAGGCATGGCAGAGGATGTTCTATCTCCACCACTCTCTCCTCCACCTCCCTCTCCTCCGTCACCTCCATCTCCTCCTTCATCCGGACAGGTGGCTCCAGATCCAGGCCCTGCTCCTGTGCTGTGTCTGCCGAGAGAGAGAATGAGAGACCCATAAGTTAACATACAGAAGCCCTTAAACAAATATTATACTACACATAGAGGTTTTTCTTTAGAAAAATCTCTGTCCCAAATGAGTCCTTGCAGTTTGCATCTGAAAGGCTTTGGCAATATAATTCCGCATAACAAGAGGACCCTTCTGAAACCTAAAAATTACAAACAAAACTCTATGGAACTTTGGCAATGTGCATGGCATGTGTGTAAGAAATAATAATAATAATAATAACAATAAATTATTATTATTAATGATAATAACAACAACAGCAAAAATAAATAGTAATTATTATTATTAAATCATAATTATTATAAAGTATTATTATTAGCTATTTAGTATTATTTATATGCTATTAGATTATTTATTCATGTCATAAGTAATTTTAGTTACAATTTTAGTACTTTTCTTATTGCTTTTGCCGTTTTTGTTGTTTTTTATTTCAGATTTCATTTAATATTTACATTTTATTTTAACAAAATAAATGTAATAGTTTTAATGATAACAAAACTGTTTCAATTATTATTGTTATTATTATTATTATTATTAGATGGGAAAGTAGAAAAAAGCCCTGGACCTGGTAAGGTTAGTTTCCTTCAAGCATTTTTACATTGACATTCTATTTCGCAGACATTTATCTAGCGCCCACGTTTCCTGACATGTTATGTGCTAGCATAATTCACAATTCACCGCTGCAATTAATTTGAGGAAAAGATGTTTATGAGCCAGAGAGCTGTGTGCTGTGAGCATGCTCAGAGCATGCAGGGGGAGATTAATACACATTATGATGACTGACAGGAGGCAAATGTAGGTGAGGCACAGATCGATTCAGATGGGGAATTGAAATAATGAGGACGAAGAATTGAGAATTGTCCATAATTGTGCTTCCATCCTAGGCTGAAATGAGGCATTAGATTCATTTGTTAACGCTTGATTTGTGGGTCAGGAAGAGGTTGATTTTATCTTAAGATTTACTCTGCATTCACAAAATGGAAATGGATATGTAAAGTACCCCCAATGTGCATTGAACTTCATGCAGCATAGTGTCAGCAGCAAAAAAAACAGTAACCCAGAGCAGAAATGGGTTTGCTGCCGGAACGTCAGTTTGTTCAGCTCAATTGAATTCACTCGCGAGAGTGGCCAACACAGAGACAGCAGTTCACACGGCACTGGTTAACTACTGAGGCACGGACACCTGTCAGCTGGCTCGGCCGGAGGATGCCCCATCTGACTTAGTGAGCAAAGTAGTATCAGGGAGTGGATAGTGCTACTGGGCTAATGTTTTTTTTTCTTATCCCTGTACCATTACCATCTTGAGACAGCTCTGTTTTATAAGAGGATTGGTAACAACCCCCCTGATAACCCCTAAAGTTGTCCTGGTGGAGACAATACTCCAGTCACATTGTTAAAAAAAAATTCAAAATCACATTATGTCCACAAATACACAATACAGCTGCTTATCGTTGGGCAAAATTCAGAATTTAAGAAACGACTTAAGCTCTTAAATTATCAATGTGAATATGCATAGAATTAGCCACACCCAAATGATGCTGAATTAATCAACACACATACACACACACATGCACGCACACACGCGCACATACACACACACACACACAATTTTACCATCTACCATGCTTTGTAATGTCAATTTCCTACATAAAAGATAGACAGATTTAATTTCAAATTCTGGAAAAGTATGTAAAATGCAACAAAACTTAGACAACTTGGAAAACAGCACAACAATATTCAGCAGTTGCGCTAAATCTTTTGAGAATGAAGAGTATTACATGTTATCACATGAGATAGGGCTGCACAATTAATTGAATTTCTAATCGTGATTACAATTGTGGATGCCACAATTATGTAATGGTTCAAAGTCCACTTGCATTATTCTGCATGCTTAAGATGTGGGGTTTTTTTCTTTCTGCAGGTTGTCTTAAGGAATTTTCCCATTGTTTTAATTTTAGTTTTAGTATAACATTATAATACCATGCATATTTTTACTTTTTTATTTAAAGAAGAAACCAAACCAAGACATTTGAGCCTTAATGCTATAGGAAAGCTATAGAATGCTATAGAAAACCAATAAAAGATTTTCTGAAAGTGTGTTTTTAGCTTGTTTATTTTCATATAAAATATGTCATTCAATTGCTTCAACCAATTGTATAAAACTATGTAAAAATTAATTCATGTAAACTGTAATAATCACAATTAATAATTTCAAGGGAATAATCGACAATCATGATTTTTGTCATATTTGTGCAGCCCTAATATGAGAAGATCTAGAATATAACAAGGGATCTCAAATATGAGAAGACGAGCTGTATAACTCTGCCGACACCACAGCTGCTTTCACACCCACATACAAAGAGTGCATGTGTATGTTAAAATCAGCTCATTTGTGTATGAAAACATGGGACAGTAAAATGATCCTCAGGAAATGCCAAGTCTACTATCCTTTATTATGCATTGTTAATGGCAGTGACTGTGACACTCTGATTGCTTCATATACATGAGTGTGTCCCATTAACAGGTCAACTAAACGTCATTAACACAAGTATGCAAAGTACACCATAACAATAGAATTATCTTCAAGGGATAGTTCACTCCCAAATGTTGTCAAATCACCTTCATGTTGCTTCAAATTTGTATAACTTTCTTTTTTCTGAGGAACATAATGATTGGTAATTTCCCGAATGTTTCAACTGTTTTTGCCCAAAATGATTGGGTTTCACTGTATAGACAAAAAAGCACAATAATGACAGAATTTTCATTTTTGGGTTGACCTATCCTTTCAAGACAAGCTACACCATGAGTTGTTTACAATTAATATCATTATATGACCGTCCACCTCAGGCACAAATTTATGCCTCAAGTTTCTTGGTTTTAGGATTTCTTAGAAGAAAAACATTGTAAAAGTGATAATGTGTTTTTGATAGAGGCTGCAAAGATGTTATTCACCTCAATATGGTTTTCTCACGACTTCTAAAGACTTTCTCATGCTGTGACTTCGACCTGGCCACAACCCTGAGTCTTGCTGAGTCACACTGTCCAATTATATCAGCTTTAGAATTGAAACATTGCATGGCACATGCAGAAGCTGATTAATGTTCATTTTAGTGAGTCAAGAACCGCGTGTAGGAAATCAGCATGCAGCCTGTGCTGCGTTTGATCAGCTGAGACAACCTTTGTGAACTGAGGATCCCGTCTGCTGGTCCAGATGACTTAATCAGCTATAAATATACCCTACGTCCTCCATCCACCAAAATGGAACTAATCCTGGGCTTCTTATTCCCTAACTGGCATTACATTCAAGCGATCCATCCAGCACCTGAGGATCTACACAAGACTGCATTGACTTGAGGTGAAGCAAGTGAATTTCTGACTTTGAACTTTGTGTGATTTGAAAAGTATGTGTTGTCACTGGTGAATGCACAAAGTTTGAAATAAGAAAGCAAAACTTATGCAAAATGGAGAGGAGACAGCCAGACTGTGGATTGGCAGATTTATTTATTTGATGCTGTCTGAAAATTGCCTGCCCTCTAATAGAGGCTGACAAATAAAGCCATGCTTGGAGATATAGAGGGGAGACACAATGTTGTCCAAAGGCTTGAGAAAAGCAAACAGAGTGAGAGAAAAGAGCTCGAAAGTAAGAAAGAAGTTGGAACTTTTTAATAAAAACCTTGCATAGTGTGTTTAAATAAAAGCAGATCTGTCCCCAGGTTTGCTCAGTGTCTGTTCTTGCTCTTTAATAAAAATGTTCACAGATGTGGCCCATCTTCATTTGACACGACCAAGAAACACAGCAGCACACAGTGAGAAAACACAAATCACTCTTACTTAGTACAACTTACTTAGCCCCTCAGATATATATAAAAAACAGTGTTTCTCAAACTATTTTTCCTCATAACACCATCAGTAAGGCTCAAGTATTCATTTATTCGCACCAAACCATAAATGTGTTTATTTTAACTACTTCACTGAAATAATAAAAATGTGTTCGATATTGGTTTGATTGAGTCAGAGACCTGGACAAGTACAACTAGATGTGTCAAACTGAACTTAAAAATTTTACAAACTGCACTAAAAGCAATTATGAGATATTGTTTAAGGCCTATATATAAAGCAAGAAAAAATGGTAAATGTCAAGAAGATCTACAACTATATCTGTGGTGTAATCACACCAATGCCCAATGTGGAAGTGAACAGACCTATCACAGGAAACTGGGAAATAGACACACAAAAACACATCTATTTTTATAATGTCACATACATTTTACCCTGAGAATCTCAAATACCCACAGAGCCATAAAAGTAAGACCCTGATAGCACACGTACATCTCCGAGACGTCTATTTGATGTCTGCATTTACATCTGCAAGACGTATTATTTAGGGTGTTTGCTCATCTACGATACGTCTATAGGACGTTTCCTTTTAGATGTCAAATAGACGTCTATTAGATGTCTTTAAGATGTTTAGAATGTATGTAAAACTGACATCTGAAAGACGTCTGCCAGACGTTTGTAGACAGCAGATGCTTTCCAGTTCAAGAGATCTATAACAGACATCTTGCAGACGTACGTTTGCTATCTGGGGAATGTAGAGCTAAACGATCACCCATTTTACACTTTAAAGATGTTCAGATCTGTTGTGCTAACTGCTAAATGCTAACATCTACACCTCAAAATAATGGATGTTACATGCCATTGTTTTGTCTCATAATCTCTTCCCATATGGGAAATATCATCATAATATAAATTTGAATGGCTTTAAACCACAACAATATCTCGGAAAATACACTGCATTTGGCAGATAATGAAAGAAAGAGAAATGCGATATTGATAGAAAAGAGAACTATTAATATCGCATGTTAATATGACGCACTGATAATTGCTGTAAAAGTTTCCGAGGCCTGTGTTGTGTTTTATGTGGCTCTGCACAGATTTTGCTTAAATTAGCCACAACTTTCTGTAGCTTGCAATGAAGAACACCATTTACTGCCATACAATAGCTGATAGCTAATTTCACACCAATTACAAAGTTACTCAGCAGTAATCTTGTTAAAATGCAGGAAAAATTCAACACAAAATGCTTAAAAGACTGACAAAATGCTAAAACTAATCAGTCCCAGGACCATGTAAAACACATTTTATCCATGCTAGTCAACAATACCACAAAAATACCTTCCATCTGAACCTCATCATGGCACCATTTTGCACTCTTAGGCTCTCTGTGTCAGCTTCCTGTTTATTTTCATCACAAATTAGTAAAACTTCAAAAGTATACTTCTAAAATGTTGCAGCACACAAGAGGAAATGACTCAAACGGTTTCATATGAGAGAGTGAGCATTTCATTATACTTGCTGCAAATGGCAAACATGCCTGTTGCATCTTGAAAAGGGGTAACCAATAACCATAACCGAGCTTCAAACATCAGAGCGTCAACCCTCAAATCCTTCCTGCCTCAAATTACAAAAATAGAGCAAAACAAGCCAACTTTGAAGACATAATTTCAGAAAAAAAGTGTCTTCTCGGGCAGCCATGAGTCTCCCTTCCCCCTTTTGGCACTGTTGAAGTGCTCCATTGCTCTTGGATCCATTGTTATCAGAGGGCAGTGAAGCTGAGACACACGCAAAGCCCATGGGATAAAAAAAAGAGATTCTTACCTTCTCTCATTCACAAAGCTCTGTCCACACCGCTCTCCCCACTGAAGACCCGGCGGCCCACACCACACAGTCTGCAACTGTGATGTACCTCAAGATTTGTCCCTAAACTTCTGCTTTGTGCTCTGTGTAACTGCCCATGCATGCACTTCTCCCCCTCTCTCAGTGTCTCTCTCCCTCACTATGGAGAAAGAGCGCAGGGGTAACGGCTAAAGCTGCTCATGCTCATTCACATGCAGATCGCCAAGAAGCTTCCACTAATCCAAAAGAGGACTTCTCCCATCCACCCCTCCTCCTCCTCCTCCCCTGCATCTCTCTATACTGCCTCTCTCAAACTCATTTGCACACGAGTGGGGCTGCTGTCAGTCGGCCGGCCCAGGCTCCCCTGCTGACCACACAATGAGGAAAATACGTAATTGACCCATAAAATCAATTAGGAGAAATTTTAGTGCTTCTTTGAATAGTCGGCATCCACAGACTCGCTCATCTGAGAGAAAAAGAGAAGCAAATCGCAGTTACTCGTTCAGTGCGCATTTCTGTGCTGGTAATAATAAGTGCCGTCTGTGCTGTCACGCCGGGCTGTGGATTGCCATTAAAAGACATGGTAATGGTCAATCAGACGTGAGTGGTTTTTATACTGACAAAGAGCTTGTAGTTCACCATTTATAGAAAAGCAGCATTGGAGTTTAAGTGCATGGATACATATTATTAGTGCACAGCAAGCCTGATATCACTGGATAAAAACATTGGTATGTTTTCATTTGAACAGTTATAATTTTAGCTGTTCCTCAAAACTATACACCTTCAAAACTGCTCATCAAATCTAGACAGGTTTTAATAACATGGATTTCATGGAAAAGCCTGTGTGAATTTAAAGGGACAGTTCACTCAAAACAATGACAATTCTGTAATTTACTAACCCTTAGTTCATTTCAAAACTATACAATTTTTTCATCAATCATAAAAGTATGATCCTTGCGGTATATTCAAGTCTTTTAAAGCCATATTTAATGACCAGATTGAAATTTAAGCAGTCATTTATTTATAATCAAGTTGGTTGTTAAACACTGCGACCTGATCGTTGAGTCAGTGGGATGGATTTGAGAAGAAAATTATGCAATAAACGAATCATTTAGGCCAAATGGAAAATGAAGCAAATGATTCACTGAAAAGATGACACAAAAGAATGATTCGTTTATCCCTACTTCTCAAATCTAGGGCATATGGCAAGATTTTCAGTGGATGACTAAAATTCTGGTCTTTTCCCTCACACCAAACTATCTTATAGCTTGGAATGTAGTGCTTACAAAACATTTAAAATACTTTTATGGTGCTTTTTGTCTTTTTTTTTTTAGCTTGGCAGCCTCAGTTCCCATTCACTATTATTGTACTGAAAAAAAGCAGCCAGAATGTTCTTAAAAAAACAATCTTCACGTTTTAATGAAGAAAGAGTCACACAGGTTTGAAACGACATGAGCAAATAATGACAGAATTGACATTTTTGGGTGAACTATCTCTTTAAGGACTCCCCTACAGATCTGTTAAACATGAGGAGGTGAAGCATCTCTGCACAGTTTCACTGAGGAAGTGTGTTTTTCTCACTCTCGAACTGTCAGTCTGACTTATCACACAATCTGGGTGTTTAGTCTTTATGCGCTCCATAAAATGAAGTCCACCTCATATAAATTAAAGTCAAGGAGACCGCTGAATACATCCATGTAAGGATGGGCCTTTTTCAAAACAGCCAGCCATGAGAGAGTGTGAAAATGCTTGTTGAAAGTGTGTGTGTGTGTGTGTAGGTCAAGCCCATGCTGAGACGCTGTAAGGAGGGTTTTATATTTGAATCACAATAATGTTCCTTTGTTTGACATTCAATAGATGGCTGATGTATCATAGTGAGGCCCCAAAACAACACACTCACACTTCCACTCCAAACATACCAGCCAACGACTAAACCACAACATGTTTCTACAGCTCAATACACCCGATAAATATTGCAAACCACAATCTGTTGCATTCATATGACAGCTAGTTAGCAGATTACACAAACCAGAAACATTCCAGCAGAGACATTGGTATAGTAAAATATTAACAGAAATCAGTCTTTTACCTTAGCAGATAAGTGGGATCCTGGAGCAGTTGCCAGGCCCCATGTGCTGTCAGAGAGTGAATTGCGAACTGTTCAGGATGTCAGTTACGAGAATGTGTGAGTCTAACGTGTGTGTGTGTGTATGTGTGTGTGAGGGTGTGTCATAGCCTAACCACAGACAGCACTCCGAGGGTGATGCATTTCCTTGCCTGTGGGCCTCTCTCTTCCTGGTTGTATTTTAACTAGTTTTATGCCACACAAAAGAAAAGCAGTTCTTCCAGCTCTGTTATCGCCATGGTTACCTAAATAAGCTAAATGTTACCTAAATGTTTCTCAAGAGTGGGATGGATGTTTATCCATTTTCCTTATGCCATCAGCACAAGGCTCTGTTAAAATCCCACCCTTGAGATACGAGGAAATGTCTTTCACAATCCCAGACAGATAAAGTAGAAAAATGGAAATGCAATCTTTGTGAATAGAATACAATCTGCTGGGATGCGTGAATGGAAATCCGGTAAGAGAAGCCATGGAAGCTTCCAGAAAGAGCAAATTCCCGTCCTACAGTGTCTAACCTCACACACACATATATACTTGTGCCTGCAGCATATCACCACACAGCGCATCTCTGCTGTTTTGGGAATTCTCTCTTCACTGCTGACAGGAAAAAGCATTTTGATTAATGTGGCAATCGGAAAATTATCTTTGCATGCAGTGAGAGCTGTCTATTTTACATTCAATATTTAATCATTTGATAAAGTATAGAACAAGCCCAATGACACCAATTCATCACTTTCATCTAAAAGCCTTTTGCAAAGCTCCGAGCCACATGCAGGGTCTGTATGCTCCGCTGCGTCTACAGCTAATTAACTGACTGAGGTTTGTTAATGGAGTTTCCTACAAAGTGCTCTCCACTGCCACATCGTTCTGGTCATTCCAGGTCATTATCTGATGACTAATGCATCTTCTCCTCTTCGAATTCACACACTCTGGAAATCTATGTATGATAAGATACACTTACAATAATTCTGGGCCACTGCATGACAAGGACTGATATGAATATACAAAATTTTTCCTGCTTTTTCCTGCTTACCGGGATAGTTCACCAAAAGTTTGTTCACTCAGCCTCGTGTCGTTCCAAACCTGTATGACTTTCATTTCTCTGAGTTTTTTTGGAGATATTTTGAAAGCTGTTTTTGACCATATAATGAAAGTCAATGGGGTCCAAAACAACACTGTATGGACAAGGTACAGGTTTGGAACAACATGAGGGTGAATATTTAATAACAAATTACATTTTAGGGTGATTATTCCTTTAATTTCATAAATCATTTGGTGCTACAAACATAGAGGTTATCTAAACAGAAGCATTGATTTCTACGGATGTTGATATGGTCAAGTAAAAAGGCGATAGAGGAAGAGGAAGAGGGGGGGAGGAAGTATGCGTTTGCTGTGCCACAAGGGACAGTGAATTGACACTAAATGTCTCTATTACCGCTCCTCTTTAATTAAAAGCACATGTATGCACAGACGCTGTCAGTTCATTCATACTGTTGCCAGGGTAACCTCCCCAAAGAGACTGGAAGTATCGAGTTACTACGAAGATCTGCCGCCACACACCGTGAGAAAGCTGCTGGTTCTTTACTCCAGCTTTGCTTGTGTGGGATTCGAGGGGTTAATTCAATTAAAGCATCTTAACCTCATCCTAATCCAAGCATACTTAAAAGGACATGGCAGACGGAAGAGTTCTCAGTGTCTTCCACACATGGTGGGAGGGACAGGTGGGGACAGAGCAGGAGAACAGTGGCAAACTGCCGGACATCTGTTAGAGCATCTTCTAAACTGAGCTGATGCACAGCTGGAGTTTCTGCTGAGAATTACCAGAACAGTTACAGAACAACAAGATTCTACCAAATGTGAACTAGGCCCTTAAAAAGTTTCTTTAGTTTACATCTATATAATGCAATTAAAATTAATTTCTGCATTAGATGCTTTCCTTGATACTATAAATATATAGTGCATATTCACTGTAGTTGCATCTTATATATAGATACCGCATATGTTAGCTGAGTCAGGTCAACTACTATTCTAAATCTAAACGACAAACCAACCTCCAACTCACAGTTTCGAATAATGGACTGGCCAGATCCCTTAATAATCTGGCATGTATTGCTTGTTAACTACAAATCAACTGACTAACAAAACATAAAACTGACTTACCACTAAAAACTAAATTAAACTAAACTAAGCTAAACTAAACTAGCTCATTAACAAACCAACTAACTAAACACCAAACTGACTAACCAACAAACTAAACAACTAAACTAACCAGCTAACTAAGAAACCAACTAGTAAGTACAAACCAACTGACTAATTACTCAAACTAAACTACTAAACTAAACTAAACTAACAAACTAACTAGCTAACTAACTAACAAATCAAACTGACTAACTAAATATCAAACTGACTAACCAACAAACTAAACTAACTAGTGCACTAACAACCCAGCTAAATATAAACCAACTAAGTACGCATCATACTAACCAACAAACTAAAAAGCAAAACTAACAAACTAAGTACAAACTGACTAACCAACAAACTGAACTAAACTAACTAGCTGTCTAACCTAACAACTAAATATAAACCAACTAACTAAACATCAAACTGATTAACCAACTAAACTGAGCTACACTAAGCAACAAATCGACCAACTAAGTAAAACTAACCAGTTAACTTACTAACTGGTTTGCATCAATAATTAATTAAGGGACTGGACAGACCCCTAAATGATCTGTTTTGGAATACTAACTAACTAATTAGAACTAAACTGAACTTAGCGAACGACATTGGTTTGAATCATGGTTTAGTCAGGCATCTTAATAATTTATCTTGGGTTACTAACTACCTCAATACCAATACAAACCAACTCACTAACTAAACTTCAGACTGACTAAGCAACTAATTTAAACTAAACAATTAACAAAGCAACTACCTAACTAAATACTACCTACCTGTCACGAATCTGGTCCATGCTCTCCCGGTCAACCACCACTAGAGGTCACCCGTTCACCACAGTGACTATTTTCACTCACAAGCACATTGGACTCCATTTCCCACCATCCATTGCACTCCCTAATCACGCACAGCTGTTCTCAATTATCACACCCACACCTGATCACCATTTCACAATCACCACCACTCACTACTTAAGCCTGGGACTTGCTCACCGCTGAGTATTGTTAGCCCGTCTACCTTACGAAGCGTTTTCTAGTCCTAGTTTTCCGAGTCTTGCCTTGTTTATCTTGCCGTGTCTGACCCTGCCCGTGTTTATTGGATTATCTCTCTGCCTTGCCCTGTCTGGATATTGTACGCCGATCGTCGACCCTCGCTTGTTCCACGGATTGCTCTGTCTTGCCTCTGCCATACCTGTTTGCTGTCTCCCGACCCTGCCTGTATGACCACGTTTTACAATAAAGCTTTGCAAATGGATCCGTACGTCTCACGTCTTGTCAGCCCTGTAACACTACCAGCCTGCTTATATACCCATCATTTGAGTCTACAGTCCATAATTTTCTATAATATAAACTAAAGTAAGTAAAGTTCAACATCAGTTGTTACAGTGCTCAGAATAGAGGCTGTCATGGTTTGACAGTCACCTGTTAATCTGAGGCGGTCAGTATATACAATCTACACCTCCACATCATACCGGTTTGAGGTAAACAAATGCTTCCAAGTAACAGCCGGTGATTAAGCTTAATAAGGATGACAAAGTCAACTTACCATCAACAGTGCCCAAAGAGCCAAGTCGTGTCCTGCCCTGACAGCTGCTGCTCCAGGTAGGACACAATTTCCAAAAGTAGCAAAAACGATTGCATACAGAACAAGCACACCGACGCGCACACAACCGCCCTCACACACTTCTCTATTTTTACTTTCTATTTTGCTTTCTTTGCATTAACCATTCACTCATGGATTCTTGCCAAGAGGATGTATTTAGGAGAAAAACACATGATCAGCAATCACTTTCATATTCTCTCCCTCTGTATTTGTGTTTGTATCATGGCCTATAATAGCATTAGTTGTGCTATCATCCTTCAGTCATTATAACATACCCAATGACATTCAGTAAACCATCAATAAACACAAGGTGTCTTTATAATTATTACTGCCTGCTCCCTTGAGTAACATAATCACCATGATAATATAATAGCTGCCTCTTTAGCACTGGTTCAAGATGGCACACCATGTTGGTATCACAAGGGCTGAGCGTATTTTCACAACATATGTGACTCTACAGAGCCTCGTTTCATTTTCAGGGCAGGATGCAGTTGTTCTTAGGGATGGACAACTCTTCCAGGAAGCCCTGTAATGCTGTCCAAGAGGAAATCACCTTTCCCCTCTCCCCCTCATCCGGGCTGGGGAAAATGTGGGTCCAGAAGGCTTAGAACTTTGACCTTCTACACTAGATCTACAACACAGTGGTTTAGGCATCATGGATGAAACATTTGCAGTGTGATTTTTGTAACACATAAGGCAGCATAATAGGAGAAATATGAGCCAATCACTAGCCTAATAAAGGCAGTTTTATTTTACACAGAGCAGGTTGCATCATAGGGGTGGACTTGTTGAAATCACATAACCAAATCCTACTCCTTGTGTCAGATTATTTGCTGAGTTATTGGACACTTAACGATTGTTGAATTAATCACTACCAAATGCAAAAAGTGTTGAAAATAAACCCACATTTAATAATTCCACCTACAAGTAAGCGTTATTTTATATAAATATCTAGAAAATCTACAAATGTGGAAGTGGTCTGAAAAGGAGAAATGTCACAGACGTCCTATTTTTACTAAAGTCTTCACGAGAGATCTGAAATGGAGTGTATTTATCAGTGCTGTTATTGTTAACTAAAACTATTGCAAAACTTTAAATAACGCTGAAAAATATTTATATAAAAGTAATATATATATAAATATATATTATTATCACCACAATATTAGTATTATTACATATTTCAGTTACTTGCCAATGCAAACTTTTTAAGCAATAAAATTAAAAATATATAAAATAAAAATAAAATAAATTCACACATGCACACACATCCTGCCATGTGAAATCTTTTCAAAACCTTGGCTTTTCTTTGCTTTTTTTCTGAAGAACAACTAAAACTCTCCATTGGAATCTATGTCAATATAGACTTCAGAGTATTCCAGTTGTGTGTTGAATTGTCTCACAAGCTAACTTGGTGTCAAATAGTGTTTTCCTAACATGCCAACTCCAAGAAGGCCTCTGCCAAGAATGTGGAGTCCCATCGTAGCGAGTGTCAACACGTAAACACCCAACAGGTCGGGGCGAGAAACTCAGCACGTCGCTTAGAGCTGAAGGAAAACACTCAGATGGAGACTGCAGCACCACCCCTGCCCAGAGCAAAGGCTGGTTATATAGAAATCACAGTAACAACTAGAAATGTTTTTCCAAATTGGGCCATACATCCAGTTGCTTCATATCCAAATTAGGCCATACTTCCAGTTGCTTCATATCCAAATTGGGCCATACTTCCAGTTGCCTCATCGAATATACTTATACAATTGTGAGATGTCTAACTGCAACCTAACATGACCTGGAATCCTGACTGGAATTTTTTTTTTCTAAAAACCACAAATGCCACATACCGCATTGCATGGAGTTTTATATATATATATATATACAGAGATATATATTTTGATTGATATCAACAACAATATAGATTGTTGTTGTTGTTTATTATTTCATCCGTTGATTAAATTGTCCGACAGTGTGACAGAGATGTCGGACCATTTAATCAACGGATAAAATAATAACAACAACAATAATAATAATAATAATAATAAACAAATTAATTATTATTAAGCACCTTAAAATTATACAAAAGAAAATAATACATGTTCAAGATATAGTATACCTTAATACATGATTTAAATATAAAATACAATATAAAAATATAATATAATATACATTTAGTGCAGTATAATTACACAAACCCATGTACACATTCCACCCCATCACATCGAGATAGTAAGTCAAATAAGCAATCAGTCTTATGCAAGAAGCAAAATGTGTCCAGATAATCTGCAAAGAAAAGAACTACAGTTCCCTAGTACCCTAAGGTGTTCACCCTTTCCTTTCCACCCTTATCCCCTCTTTTGACCCACATTAGTGACACAAGGTCTCATTTGTACCCTTAATCTGTGCTAATGTGTAAATTAACCCACTCATTTGCAGGGGGACATAGATGAAGGGAACAGCATTCCAGACTAGCTGCCTTGTCAGATCAGCATTTCACAATCCCACCCTTATCCCATGATGCGGAGTGGGGTTTGCTTAGGGGTCACTAGAGATCGGGCATCTATAAGGGATCAAAAGAGATTTGACCAACATGGTGCTTAACACCAATGGGAATGAGAACTCCTGTTCGTTTCAACCCAGACTCAGTTAGTATGTAGAGTATACACTCATGGCCTGGTAAAAATCACGCTCTCTCTCTTTTTTGCTCCAGGCACTCTGGAATAATTGACTCTTAATTATTGTTTTTATGTGATAAGAGGCTTGTTTAAAGTGAAATAAGAACAAATCAGCATCTTTCAGTATGCCATATGAATTCCTGCAAAAAAAAAGAGCGCGCTCTCAAAGCGATGTGCGTGAAGAGCTGATGACAGCTTTTTGAAAACGTATTAGCATCACTCTAAAAGAATGTGAGAAAGTATGTTTTCACTCCAGTGAGTAAATGAATCTTTTAGAATAAAGGATTTCAATCAGTTGGGCTAATCTGACACGAGAACATTGCTACCCCCTCGTGGTTGATCTGATAACTGCTAGATCAAACAAAGGTTTCATGGAGGGAAGACCCATATGCCAGAATGAAAAAAAGGGAGTGGATGAAAAGGAAAAATTAGAATCCATCCATCAAACTACCAATATTTTCTTTAAAGCTGCAGTTATTATCCAAAGTGATGTAGGTCAATCTCAATGAGCCTATCATAAGAGAATGTGATTGTTGCTGTTGTAAAGGACAGGAAGAGCATGACTGGAATGAGAAAGAGAGAGTATTTCACAGACTTTTCAGCTGTATGTCATACTCATACATTAATTTGATGCGTTTTTTCTATAATTTCTCTCTCCTGTGGCACTCTTTCACATTAAAACAAATACTTGCAAGCTGTCAATTTTGCTAATTTTTTGAGATATTTAAACCTACTGCTAAAATGCAACTCTTGCAAAATAACTTTTGTGGAGCTTAAAGACAAAATAGCCAATGCAGAAACAAACAGTTTCAAAGAAAAGTTATATATAATCACAGTATGATTTTTATTTTGGGGGCCATAAATGAATACATTTATTCAGCAAGGAGGCATTAACTTGATCAAAAGAGACATTTATGTTATCATTTAAATTTTTTAATGCTACTAAATGCAACTAAATTTCTATTATTTATTTATTTTATTTTTTGTACAAAAATATTAAGCAGCACAACCACTTTCAACATTGACAATTATAAGAAATGTTTCTTGAGCAAATCGGAATATTACAATGATTTCTGAAGCATTATGTGACACTGAAGACTGGAGTAATGGCTGCTGAAAACACAGCTTTGCCATCACAGGAATAAATTACATTTTAAAATGTATAAAAATAGAAAATGTATTGTTGATCAAATAGCACAGGCATGGAGAGAAAACCATTAAAAAAATTGTACCGCCCGCAAACATTTGAATCGCCGTGTATAATAAAGACTATTATTTCATGTTGTGCATGACTGAAAACTATTTTTTTACTTTCAAATCCATTTTTGACAGTAAAAATTATGTTTTAAGATCCAAAGAAAAGATTTCATAAATTTTTACGTGATGAGTGCTCAACTTGACCCTTCTAGCATTTGTAGAAAATTGCATAAATTAACACAAAGATAATAAAAAAAATAAAAATCTCCTTTTCATCATCCCAGACATCCTTATTCATCACTGAGGCTATATATACACAAATCCCCATACATGCACACATAGGCTCACTCACGTACATTTCTACAAACGCCGGACCCCACAAATGCACCACCATGGAGCACAGCGGTATCCGTTTCCCACTTTTCCTCTCCTCTAGAAAGGTTCGAGACGTTTAGAAAGCAGAATTTTGGCACCCCGGGCTAAGCTGTTTGATCCTAACACGTTGAAAGGAGGGTGTGATTTGTCCTGTAGTCGAGACCACATCTGCTGTCTGACCTATATTTCCTGAGCTTTACGCAACTGATTGGAAAGACCACAGGGAAACGTGATGAGCAGGCAGCATCATGTTCTCCCAGCAAACATATCGAGTCTGTGTGTGTGGTGGAACGGGGGAGTTCATGTATGCTAATGCATGTTTGAGCACAAACGCCTGCTTTTCCTTCCAGGTCAGCCAGAAAAGTCATTACATAAAGCCGCAGTCTTTCCACAAGCCATAACTCTGGATCTTTTGTATCAGCCTTGCCACTATTACAAGTCCAGCCTTGCACTGTTTCCCCTGGGTTTGTTTGTTGGTGGAGCTGAGACAAATTGCCATGCCTACAGGCGCTAAACCGTACTGTGGGAATATTGATGGTCCTGGCCTTTACACAGAGTACTGCTTCCAGATCAGACACCGTATCAGGTATCCTGCAGGAAAATCTTATCCAAACTCTGCTTCTAATAACCTGTCTGCTGCACACGGTTAATTACTCCATCACAGTTGAACGCTACAGCACTGAGTCAACAAGACAGGCAGAAAAATGGTTGAAATTCTCCCAGGATCAGAGTCCAGCTATTGAAGCTAGGTGTGGCACTGTTTCTAGCTTTTCCAGGAGGTTTGGGTCTTCCAAAATTCATGTTCCCAGAAACTGGGAAATTATTTCAACATTGACGTACATATATAAACCTGCTTTCTCAGGATCTCAGCAATGGAACGGTGACATTTTATTAGCATGTAATCAGGTATATGTCTCACATGTCCACCGTGTTTGCGTAAGGCGGCGATCTGTTGTATAAGGTCAGATTGGTGGAAAGGGTTGGTGTGAAGCAGTGGTGTGCACACATGCATACTGTCAAGATCAATATAGCCTTTAAAAGTTGTAAAAAGTTTATAAAAAAAACTTCAAAGTTAGAAAGTTTATACACTGCCGTTCAAAAGTGTGGGGTTGCCAAGATTTTTTATAATGTTTTGAAAGTAGTATCTTATGCTCTTATGCATTTATTTGACCAAATATACAGTAATATTGTGAAAAATTCTTACAATTTAATATAACTTTTATATTTGATTATGTTTTAAAATGTAATTTATTCCTGTGATGGCAAAGCTAAATTTCCAGCATCATTATTTCAGTCTTCAGTGTCACATGATCCTTCAGAAATCATTCTAATTTGCTGATTTGCTGCTCAAGAAACATGTCTTATTATTATAATCGTCAATGCTGATACTTAATGTTTTTGTGGAAACCGTGCTAATTGATGAATAGAAAGTAAAAAAAGCATTTATTTGAATCTAAAATCTTTACTGTCATTTACAGACATACACTTTACTGTCATCAATTTAATGCATCCTATCAGCTTTATGAGTTTTATCTTAAAAAAAACATTCTGCCCCCAAACCTTTGAATGGTAATGTGTATCTAGAAAGATTGGTAGAAGAACACTTCATTTACTTAATTTCCCATGACGCATTCTGAATTCCTCTTCCTGCCTTTCCAAGGAATATTCCAAATCAACTTACTGTGGTGTTTGAGCTTGTTTTTTGCAATGTTTGTTGTAATTTATTTTTGCACTGTCAATTATTTTCTCATCAGATAAGATTTTATAGGCACTGGTTCATTTAAAAAAGAAAACACTGAAATTTTAATAAACAATTTGAGGGTGTGTGATTATGCTAATAATGACTGACATTTATAATACATCGGAGGACATCAATCCCATTGTAACAGTTTCCTGCTTGGAGTCGATTTGTCCCCCCAAAGAGCTCAAAACAGCCTCATCCTTATTCCGTTTCCATTCTGCTGGCTATGGAGAGTAACTGGTCAAGGACCTCTGAAGCTGGGGCTTTCCTTTGCACTAACAATAACAGGATCTCACCAGCAGATGCTCTTTGTCTATCTCTCTCTATCTCAGTAAAGATATCCACTACACTCTCCCAACTTTTCCCCTGGTCTCATCACTTCGTGTCCACAGAACAGAAGAGAACAACACCCGAGTTGCATCAACAAGAGCTCCATTCATATCTTATCAAACAAGCCTGGACTCAAAAGACTCAAGGAACCTCTTTCTTTGTGCTGCCCATCCCCCATTTGTCCATGTCCTCCTGGCTTCAGCAGGGTGTCTGTGGTCCTTATCTCCAGACAGAAGGGTGAAGACTCTGTGTAGCCTCTATTAATCTCCCTCTGAAATGAGCATTAGCCTCATCAATTTGCTTAACTTACTTTGAGAGAGCCATCACTGTAATTGAGTGCTCATCTAATTAGAAATCATTTACACCCACAAAAAACGTTTAGCATGTCGGGTTCAGTCCCTTTTAATAAAGCCGACTTAGATGATTGGAACTCATCTGGTCCAGGGTCAGGGATGATCACACGGGTGTGGATGATTTTTTATTGGAGGTGACAAACACAGCTTGCAACATTTACTATTCAACTTGATATTAAAGTTGGACTAATCGTAAGGTGTGAGACTAGTGCCCAAATTATTATTTTTAAATAAATGATTTTTATGACCTTTGGTTCCATTAGCATACTTTAAAGGGTTACTCCACCCCAAAATGAAAATTTTGTCATTAATCACTTACCCCCATGTCGTTCCAAACTCGTAAAAGCTTTGTTCATCTTCAGAACACAATTATTTTGGGTGAAAACCAGGAGGCTTGTGACTGTCCCATTGACTGCCAAGTAATTAACACTGTCAAGGCCCAGAAAAGTATGAAAAACATTGCCAAAAATAGTCCATCTGCCATCAGTGGTTCAACCGTAATGTTACAAAGCTACAAGAATAATTTTGTACGCAAAGAAAACAAAAATAACAACTTTATTCAACTCCCATGTCATGGGATTTTTAATGACCACAGAATGTCAGGACCTCGGTTTAACGTCTCATCCAAAAGACAGTATAGAGTCCTCATTACTATACTGGGGTGTTAGGACCCACACAGACCACAGGGTGAGCACCCCCTGCTGGCCTCACTAACACCTCTTCCAGCAGCAACCTAGTTTTCCCAGGAGGTCTCCCATCCAGGTATTGACCTTAGCTTAGCTTCAGTGGGCAACCAGTCTTGGGCTGCAGGGTGACATGGCTGTGGCTATTGTGATTCACAAACATACAACTTAATCAGTTATGTCCATTCTTTTGAGCTGGTTCTTTTTTTTTGTGAATCACAAAAATGCAGCACGACCAGTGAAGTGTGATTCTCAAGCAAATGATTCTTGAGACAGTTTTTTTCAGTGAATCACAAACGTCCAGTGCAACCAGCAAAGTCTCATTCTTAAGTAAACAATTCTTAAAATAAATATACTAAAATGAATTTGAAAAACATTTATTTCATGCTAAGTACACTACAAATACATTTACATTAGTGCTGTCAATCGATTAAAAAATTTAATCGTGTTAATGACAGTCCAGGACTGTGATTAATCACGATTAATCGCAAATTTTAAATACTAGGATTTTCCTGTAAATGTGTTGAAATAAAGAAATGCATGACAAACTAGTTTAAGGAAACAGAACCTTTCACATCTCCGCAAAGTATGAGACATAATCCTTATTATTATTATTTTTCAGCCATTATCAGCCTTTATATTGGCAATAAAACGTTTACTAAGCCACATCACTTCAATCCCACTATACACTTACCCAACTATTATCAAAAGTATTTCTAAATAAATACAACAAAACATTTTCTTGCGGCCTTACATGAAGTATTATGACAAAATGCATTATGAAGAAGAATTGGACCTGTTCTGCATTCCTGTTAGAGCTAACATTAGCGTCATGCTACATGATACAATTTGTGAATAGTACACTTTTACTCAGAACTCACTTTTTAACCACCATCGAGTGTTTGTAATAACTTACTTTTGCGATCACATGTACACTTTGGGGGGCCGTGGTACATTAGAAAAGTAGCCCAAAAAACCGCAACCCACGGCTCTGTAATTTTCAAAATAGGTGCTAGGTGTGTATTTTCAAAATAGCCCAATTGTGTGGGAAAACCGCGACCCTGGCAACACTGGTTCGCTGTACCTTTATCAAATATGAGTATACATACCTCTCGCGCACTGTCACTCTCTCTCTCTCTCTTCGCATTCGCTTCACTTGTCTAGCCCGGCGCCTCATAATCACACAATCCCTGCATCCCAATGTGTATACTATCAACCCTATCTGCCCTAAATAGTACTGAAAATTACTAATATCACATATAATTTAGGATGGATAGTGTGCACATTGGGACGCAGGCAATGATAGATTACCTTCCACGCTGCGATGACGGCAAGAAGTTGGAGTCAAATGCGTAACATTTTTTAGATTAATCACATGCGTTAACGCGTTAACGTTGACAGCCCTAATTTACACACACATATATATATATATATATGTAAATTGGAACAGTTAATTTTTTGCTTAATGCACTTTAATTGTGCGGAAATAGAGTTGAAGGACAACTAAGGATATATTGAAGTATATTTGACTATGCTAAAGTGGAACTATAGCAAGTATACGTCTGGTACACTTTTATAATTGATATTATTCCAGGATCATGCAATCTTCATCAATAGTGACATTAAAAACACACTATGTACACATTATTACAATAACAAGAAATGTTTAGTACTCCAAAAAAATGTCTAATTTCTCATCATCAAAGACAAGAAAAAACACATTATGAGGCATGGTTTTAAAGATTAATGATTGAACTTTACTGAGGAGCTTATTGGTTCGTTCAGCGGACAGGCCCGAGGAATGCGAATGCCAGCAGTGGGTCAGTGGGTTGTTCTGTCAATTGTAGACTACAGGCTGTTTGGAAGTCTCACTGTCGCAGGCGGAGGAACGCAGGCCAATGTTGGCACACAACTAACTTTTTATGGTAACTGGATGGATTTCAAAGGCGAGCATAAGTATATCTTGCAAGGGCTTATCTTTCATGTTTACACACATGGGTGAGTTTATTATGGCTTTCAAACGAGGGAAATGCACAAGTTTAGTTCAGCACACTGATCTGGCATTTCCTTCCTCGTGAGTAGTTCCCCGTCCTGTCGGAAAGGATAAACACAAGAACAAGCAGCCTCCCATTATGCACAGCTGATGCTGCTCTCCTCCCCAAAACACTATCATCCTTTCAAAGAGAGGAAAACAGATGCTTGGAATTAATAAGATTTCTGCAGCTTCCCTGCCCATCTACACCACAGCTAAGATAAAAAACTTTCTATGTTTATCTATGAACTATGGTAGCTGGTTATGAATGACAGTACTGTCTGTCTACAGATTCCAAATATTAGCATTATCATCTGGCACTTACAGGCATATCAGGTGCTGGGGAAATATTGGCTTCAAACAAACTGAGGGTCATTTGGACAAAGAGACAGTTGTTTACCACAAAAGGCATATAAAACCTCCTCTGTGATGTGACTTCAGATTCCTGTTGCCCCCAAGAAATCTTTTTCAATTCGGCACAATAAGATTGTGTGTATTGAGACAGCTGGAGCTATGTGGGAACTGGTGAAATATGTCTTAAAGATTTCCTGTAATGTGATATAACGGCTTGAATTCATGGAAAGCTCCCGCTCACTCACTGAAAAAGGGGAATTAGCTAAGAACGCAGATAGTGACATTGATCTGTGTTTCCGATTCTAGATTCACTACATAAATCATGTTAGTCAGTTAACAGCACCGAAGATTTGTGAATGAGGCACAATCTATAATGAGCCTAATTAATATGCAAATTTCACACATTTCAATGCATGCATTTTTATGCTAACTTGGAGCTATCAAAACATTGATGGATGTACACTGTTATAAAGACATAACATTTTTATTCAGCACGGATGCATTAAATTGATCAAAAGTGACAGTAATAATGTGATGTGACAGTGACATTTATAATATTTCAGAGTTTGGTAACACTTTAGAATAGGGAACACTTTTTCACTATTAACTACGACTTTTCCCTCAATAAACTCCTAATTTGCTGCTTATTAATAGTTAGTAAGGTAGTCGTTAAATTTAGGCATTGGGTAGGATTAGGGATGTAGAATAAGGTCATGTAGAATAAGGCATTAATATGTGCTTAATTAATACTAATAAATGGCTAATATTCTAGTAATATGCATGCTAATAAGCACCTAGTTAAGAGACCCTAAAATAAAGTTCTATTTCAAATAAATAATGTTCTTTCTATCCATCAGAATTCTAAAAACAAGTATCACAATTAAGCAGTGCAACTGCTTCAATATTGATAATCAAAAACGTTTCTGGAGCACCAAATCAGCATAATTATTTCTGAGGGATCATGTGACACTGAGGAAGGAATCACAGGAATAGATTACACTGTGATATTCAGATAGAAATGTTATTTTAAATTGTAATAATATTTCACATTATTACTGTTCAAAAGGTAAAAAAAGGTAAATGCTTATTTGAAGTGGATGCATTTTTTTATTCAGTAAGAAAACAAGCACATGTACTACACCTGAAACATGTACCTACAAATGCACACCAAAAAGTCATGTGACCACATAATTCACTCATCTGATTGGCTAAAATGTTACCGAAACCCTCATGGTCAGATGGTTGTTGAATAATATATAAAAGTGGCACAACCATTTAGCGAATTTGCCCCCAAGGCTTTTATAAGTGAGTGTCTCTTTCCCATCTTTTTTAAGACCTATTATTATCAGTTCATTCTTCGGGCAAAGTGATATATAATGTTTAGAGCTGTTTTTGCACATCGGGGCATATATTTAGGGGAGAGACTCACTGTTGCAACTGTCAGAAAGAGCACATAACACCCCTCATTACCCAGTCACTGTAAAGAATTAGTGAGAAAGAGCACTTCAGAGTTTACCGTTTCCTGTTTATTAAGATATGGTGCCTTGAAGGCTGATACAAACCCTGAGAGAATGTCAAACAGCTTAAAAGATAACAGCTAAAAAAATAAGCCTTTCATTTCAGATCAGGAGAATAAACAGTCTGCTCTCAGACTCTAACCCTCGGTCTGTGACTGCCATTTGTTTAGACTTTTACACTAACTGAAATAATTGGCTCTCGGCTTCATCTATCAACTCAAAACCTGACTTTCTTTTCGCAATTGTCAAGATAACCTTCTTCACAAAGGGTATGGAAATGATGAAAAACACCAGACTTCCAATCACCCAAATGTACCAATCTGAGGTCCTTTAGTATAAAAGGAGGGCTTGGGAATCAACGTGAATAAAGAGCGGGATTTTTCTCTCTCTTGAAACCAGAGTACCTGCAGGTCTGTTGTTTGACCCATCTATTTCCCACAGCTCTGTAAGAGAATTGGAAACGCAGGCCCAAGAGAATGATCAATCAATAGCACATGCGAATGGCATTTTCAGATCAAAGTCGGCCAAATGTGGGCAGAGAAGCTGTCAAAACAATGGACTCCCTGCATAACAAAGTCAGATCAGTCCCTCCAAAAGCACATATTTCACAGATTAAATATAGAATTCTTCACCAAGCATAACAAACAGTTATTGAACGCACGAGCGAGGACCGGTGAGTCACGTCTGTAGAATGAAGGTGCAACATGTTACGGCGCGGTGGAGCAGTTACCGTAACAGTAAAGATACTCCAGCCACACTCTAATTACAGTCCCAGGTCTGTGATTACATCCTTGACACCGCACATGACCAACAGTGAAGCCCTAAACCTCTATTTCCGCTCGTGCCAGCATGACTGATGCAAACGGCCCCCTATCGTACTTCTGGAGGTACTGTATCAGTCACCCCCGCGGAGCAACGGCTCTGCTGTTCAGACTTGGATAATCAACAAAGAAATGTTTGGAATGGAGCAACATCTTGGTCTAACAAATACGGAGATTAAGTTTCACTTCTGTTGACAGACTGATTCAATGAACCTTTGAGCCGTGGCTTGAATAAACAAATTCCATATTTCTAAAAAAATAAAATAGGTTGAGAATTTTTAATTACAGTAAGATGATATCATTCTGGCTAAAGTTTGTCAAAAGCATCCATTGTTAAGATTCTGCTGGATCCCATAATTGGGCCTTAAATGTACAATGTTACATTTATTTACATAAAGCTGGTGTGGCTTAAAGGGACAGTTCAGCCAGTAATAAAGTCGTCACTTACTCACGCTCATGATTGTGCATGAAAAAAAGAGAGAGAGCATTTTATTATATTTTACCCAAAAATTATTTTTCACCCTCATGTTGTACTACACCTGTAATGACTTACTAATTAAAATGTTTTGAAGAATTTTGGTCTCCAAACAGTTTTGGTTACCATTGACTTCTATTGTATAAATAACTAAATAAATATACAAAATAATACCTTCTTCTTCCAGAAACCTTTGGAATGACATGAGGAATTAATGCAGTGCACATAATCTCAAAATGTTTTATGTTTTAAAATACTTTTTTTTAAACAATATATATATATTTTTTAAGTTTCCAAGGGTTTTAAGTAGATCAGCAGAAAAAATAGGCAAATATAAAGGATTTTGCAATCGAGATACTGGCTGAAAAATGCATCATTATTTCTCCAGTGGGTTTTTAAACTCTGACCGATGTTAGAATCACACAGAGAATTATCTATTTTGGGTGAACTATTACTCTAAGTCTGGCTCAATTATGAAGTGAAGTTAAGTGAAGTTAAGTGACATACGGCCAAGTATGGTGACCCATACTCGGAATTCGTGCTCTGCATTTAACCCATCCACACACAGCAGTGAACACACACACACACCGTGAACACACACCTGGAGCAGTGGGCAGCCATTTATGCTGCGGCGCCCAGGGAGCAGTTGGGGGTTCGGTGCCTTGCTCAAGGGCACCTCAGTCGTGGTATTGAGGGTGGAGAGAGCGCTGGACATTCACTCCCCCCACCTACAATCCCTGCCGGCCCGAGACTCGAACCCACAACCTTTGGATTACGAGTCCGACTCTCTAACCATTAGGCCACGACTTCCCCTATACAGTCTTATGCAGCAACACTATTAAGTTGTGCAGCCTCTCATAAATGAAATCCTTTTAATACAATTACAATTTATGTACATATCCCAGGAAAATATATTGGACACGGCCCGTCAGATTGTTGATATTGCTTGACTAATTATATCTTTGTCTGTAGAAAGACCTAGGAAGTCTCCAAAGTAAATTCTCAGCAGAAACAGGTTTTTCCCTCGTGTTAAATCATAAACTCCAAGCTGACCCCTCCTCCTCGCACTCCACCACCGTGCCTGTTCGCCAGAGGAAAAATACAGATAGATCGAAAACGCCCCAAGCCAGCTGCCATACATTACTGCTGGCACTTTCTAAATCAGCAATTCTGTCCAAGGACCTGAATGATGTGCTCACTCCCTGTCACATGTTTGGAATGAGCTGCGAGCACAGCCCATTAGCAGATTCGCTGATTGAGACTATATATACCACTCGTTATTAATGGACACAACATATATCATATCATATCATACCATATGCAGACAGATATCAAGTTATCAGCTGCTTTAAATGTTGCCTCAAACTATCAAAAAGAAAGTAAAAAAGCAAACTTTAGTACAAAAGCTGGATTATCCACATAACCTACATGAAACATGTTCGTTTCTGCTCCACTGAGACCTCGTTCAAATTATTCATGAATACTGCATCCACAATTCTATACAGCTGAACAACAATGTCAGTATAACTGATGTTACTCTTAAGCGCTTGTGGCATTATTTGTTTAGGAAACGGGCCAGATTTAACAAAGATTTCCCTGTCTAAAGTGTAAAAAACCCTCCCTGAGAACCTTTGCATCCACAATATCAGGTTAATAAACCTGTCCTGTGTTGTTATCGGCGTATTGTATTAAATTCAATAAGGCTAGCTTCCCCCACAGACTCTCAACACAACTGAACATCTGAACTCATGATATGTGCATACTTCCCTCAGGCTGGAAATATTTTTCAATTATAATTAGGGATAAAAGTTTACCTCTGCGTATAGAAAGCCTTTTACATTACTATAATGTTACAATTAACAACAGAGCGCAAACTTAAATTCAGTAACTATTTATTTTTAAATATAATAATCAACACTCAACTTAACACTAGAACCGCCATGGGGTAAATTTTTCAAATGTACATAACAGATTTTCAACAAAACATTCAAGTCTCCCAGTCATTCACTTTTACTAAAATTATGTAATTTTACAATCCAATGTTGTTAAAAATTACTTAGATAAAACCAGATCAAAAAACTGAACATTTATACCTATAACCGTCAAATTTACCCGCTATATAATGCATGTATTTTTGCGCTGTTATTTTCTTGCCACTTGTGTTTTAACATTGTACATTTCTAGGCAACGCCTTTCACTCACTAATTTAGCAGTTATCAGTTTCATAAATAAAGTCAAAATGACTAAAAGAAGGCGATTTATGGAAGGTAGGTTAAGGTAAGTTATGCGTCTGGCTTAGGTCGGCTTAGCATCTGACGGCTCATTTGACAGTGATCCAGACATCATATTTAGATGTTTTAGCCTAACGTTACTCATAATTGGTCAAACGTTGGTTTTATTATTTAATTTTTGTCTTGCCATATCGTTTAGTCTAGCCAAGAAAAAATTAAATCTGATCTATGATGTAATGAATAAAAAATTTTTTTTGATTACCCAAAGTTTATTGATGTTGTTCTCTTATTCAAATTATAAATTATATAACTAAACAAATTAATAATTGGGCCTAGGTGAAGCTGTGCGCTTGAATTTGTCATAGCATCATCCTACAGTGTGGTGAATTATTATTGCTCATTATTGACTATTGGCTATTTTAGTAATTTAAATAACATGGTTTATCCTAATATATTGATTAATGACATTGTATTATAATACTACACCACCCAAATATTTACTACCTTCTCATTTTCGTTGTCAGTGCAGGCTTTTTTTTTTTTTTAGCTTACTGACCATAATGGATTAGTGTGCATTAAAAAGTCTTGAACATAAAACAACAGGGTAAAAATGTAGATGATGACTAGTCATAATAATTTCATGACTCTAGACACTTTTTTTGTGAAAACAGTGGCATAATACAATGAAATAATATGTTCTTTAGCCATATAAAAACAGTTGCCATGCGTGGCGGTTCTAGTGTTAAAAAAATGTATGCCAACAATTTGTTTACAAGCTGTTTTTTTTAGGTCTTTCCTTTGGTTGAAACACTGACTGAGCGATTACATGAGACATGAGATGTTCATTCATGTTTATTTCGCATTAAAACTAGAAGTAAAGAGTAAGCTCCAAGCTGCCATTTGAACTTTCTTTCATTTATACAGTCTGTCACGGCACATCAAAGACTGTCAAAACAGCATTTATTGTCTGAATTTGCTGAAAAAACAATGGACATAATTTGAAAGATGAAATGTTGTTTCTTATCAAAATAACAATATATATAAAATGGAAGATATATACATATACATACATATATATATATATATATATATATATATATATAGAGAGAGAGAGAGAGAGAGAGAGAGAGAGAGAGCCTATGTGTGTATATGTATATATATATATACATATATGTGTGTGTGTGTGTGTGTGTGTATGTGTGTTTTTGTGTGACATATGAGGACACAAATTTGTATAATGACATGGGTATGACATAGGTTTTACAAGGAGACTTATAAGGTGACTTATGAGGACATTTCCCCATGTCTCCATATTTCAAAAGGCTTATAAATCATATTCCAAAAGGCTTATAAATCATACATAATTAGTGAAGTGAAGTGAAGTGACATTCAGCCAAGTATGGTGACCCATACTCGGAATTTGTGCTCTGCATTTAACCCATCCAACGTGCACACACACAGCAGTGAACACACACACAGCAGTGAACACACACCCGGAGCAGTGGGCAGCCATTTTATGCTGCAGCGCCCGGGGAGCAGTTGGGGGTTCGGTGCCTTGCTCAAGGGCACCTCAGTCGTGGTATTGAGGGTAGAGAGAGCACTGGACATTCACTCCCCCCACCTACAATCCCTGTACTCATATTTTTGTGGCCAGCGGTTTAGACATTAATGGCTGTGTGTTGCGTTATTTTGAGGGGACAACAAATTTACACTGTTATACAAGCTGTACACTCACTACTTTACATTGTAGCAAAGTGTGATTTCTTCAATGTTGTCACATGAAAAGATATAATAAAATATTTACAAAAATGTGAGGGGTGTACTCACTTCTGTGAGATACTGTATATACAGTATGTGTGTGTGTGTGTGTGTATATATATATATATATATATATATATATATATATGAAGAGTTTATTTGCAAAAACGGACAGCTCATGAATAAAAAAACATGTTTTTTATTGTTGTCATGTTTTTATTGTGTTTTATTGTGTTAGTTAGCTGTTTTTTTATTTATTTTTTAACCTAGTCAAAATAACCCAACAGCAGTTTGACAGATTAATTGGAATGCACAATGAAATTTGTTTTTTCAAATGAACCATTCATATATATATAATATATATGAATATGTTTTCATATGTATACATACAACGTGTGTGCACGTTGGTTATATATACACACATACACAAAATGAGGGTAACTCAAAGCATTATGAAATTAGCCCAAATATTTCATAAGCACCCCTGTAAGGGGCGGGGGTGTAGAACTTTGTGAATGATGTGCATGTGAATTCTGAGGAGCTTTGTGTGGAATTCTCTGGCAGCAGATTCCATGCAGGTACTCCTGGCTTATTCTGTATAGAATGTCGATCACGCCTGAGTTTAATCTTCATGCCTTGAACAGGAGGACCTGATATCTAAAGCAATTTCTCCTTAAAATAAGGATTTTCCTTCATCTTTATTCTTTTTTAAATGTAGCTGATGAATGTGAGGCCAAACACTAGATTTAAAAGCTTGTCCTTCAGTTATCAGCATTGACATTGCAGGCTCGGAGGATTAGATGAGGTCAAATGTGACCCAGAGGGGCATATTTTCCTCTCATGGAAATGAGTGCTATCATGTTTAACTCTACTCACAGGCAATACCTTTACACATCAACATTACAGAGCACCTGAAGGTTGCTATGGTAATTTGTAAAAGCGCCACTAGACTTAATACTGGGTTGTTGTGGAATGGCAACACACACAATGCGGCTCAAACCCATAAACACTGCTCATCTTCTCCAATGCCTCAGACAGCATGCACAGGTAATAAATCATCGACGACAGCAAGCTAAATTATGCTAAATGGGGAGAAGACATATCCAAAATCTTTCTCAGAAGAAAGCACCGGGTTCACACATGGATAAATGTCCTGGTAACAGGCAAGTCGATCCCATTACTGACCCACCTCTATGGGCCTAAGATAAGAATACTGCTGCTTGTTAATGTTGTCTTATCTGCTAAGGAAACACATTTCCTTCTCAATACAAAAGAAGCTGTGATATGACTGGAAATGGCACCAAACATGAACTATAAACAGCTTAAAAAAAGAAAAGAAAAACACTATATAGAAATAATTTTCTGGATTCAAAAAAAAAAAAAAAAATATCTTTTGTCCTCTGAACTGCCTGTATATTTAGATACACAGATATGAAATAACTAAAGTGTTTAACTCAAAGAAAGGTCATCAACTTTCTCTACAAAGCAGAGCACTCTCTTGTTCTCTCCCTAAGATGAAGGGGATAATGGGAGGGTGGCCTTAAACATCTGCTTGTGAAGAATTTATTCCCTAAATCATTGTCATTAGATCCAGAATAAATTCTGATGTAAAAGGGAGCAAAGAGCTTTCAGCCTTCATCAGACAAGTGGAGACATGAAGCCAAGACCTAGGAGATGGGGGAAGCAAGGAGAGAGACTTATATGGCAAAAAATCTTTTTCATTTTGACTGGATTTCAATACTGTAAAAATGCAGAAAGCAGTACTTTGACTGATATGAAGAAATAGCAAAGTTAATGGAATTTTACACTCCAGATATGTGATGAACTTCTAAGGTCATCGTGATGAAAAGAAACGCAACTCATCAGCAGACTCCAGACATGGTTTATTTTACCACATAAGTAGCTGAGGCGGTTTCAGAAGAGAAATTGTCGTCTGTTCTGGAGGTCTTGCTGTATTTATGAGCAGCTTCAAAGATGATTTCACTCTCTCTCTCTCTCTCTCTCTCTCTCTCTATGTTAGAGGAAGTGAGCGGAAGAAGACCCTTTGGCTGCTTTTGTTGTCATGTTTTTTTACTAGAAAAACATCTTGGAGCAGAAGGGAGTGATAGCAAAACAATCATTTAAGCAGCTAACATACATTAGCAGAACATTTTTCATTTTTTACAGTCAGTTGTAACACGATGGCTGATTTTACAAGACTTACTTTATATGTCTACATCAATACTAGACTTCAATAAACGTGAGAAACAAGAAGCGTAGAGCAATCTGCCTCATCAAGAACTGTACAACTTGTAAAATGGTTTTCAGTCATAAGTTGCCTACTTCAAAAAAAAAGCCCTTGAAAAAAAAATGAAAGACCTTTAAACACAAACAAAAGTGTAAAAACTGTTTCTCTGTGCTGCTAAAACATTGCCCTGTTTGTTTGAGAATTCTGACCAACCCAGCATAGCAACACTGGCTCAACCAATGATGTGAGTTTGAGTGCAGGGCTATCTTTTTGGTTAGCCAATAGAAGATGGGAGGAACATTCATTAAAACCAATCATTATTTTTTGCAGTTCTTTTTGGTGTTGTGCTATCAAAACACTACTCTGTTTGTTTGTGAATTCCAACCATACCAGCATAGTAACACCGGCTCAACCAATGATGCGAGTTTGGGATGGGTTTATCTGTTTAGATGACCAATGGAAGATGAGACGAATGTTCGTTAAAATCATTATTTTTGCAGTTCTGTTTGGTGATGCTAGTGATGCAAAAATAAAACACTTCACCTTTAAACAATTATTAAGAAATTATTCTAGAGCATCTGTATCTGTATCACGGACAAAAAACAGGATTGAAAAATGAATTTGGAATGGCATACTAGTACCTATACCCCCTCCTTTGCTGTCCCGTAATACTGTAGTATCTAGTATATTAGGATAGTATTCATACTAGACTTTCATCATTTTTTCACCACTATGGCATCCACAATGTTCAAACAGACTAAACCGCTAATTGGTGTTACTGGGGTAATTTCTGCCTACACAATGATTATCTGGTTTTAAGCTTTGAATTTAATTTGGTAACACTTTAAACTTAACAACTACCTTACTAACTACTAATAATCAGCTAAGTAGGAGTTTATTGAGGCAAAAGTCGTAGTTAACGCTTAGTGAGAATTGGACTTTAAAGTGTGACCTTTAATTTATTATTATTAAGCTAATAATAGAACAAAAAAATTACTTGTGTGTTTTTAACCAAAACCTTTTCTGTGTACATATATGTGCATATATATAGTATATGCATCACCATATACCGTGACAAACCTACATACTACACATGCATAGTTACAGAGCATACTTTTATAATGGTTAAGAACCAAGTTCTTTCTCAAATGTAGGTTAGTACATACTTTTGTAGTATGCACAATTAGTAAAGGCCCTAAAAATCTTAAAATGTACTTGAAATTATAATGATAATCTTATGTGATAGCTTACAGGTTTGCCATTAGAGTTTTTGCTGACAGCATAAATGAACTGGGAAGCTCTGTTGTCCCAGGACACCTATAAACACAGTTGGGAGCATGTCGTGTGTTTGGCCTGAACAGTGAATGATCTTTTCCCTTGTTATCACAGGAAACTGTGCAAAGGGCCTACATATAGCTCAATGATGGGTGGATGACGTAAGGCCTAAATATACTGCCATTTCAAAAAATAAAACAAGTCATATTGCACATGGAACATGGTGAAAACATGGGCGGGCATTTCCCATTGGCTTTGTGAGAGGGCTACATCCGTATGCACTGCGCCCAGATATTTTGAGGGAAAAAATGAAAAGAAAACAAGACACCACAGAACCACTGAAAACACTGCCTGAAGCAGATAGCGTGACATAAACAGCACCCACATCCCAGACTTCCACTGATGCAACTACTGAGAAGTCGGTTTCATCCGAACCCATCAGCGCAGCCTTTACAGCTCAACCATCTGACAAACAGCAAACAACACAGCTCAGCCTGAGGTACAAGCCTGGGGCGACAACTATTTTGCCACACATCCTAACACTGGAAATTATAAATCACTGAGTAAATGAAGTCGTGTTTATGTTTCAGAGACGTTTCAGCATGGGGGCTGGCTGCCTGGGATCAACAAAGATGTCAAGACGCCCACCCTGATGTTAGCTTACTCGTGAGAACCAACACTGCTAGAAAGCTATACAAGAAGGATATACGTGTCCAAACATAGTTTTAGGCGCCCACTGATTCCTCCAGTTCAACGCTCTCCGTTTTTGTCAGGTAAGGAAATGCACCCCTCTCCCCTCTGCAACATGACCCCAGGAAGTGAAGATGGAGGGAAAAACACAACAGAATGAGGCAAATATACAACATGTGGAGCTGAAAATTCCCCAACTCATTTCTGGTCAGACAAATCAAACCCACAGCTTTCCCAACATGTATTTTTGTCTGAAATATGTCAAAATGCATTACGGTTTGTGGTACACAACTGTAATATCAAACATATTGCCATTTATGTGGATCCAACATGCACACATGTCACCATTTTAGGGCTTTACCATAGTTCCACAGACGTGTAGCACACCATAATTTTGTCATTAATGTTAGCAACCAACATTTATAGAAACCTAACCCCATCCTCATCATTACTATCATTGATTCAAGATTTAGGACTATTACGTTTTCTGTTTGCTCATATTGTTTCTTTCAACAGTCTTATCACTTTCTGTTGTCTCAGTGTCTCAAACACACATTTTTCAAAAAGACAAATGCTGAAGCTGGAATGCATACTACTCTTACTGTTTTTGCCATGCAAATATATAGAAGAAATAGTAAGAACAATATGGTATTATGCTATCTCCAATTCAGTCATGCTTTATTCTTTTCTAATGAAAGTACATGGAAGAGCTGTGCTTGCCAATTTCCAGTTTTGTTAAAAGTATCCAAAAACATGTTAAATAGTTTATGTGGGGTCTAGTTGTAGTGTTGCAAAAATAACAAAATGTACCAGTTATTGAGTGTAATTGCTTTCAAATGTGGCTTTGTTTTTCAAATGACTGTAAGAGGCATTTGGAGCAATTATGATCAACAGTTTTTACCAATTTCAATCATGTTATTGTTTTTAGAAAAATGAAAAACAAAGGCTAATTAAATTGATTTCCAGTTAATTTATTCTACTGTACAAGTACATTTTACTGGAAACCATGCTGTTCATGGAAATTTACAATTTATTTAAATGGGATGTTCTGTAAATTTTAGTTAGTCCCAGTAACCAACGAGGGTAGAGCTTAGTGTAGTTCAAAGATTAATGTCCTGACTCAAAAGATATTTGACACAGAGCGTGACAATACATGATGACCATGGTGCTGACTAGGAACTTTCCACCCTGATGCCTATGATATCACTAAGCTTCAGTTCTTATTTCGTTATAGTCAATTGCTATATAAAGCCATACATAAGAACATAATTATGGTGCCAAGAGTCCAAACCCTGTCTGGATTGCGCTAATCCCAATGGTAAACAAGTTAGGCATCTCTGGATTGGGTGAGATCATGGTAGCAGAGATTGACACACCTGAGAAATTTAACTGTATAAGGGGCTGATTCTGTTGCCGCTGGCAGCGTTCGACTCAGCTATGTCTGCCAGGGATCACTTTACTGGGTAGGCAGTGATGACAGGCTCCCCTGAACTGTTATCACTGTTTGCACTCAGCTATTTGTTGATATGCCAGGAATTCCTCTTTTTTGTGTCTTTTTTTTTTTCTCTCCCATCACCCTTTTTTCTACAGTATGTCAGTAAGGTGCAGAAAGACAGCTGTGATGACAGCAGCACTTCAAATAAAGTGCTGCCTTTAGACCCACACAGTTCTGTTTACTCAACTAATTGTATTCATCGCAAAGGGCATACCTCCCATTTTAAGTGCACGCTCAATAGAAAATCTTTTTCCGACATGAGGCGTAACCACCGGTGGCATTGACCCAGTTCTTCTGGTTAACTTTAATAACCCAAGTTATTAGCTATTAAGTCTCTGAAACTGGAATATTAAGGACACTACATCTTACCTTCTGATCTCTTGAGCTCCTTACGTTGTATTGTTGGTGAGTCTTTTTTGATGTCATTACTCAGGGGGGTGACCAGACTTGGCTCAGACACTGGCACCTTAGTCTCCACTTTGGAGAAAGAGGCGATCCGCTGTAATATGGAACCCACACTCTCTTTGGCATGGATATCGTCCTGATCGATATCATTGCTGATCTCCATCTGTCCTGACAGGGAAGGTGAGGCAGGGGCCACCTGGACCACTTGGGGCTTAGAGACCACGTTGAACTGTGGAGTCTGGGCAGGAGACAGAGGCACTGGAGATTCGCTGATGTTGGGTACTGGGATAGCTCCAGGAGGAGTGATGGGCTCTTTCTTTTCAATGATGTTGTTGTTGTTGCTGCGGACCATGGGTAGGTCGGTGCTTTCCAGGCTGCTGATGGATGCAGAGGGACTTGCTGAGACAGTGGGACTGTTGGATAGCGTGTGCAATCTTGGAGGTGGTTTAGGTGCTCCTGAGGATTCCGTTTGAGACTGGAAAACTAAGTTGTCAAGGTCAAGAGGGAACTTGTTGAGGCGAACCAGATCTTTAGGTCTAGGTGACTGGCTGTTGATAGAAGAGTCCCTTGCAAAGGTAATGCTGTTCTGGTTGTTATGGGAACTCCACTGCGGACCTGTATTAGTGAATCGCGATCCAGGCGAAATCACTCGTCTCATTCCAGCAGTCTCCATCTGGAGGTCCAAAGAAGGCATGGACCCATGGCTAATTCCCATGGGTTCAGTTGGGATGACCAGAGGACCCTCCAGCTCTGAATGGAACATGTTTCCATGTGAGGAGAACTTCTTCAGGGCAGGGCTGCCTAAACGTTGGGCTTTGAATTCCCCAACACCGACAGGACTCTGGGAAGGGCTTGTGTAGGAGCAGAGTTTTGAAGAGGCCTGGTACTCCAGACTGGAAGAGGAGCTATGGAGACTGTCATTGTCACTTCCTGGCCCGGAAGACGAAGTGAAGCCATTGGGGTTGAATTTGTTTTGAAAAGAGGCAGCTCGGTTGATCCCAGTATTGGCATTGATAGTGGGCTTTCCCATTGTGCCTCGGTTGAAGGAGAGACTGGAAACCATCCTATTTCTCATAACGGGGCTCTGAGCAGGACTGCAGCTGATACTAATTCTCGAGCGATAAGGAGGAGACACTTGGTTCCCTTGACTCCTCACATCATTTGTCTTGCTGAGGATAGCACTCGGGCTGATGGGAGATGTGACAGAAGACGTAGGGGAGAATGTGGGGATCTCGTTCACATCATCAATATCAAAGGATCTCTTCAGAGCTGTATAAAGAAAGAAGCCACAAACTTGATTAATTTTCAATGTCAGAAGACACTCTTGAAGGCTTAATGAATAATAAAAGGCATATCCTAAAATGAGGTTGGTTAAATTGTACTTAATAACCAAAGGGCAAATTTCAGTTCCAGAAACACTAGGCTATAATTTTTCAGGTAATACATTTCTAAATTGGTGATAATACTGATAATACATCAAAGATTTAGACTTCTTTCATGATAGAAATCATACATCAGCTAAGACAGTCATTTCCTGTTTTTGATTTAAAGAGGCACTAAAACCTTAAAAGGATACACTTCACGGTGAGGGCAGCCTGGAGCCCTCTCTGAATGGATGCCTGTCAGACAGATTTTGAAGGGCCAAGCCATAATTACAATGGTGTCTGAGCAATCTTGCTTTGAGGGTGATATAACAACTGTGAACAGATATGCTTTATTCAAGCACCCAGGTTATGTTTTGTAAGTCTTTAAGAGATTAGAACAAAGGTAGATTCAAATATTTGCACATAGTACAAACATCAGTTAATGATCTTTCGTACAAAATAGTAGATAATTCAGCAGTAGTGAGATAATTATGAATATACTGGGACTAGATAAATTAACAAACAAACAAAAGCATTACATAGTTAATTCGAGATGTGATCTTTGAAAATACATTTGCATTATTTTTGCTCCTCGTGTAAATGTTTTTCTATAAATTACAAGCAGATTTTTTTTATTTATTTTTTTACCAGAAAACAAGACAAAGCACACTGATTATAAATTATGAAAGCACAGAACTTAAAATCCCAGCTTCATCAAAATCCACTCAGACTGAGAAGTAAAAATTGTCCATGTCACCCCTACATCAACTTTAAAAGCATAATGACTTTTGCTGTCAATTAAAAACATGTGCTAAGGAAATGTACAATAAGACAGTGGAAACAGTCTCTTGTGGGGCTGAACGGTAAATCTACACCTGGAGCATGTAAATTGTGGTGACACTGTATAATCCCCTCATTCTCAGAAGCAGCGACACAAAGCCGAAGGCAAACAGTGCTTTCCGATCTTTTCCCTTTGTGAGAGGCAGTGGCTTTTCCTCCAGCACAAAGGACCAATTCAAAGACACAGTGTCAGGGGCTGAAGGCTTGGATTACAACAGCCCTTCACCGTGACTGAGAATTCCAGTGGCAAACAGTACAAATGTCCTAACAGTTATGTGGCAGACCCAATTAGAAGTGGCAGCTTGAGCATTTCACGTAGACACCATTACAATTGACAATTGGATCTGTCTAGGGTGTGATGCTATGAGGTGCCTGCAGTTGCAGACTACCACGGCTCATGCGCCATCTTTGGCATATCACACACCCAGGCACCATGACAGAACGTCAAAGGTTTTCAACCCTCTTCAGGTACTCCCTTGTGTAAACAAGCAGATATCAGTGTGAAGTTATCATAGCATCTCACCCAGCAGCCCTGATTTTATCTTTGCCCGGCAGGGGACAGGGCTGGAGCCAGAGCCACTTGTCTTCCCATAGGGTATGCTACCAATTAGAGTCACGAAGACTACAGGCACTAAATGAAATCACATTTCATGCAGGAACAGCCCCTTCTTTTACAGTGAGGAGACCACAGACCCTTTGTTTCAGCTCGCCCAACATCATCCATACAGCTGTGAAAGTTTAGGCCTAATCAAATTCCAGCAGCAAGGCTGTCTTTGCATTGCACTACAAGCAATGCCATTCTCTTCAGCGCCCCAGAAGGCATTTAATATGAGAAGAACACCATTAGGGTGCCATTTGATTCAATGGAGGAGAGGTTAAATTTGCCATGTGTATTGTAACAATGGAACTCAAAGTGATGGAGAAGTGCACTTTGGCAAAGAAGTACGCACTACTTTAGCTGACTACAGTTTCGGAAAGCGAAAGAAAAGACACGAAGCAAGCGAGGGAGGGACAGCAAACCAAGTGGCAAAGTGTAACAGCTTTTTTTACGGTGCAGTACATGCAAGTGTAAACTTGTACTCCCCTTTGACTGAGATAAAAAGGGGCCGGTATCAGGTAATTACTGGCACCCTGTCAAACGCTCAGGAAATAATTACGCTGGCAGCCGAGCGCACCATCTCTGTGCTGTTCAATATTCTTTCTCACAGCTCTGCTGCAGTGTAATCCTCTCTGTTAACACATGGAGCAGCACAATGCCTGAACGATCTGATAAAAAAGAGGAACCTGAGAAGCTCCTTCTGCACCCTGCTCTCTTTTTCCTCACGACTGAGTCTCGAGACTGTTTGCAGCGTGTTATGGTTCTTTGGGAAATGGGATAGATGTCAATGCCTCGTGATGATTATATGCTTCCTGTCAAATACTTTGATGATATTTTTTTCATTAAGGACATTTTGGGTTCTTTTGTAATTTCCTGTTAATAACCAGGTTCAATGCAGCTTGGTACTGTTTGACCCTTGGAGAAAAAGTTGATGCATTCATGGCCTACATAAACACAAATTCCCATTGGTTTCTGAAATAAGATCAAAAGAAATAGTTCAACCAATAATTAACGTTATCGTTCCAAACTTGTATTTCTTTCCTGTGTGAAACACAAAAGAACAGTTCAACAGTTTTTGTCCATAGAATAAACGTCAATAAGGTTCAAAACATCATTTCACCCCACTGACAGACAGTGAAACACTTACACATTTTGATCGTTTTCTACAGAAGAAATGTCAAGTTTGGAACGACGAGGCTGAATAAATGACAGAACTTTCATTTTTGGGTGAACGATCCCCTTTTAAATGTTTCCAGTCAATATATTTGTGACCCGTTCTAAAGAGAGCCACATGCAGAAGAATAAAAGATAAATTTTTCTCTGCACGTTCACATAGATTCAGGATCATGGAGTTCATGGTTTTACTACACTAGCTGCTATGTTACTTTGGACCTAAGGTTTATGATGAGGGGCTGCAAGGCAAACAGAGAAAGGCCTGGGGATGATTGCTGAGGGGGTCGTCAAAGAGACAGTTGGGGGAGGTCAAGGGGACGCCATACAATCACTGACGGATTACCTATCCATGACATTTCTGTTAAACACACACAGATCATATGCTCAAAATCAGCAACATTTCCAGTGTAAATGTAGCTCCTCTCCTCATCTGACAGTCCTGAGAGGGAAAGTTTTAGAGATGCATCTATAGGGAGAGTGAATCGTTGGCCAGGCGGATGGGGGGGCAAGTTTGGGCCTGTTGTGGTTTTCCATCCCCCACCATCGCATTCCTCACAGGTATTCCCAGACGACCCCTTGAAACACCACCCTAAGCACATATCTCAGACGTTGCTTGGACCACCTCTGCTAAGGCACATCTGGAAGCTGAATTCCGAGTTGCCATTTACAGAATTGCAGCGATGCGAATAGGGCTCTGCATTCACACCCCCCGGGGGCAATGAAAAACATTCACATAGTTACAGATACTCTCTATTACACCTTTTTAGCCTTTTGAGTTGAATTTAGCTCCTCATCGTGATCCAGTATAAATGTATGTGCTACTCAACACCATTGTGCTTTCATTACCATTTCAGATTTGGCATCTAATGTTCCAAATCGGAATGAAGATTAAAACAAGCGTGAAAAAAAGCAACTCATGGCTGATAATGGCATTTGATGGGATTCAGTCTACATATATTCAGTATGTGGTATCAACTGTCAGGCAATTACATAGAAACATGCCTGAGCCACTTTGTGTTCTCCAAGATTCCTGTTTTTATAAATGTAACTTGGCAGCTTTCTGTAGAATCTGATCTTAGAGAAACATTTTAGAACCTACTTTTTGTAAATACTGATCAAAGGGTAAACAAAGGTTGAATAAAGCTAGACCATCACGAAACTTAGTTTCAGGTGGACCTGTTTTTAGGAATGATAATCGAATTGAGGCTGAGATGAGAAAGAAATAATCCATACACTTACTATTTAATACTAACCTTCCCTTGCCTCCATCTATAAACTACAATTACACCCAAAACTTTAGAAAGATGAAGTTATAATTAGTGCTTTGTGACGCCCGTTTCACACATACTCCGTGTGCAGTGCGTTTGCAGTGCGTATTTTTTTCCGTACCCATGTTAACAGGTTAGAGCTTTCACACTGCACGCGGTTGCAGTCCGTCGATCCGTTCCAGTTGCGGTGCGTATACAGCTGTGCAGCGATCGTTTCCGCACCGAGTCTATTTTTGCTGTGCTGCAAAAATATATATTTGCACCGCAGTGAATTAAAGTGGCAGCGCATTGTTCACATTAAAATAAACACAGATTGACAAGAAACTATAATAATTTCATCATATAAGCATTTATAATTGCAGTTAATGTGTTCTACAGTTAATAAATTACAGGGTCAAGAAGTAAAAAAAAAGTCAAATCAGTATAGTCCCAAGAGTTGCAAAATGCGATCAGATATTACTATTTTTTTCCCTCAAGAAATACATAATATATATGTTGGGGAGGGGTTTGGGGGAAACACTCGCTGGCAATCACGTGACAGGCTGTCGGACAGAAAAGTACTCAAAAAGAAGGTGATATGGATGACACTCGTCTCATCGTGGAGGTGGAAAAACACAAAATTCTTTATGACCCACAGAATATGTTGTACAAAGATTTTTGAATTTGTTGCACACAGAAACTGCGGATCAGTAGCGCACTGCAAACGTGTGATGTGTGAAAGCACAATGGCTCGTCATGCTTCCGCACCGCATATGTACTGCAACACGCACCGCATACGTACTGCACACGAAGTATGTGTGAAACGGGCGTGAGACTGCCACATGGTAGATTTGGAAGGTATGAATATTTGAGATAGAGCCAAGGAAAAAAGAGGCAAGTTACTATAATTGCCCTCAATCTAGCTCAACCATAAATTAAATATCTGTGACTGACATAACAAAATGCAATATCAGAAAGCTGTGCTACTATCTACAAGCAAAATAAATAAGCAAAAATGTAAAATAAATAAATCAAAATACATTTTAAAAAAGTACAATAACAATACAAAAAATACCATACAAAATAGGCTATATTCACACAATGAATTCTGTATATTAAAGATAAAATAAATACACAAATAAATTAACAAAACTAAACTAAAATGAAACTAGTATAAAATAAAGTATGCATTATTTACCCACATGTTTTGTCTAAAAACTGGGTAACACATGTTACGACACTAAATAGTGTGAGTTTGAACAACTACAAATTGGACAACTATTTTGTGACAACATTATTTGCTGAAACAGAAAAAAAACAGATAACATCTCTGAATGACATCAGATGCTCAAGTGATGAGTCTTTCCTTAAAAGGCCCAATTCTAGAGTTCAAGGACTAAAGTTTCTAAAGTTCAAGGTCAATTTGTGTGTAATGTTGAGTGACAAAAATTCATAACTTAACTTGGCAGTCTAATTTTTTTCTTCCCAGTGGTGTTCATACACACAAACATAGACACAGTACATAGATATTTCATACAGTCCTTCAAGCTTAGCCTCCCTTATCCCACAAGGCTTTACCAGGGGCCCTATATTTCCTCAATCTTTATTCTATGACTCCCATAATGCTGTGAGGAATGCACTGTACAGGCTGAAAAAGCAATGAAAACCATCATCCTTTGCTTTAAAGTAGACTTTAGTGACTCAGCACCACAAATCAAGAACATATAGACCCTGGATCTGCTTGATCAAAAATGTAGCCTCAAGATATACCATATGCCGTCTCTAATGGGCCAGTCTCAAATTCCACAACAGGAAGGTCGAGGCTGGTTCTTTTGGACATATTTTGGCTTTCCCTCATTTCCACACATTCACATTTACAGGAAATGCATCCGTCGTCACCCGCTGAACAGCCATCTCCGTGCATCACAAAAGTTCATGCCTACAATTAAACTTCTACTGATAAGACGTGGATGACTGCTTTTCACAGTCACTCGACCACAAACAGCCATATAAAAGAACCAAGGATCTCACTATACGTCCCACAACATTCCGAGAGGCGTTTTCCTCAGAATGAACAGCGGTTCTGTCTATCTTCACTCAAGCACATGGAGGCACACTGATCTCTTGTTCGGAAATGACCTTATTGGCTGGTTTGAGGTGAAGCTGAAAGAATTTAATGTCTCTCTTGTGTCATCTTCTACTAGGAATCACATGGCCTGGGTATGAATCGGAGAAAACTGTTGTCGCCAATACTAAGAACACTAAGTCTTTCAACACATACATACTCAAAGTGACATGGACGGCGATGATCCCATCTTCTAGTTAAATCAAATTTTGCATTGACTCATTCATAATACTTTTTAAGAGCTTAATAAAAGTCAGCTGTAACTGACAGAAATCAAGGCATGTCAAGTGATTTTGTTTAACGCATTGGCAAAATGTTGAGCACTGTAGTGCTGTTTCAGCTCTAGAAGGAACACACCCGGTAAACATGTTTGTTTACTGCTTAGCAAAAGACACCTCAATCTTCCCTGTCATCATGTGTAATTGCCACAGTCTTCTTAAGAATGAGTTTTTGCTGAAGCATCTACCAGACAAACCGCTCCACAACATTATCAAGGTAGCAAAAGTGCTTCCTCAGAGAGTTTTAGCCGACAACTGTTTCCACGTAGCACGCAAATATAATAATAGATGGTGCTTTATTCTGAGTGCTTGAACTAATTTGTTTTTCCTCTTCACATCAGCACCTGTCTAAACACTGAGAGAAACTATTGTTCTCCAGTCCCCGCTGTGTCCGTCCATGACGGATCTATTGGAAAGGGTGCCTCTCTTCCTCAGAAATGTGTGTCAGATTCAATAGTGGACACGGCTGTGGTGAGGGTTGTGAAAATGGTTCTTGATGCTCTGTAGTGTAAGGAAACAAAGGTTTGGGAGCATGCTAAGATAATTACAGCAGGACACCAGTGGAACTTTCACTACATTAGCTTTGTACAACTTTTGGAAGTTCTTCTGAACAGATAGATAGATAGACAGACAGACAGACAGACAGACAGACAGACAGACAGACAGACAGACAGACAGACAGACAGATAGATAGATAGATAGATAGATAGATAGATAGATAGATAGATAGATAGATAGATAGATAGATAGATAGATTAGTAGCCTATATACTGTACACTAGAGGCATGTTTGCACTAGCAAATTTAAGTTTTAAAGCTGCATCTCATTTTGTAGTAATACCAAAAGTACACTTAAATTAGGCCATGTTGTTTTATGAAAATAGATTTTGCATACATATATTATACACTTAATAGGATCACCTAAACATGCCCTATGACCTAACACTGACTAACCAACCCAGTCAAATCAGTCTTGCCTCTAGTCATCCATGTGCTTAGGGTCTGTATAGACAATGGGTGTCTGCACTTTACAAGTCTTCACAAAGTACATTACAATAACGGAACAAACAAACTTTCATAGACTAATACAATAGACTAAAAGAGATTTTAAAAGAGAGAAAAAAAATCTAGATCCTAATATCTGCATTTTTTCTATTCAACATACACATGGCAAAAAGTTTAAGTTTTTAAACACATAATCTGTAAATAATTATGCTTGCAAAGTTTCTCATAGCTCCAAAAAATAAATAAATACAAAGCACTTACCCTCAAAATCAGACAATATCCCCTCCAGATGGTCATTGACTGAGATAGCTGACATCCTGACTTCAGTCCAGGGAAAACTTCCAGCCTCAGTGGCACGCAAGCACAAGAAATCAACTTTGCAAAAAACAGCACAAAACCTCTTAAAAGTTTTTCCGACGATTTTTGGGCTTGTGATGCAACAAAAAAAAGTTGCGCTTGTGGTGGGAGTCGCTTCTCATCTGAGAGCGCAGAGCAGAACGTCAGATTCAATAGAGACCCAAAGGCAGACAACCATCTGATAAACCTCCTCCTCCCTGTGAGTCCTGCCCCCTCAAGAACAGAGAGAGTGGTGGGTAAAATGACTCTCCACCCTTCACTCCACCCTGCGGCTACACCTGGGGGGGGAGGTGTACATCCACATCCTGAGAACATAGTGCAGCTTCTTGGGTAACATCTACTTTAATTATATTAATTGTATTAATTATATTTCATTCTGTTCTATTTAATTGTTTCTTACACCTACATTTATATACTTCCTGAGAAAACACAGGCAATTGTACTTTTTATTGGGTTTCATTTATTTGATCAAAAATACAGTAAAAAATAGTATATATTTGAAGTCTAAAAGAATGCACATATTTGAAATATTGTTTTTTGTAACAATGCCAAAGTCTTTACTGTCACTTTTAATCAATTTCATGAGTCTAAATAAAACAGTATTAATTTTGTAAAAAAACAACAACAAAAAAACTTACTGATGCCAAATGGTATTGTAGTGTCATAATGCAACAAACTAATATTTGTTATTTATTTTTCGTCTATTTTAACTAAGTATGTGTTTACGAAATGAAAACTTTTTTATTTAGACTCATGAAACTGATGAAACAACTTGAATCACAAAAGCAGATAGATACAGTAGATAAATACATTTTAAAAATAGAGAAGAAATTGATATAAAATAAAGAAATTGATACTTTTTAATATGTATTTATTTATCTATTTATTTATCTGTCTTTCTATTTGCTTTTGTGATTGCAAGTTGTGATTGGTCAAAGTACTTTGAAAGGGTGAGTTAGGGACTTACCTGTCCTGGATTAACTCATGAATTGACCCCTTTCAAACAAGCTCATTGCTGTGTGGTTAGCTGATATGTCCAGAGGGACATGTTCATGTCAGTTTAGCGAAGAGCAAGTGAAATGCTTGTTTTGTTCTTATTAGATGCATATTAGCCGCTCTGTATGCTTATTGTGCATAGATAGTGTTGAGAAAATGAAAAGGAAACCTCATATAATATTGTGTTTATTGACCTGAATAAAAATGTGATTTCTAACAGTGCAATTACACTCAACTGTAGCAGTATAACAATAAGTCTTAGATCAGGAAACACCTTCAGAGGGTTTAATCCATTGTGGAGCTGAGGGATAGCAGAGAATTCCTTTCATCTTTCACGGCCTACTTTGATTCTGGTGCTTATTTTCAAGAGATAGGGGTATTTATTTATATCAGAAACAGGAAATGTGGCAATTAAAAGTGGAAGGAGACTAAGAGTGGCCATGTGACTGAGTTCCCAAACTCCACATTTGAGCGTCCATGCGGAGGAGCCAGACAGTGATCCTCAGTGGCCCTCATTAGCCATATGAGTGTAGTGTGCTAGGGATTAATGTCACGTAGCCTTTAATACTGAAATAATAATGAAACAGGTTCTGACTGTAGGCGAAGAGTTTCAGTGTTTTGGAAGAGAAGTGAGTCCTTGACCGTGCCGCTAACCACCTCTGTCAAATTACATGGGTGTCTGAGGAACAACAATTTCTGGAAGTTGAAAAGTGCAATTCTATGTATTCGTGAGCTGAGCAGAAATGAAAGGAAGGGAAAGGATTAGATTGTGTGATGTTTGTATTATCAGCTATTCTCCAACATGTCTAAAGAGCACTGAAGAGGTAACGGATTTGTGAGGGTAAAAATAGATTTGGTTTTTGTCAGAGATATCCATTCTGCCATAGTAAAAACTTGATTTCAGGCATAATTATTGAGCTCTCTGAACTAGGGCCTGATGTCAAAATATTTTTTTTCCTGCTACTTTTTTATTCCATACAAATATGACGATTTCCCCAAAAGTTTCATGGAGTTCCCAAAATTTAAACTAAAGATCTTTGCATCTTTTAAACAAATTACCATTAATGGAATATGTGTTTATGCAATATATATTAGACCATTGAAATCAGCCTTTTTTTGCATACAGCCGAGGTAAACAGTAAATGTCAGAGAACTAGCAAACACAGCTGCTGCAGCAGAAAATTACTCATAAACTCTCTCAATTTCCTGCACGCTGCAATTGACTGAAATGCTTCTCAAAACATTTGGGGAGCATTTAATCCTAGCTCAGAGTTACTTTCCCACCAAATAAATAAGCTGGAGGTTCTCAAGCATTGTTTCAAAGGTCATGACATACGTTTTATAATATTATGTATTTCAATGTTAATCCACATGATTTATCTATACTTAAAAAATCATTAAAGCAGAATTTGGTAGGATATGTGACCAATAGCTGAAAAAAAATCTGTTTTGTCTTACATACACTACTGTTTTTTATGCTCACCAAGACTGCATTTATTTGACCAAAAATAGAGTTAAAACAGTAATATTGTGAAATATTTCTACAAATTGAAATAACAAATTTATTCTTGTGATGGCAAAGCTGAATTTTATTGAATGATCCTTCATTCTAGAAATCATTCTAATATGCTAATTTGGTGCTCAAAAAATTACTTATAAATGTCGAGCACAGTTCTGCTTAATATTTTTTGTAAAAACTGTGAATTCAGGATTCTTTGAGAAACGTAAAGTAGAAAGTACCAGCACTGATTTGAAATAGAAACCATTGATAACTTACATTTATTTGCTGACATCTTTTTGATCAATTTAACGCATCCTTGCTGAATACAAGTTGAATAAAAATGTATATATAAAAAAAAACTTACTGACCCCAATTTGTTTAGAATATTCATTTATTTATTTTGGCACACATGTTAGTATGTTACAGTTTTCACACTGCCCACATAATCAGCATGGCGCTGAGCATATTTTTGCCATGCATAGCATGCTGAAATCAGCAAAAAAGTGAATAATGCTCTGAAAGCTATTTGTCTATATGATTTTTTGCAGTATGGGCTTCTATAAAAGTAGCATAGATTATTAGTCTGATTTGAATTGACTTTGGAGTAGCTTGATGCAATGACAGACACACAAACTCTATTAATTCATTAAATATAACTGAATGCAGATGATTTCCACAGTGTATAGCTCCAGCTTGGTTTTATAATTTTGTATATGAATTTATGGCAGTTTTTTAAACAAAATGTAGAATATCAGACGTAATTTCATTTTCTGTATAAAGCCACATCAACAAACACACCGTCATTTTGAAAGCTCAACATGAATCTGTTGCTGCTTTTACGCTATTGCTTCTTCCATACATTTTTATCAGGTTTTTATCATATTTGCAGGGCAGGTATACACTGACAAACTCCTGGCAGTATCAAAACCCAGAAGTGTCATGGTTTTTAATCTTCCAGCTGCTACTTTGAGCACAAACCGAGATGAATGATTTCAGACCGGCGCACATCAGTGAGCAGTATATCTTCTGTAGCAGAAGCCCAAATCTGTTGAACTGTTCTGATGCACAGACATCCACTGAAGCAGGCAATTTACCTGAAGGGCTGTGCAGGTTAAGTCAGACTCATTGGCTGGACCGTGGTTGATCTTTGACCTCACCTGCCTCGGGTCACAGATAAGGTGCTGTCACCGAGGTATGTACTCTTCAGAAGCCAGTGTTAACATTGTGTCCGTAATCTGCTCTTAGAGGTGAAAAGGAGACTTTTCAACCCGGCGAGCCAATCATCTTGAAATCAGCACTGGCACCTGTGGCTGCAGGGCATGCATACCTGTGAGCATGTTGTCACTACGGCTGACAGCGCCGTACGGTAAAATATATTTTTTCAGATTTCCTCGGTGATCAACAACATCAGCCCCCTCGCTCCCATTTTTCAGTTACCAACTTCGCATTGTCGCTGTTGAATTATTCAAGAGTGTGATGGGAGCGCTGCTCAGACAGGAACAGGAGATTAATATTTGTCATGCTCTCTGATACGGTGCAACTGACCAGAACAGCAAATGGAATCTGATCAAGGTGCGCAGAGCAGTGTATGAGAGCTTTCCTGCTGTGCATTCCCTCTTCCCATCATACTCTTCCTCACAGCTGCCTCCAGCCAATACAGATAGAGGTGAGATGCAGCACAAATCACTGGAGTTTCTCCCCAGTATCTAATTATATCCTCTGCAGAGATGGAGCGCTGTCTCGTTGTGAGAAACCAGAGAAAACCGAACGTGTTGTAGGCGTTTTCTTGTTTTATTGTGTGTGCCTGGTTGCTTTCTCAGGGTGTAAATCACCATCGCAGAGGCTAATATCTGTGTTGACACTGCTAATTGATTGATCCCTTTGGGAGCTGCACATAAAGCAAAAGGGTGATGGGCTGGCTGTCATCTAACCCTATCCAGAAATCAACTGGCTGACAGGCAGGAGAAATCTGGCCTCTGGCCTCTTAGTTCCCATCATTCCTGTGACCTCCTAATCATTATTACCATCTAGCGACATAGTCAAGCATGACAAAGCTGCTGGGGGTAGAGGATCGTGAGCTTTAAAGACATGAGAGCCGTAAGTGGGGTCATTTGTGTTACGTAAGGACACATTCAGAACCTGGTGCCCAGGTGCAAGCAAGTCAACCGGAGACCTGCTTTCATTCGGCTTGGATAAACGTGGGATTGTTTGGAAGAATAGTTTGCCACCTGGTACAATGTTTTGAAATAATAATATGATTTAAAGGGATAGTTCACCCAAAAATGAAAATTCTGTCATTACGTACTCACCCTCATGTCGTTCCAAACCCGTAACACAAATTAAGATATTTTTGGATGAAATCTGAAAGATTTCTGACCCTGCATGGATGTCGTGGTGCTGTCAAACGATTAATCACATCCAAAATAATATTTTTTGTTTACATACAGTAATATGTGTATTGTGTACTGTGAATATTTATGTATATAGAAATACACACACATACAGTATGTTTTGAAAATATTTAAGTTTTTACATGCATACATTTATATTCATATAATTTATATTATATATAAATACATTTAATATATAAACATAACATATTTGTCTTAAATATATACATATACAAACATACAACATATACACAAAATACATTCAGTGAATATGTTTTTCAAATTGCATGAATTCTTTTCTCTCCCAGACACAACCACCACCAAAATTGTATGTACCCACAGGCCAATTGCATGTTTATGAACTCTTTTCAAAATTGTTAAAATTAGATTCAAAACATAATACAAAACTGTATAAGATGGCAATTTGCTTTATTTCTACATTTATATTGTATAATGTATCTAAAAAAAAAAAAAAATGAAATACTTTCAAGACAATTAGATTTAGTTGAACCTACAGTAGGTGTTAGTCTTTCGATTTCAGTACTGTCTGTATATATATATATATATAGAATATATATATAAAAATTGAGTTGTATTCGCCTGTTCACATGATCTCAACATGGTCGCCCCATGAGGTGACCCACTCTGTATAAAATAAACCAGCTTTTATTAGATTATTGATATGTGTGCTTTCTTGCATTTGACTGTATATGATTTTTAAACATATCAAAAATACATTTAATTTATTTGTTGATCTCTGTTTTTGATTATTTTCTGACTTGTTCATTAGATGCAATATATTCAATGCATTCTAAATATATCTCTGCTATTTCACAATATCATCAACTCTCAAGGCCAATTGAGCATGTGATGTCCTCTTCACAGAATTAAACATGATGCAATGTAACCTGTGGTGGGGTAACTGGATAACTTACAATGGCTGAATTCCAGTTCTTACTGTGGGCTCCAAACCAAAGCATGCATGACAGATGTTCAACGTCATGTCACCTGTCAGACAAAATAACAAGAATTTTGTCAGCCACCCAGACAGTTTTGCAATAGCTTTGTTGTGAGGGCATATTGTTCTCTTAGAAAACCACACTTTTAAATGTATTGGAATAACATGCTACAGATGATTACATAATGCCTATTGTAATCATACATATTTATAATTGGTATATTTAGAATATGGACCAATGAGAGTATGCTGTATTTAAATATGTATAATATATAATTATATAATATAATTGATAATAGAAATGTTTCTTGAGCTGCAAATCAGCATGTTAGAAGGATCATGTGACACTGAAGACTGGAGTAATGGCTGCTGAAAATCTAGCTTTGCCATCACAGAAAATGTTTTTTTTAATATATATATATATATTAAAATAGAAAACACGTGTTTTACATTTTGATAATGTTTCACAATTTTACTGTTTTTACAAAATATTTGAATCAAATAAATACAGCCTTGGTGAGCTTAGATGCTTCTTTCAAAAACATTAAAAAAAAAATCTTACAAACCCCAAAGTTTTTGAATAATATATAGTGTTTGTAATTGTGTACGTGTGTATTCTTTTGATGCTTATTTGATATGCATTCTAAATTAGCAAAATAAAGCTACATAAAATTCCAAAAATAGACGAAATACTGAACAACCACAACCGAGTCAAGTAATCAAATTAAATTTTAAAAGAGGATCATATTTTAAACAAGGATTATTTATCCAAATCACTTGATCATTTAAAACATAAAATCTTAACTAGAGATTGTTCAGTGACTTTTTTCATCTAATCTTTTCACTTGGTAAAAAGCTCCTTGCTGCCATCTGCTGGTGAAAGGAGTAGTGTTGTGCATTGCAGAGTACATTTAATCCGTGTCTGCCACCTGATTGGTATTAAACAGGATTGCATGTGGTGTTATTGATGAATTATTTGATAATGCATATGCAGAGTCTACCGCATCTTGTGATGCAGAGGGGGCAATCTGGGGGCAATCTGATAACAGAGTCCTATTCTGATTTGTTTGCGCTGTATACATAAATATCACGCTCATAATAAATGGAATTCGAATATCAAAGTCACTCTAAAATTATGCATGCATTACAGCACATAAAGGAACAGCGCCCTGTGTAGAGAAGGAAGGAAAGGGAAGGAGGGGGTATAGTGTGGGCAAAGAATTTTACTTTAACTGGATCCACTGCACAGTCAGACAGGTTGATAGATGAGCAGGTAGCCAGGCTTGGTGTAGAGCACAGAGGGCATCTCTTCAGAGACGTGGGGGTAGGTAAGACCGAGTTGAGGTATGTGCCATGAGCCTGAAAGCATAAATGATTTGTTGTGTTAGGAAACAAAATGCATTTTTGATAAGCAAAGCTAAAGGAACGCAGCACCTGTCACAACCTCAACAAACACCTTCATTCACTCCAGAAGAAGAATAGCTTGCATTCAATCTTTCAGCCTCCATTTGAAATAGCCATTTGAAGAGAAGAACTAAAACTAAATTTTGAACTAAAATCATGCATTGTGAAAGTCTTTGTTTTGTCTTATTTTCCAGTATAAATTACAAAAACTAATTTCAAACAAAATGTCTTTATTTTACAAAATTGCATTAAGTATTGAATGTTTTGTATATTAATATATACCATTTTGCTCCTATAGTGTGTGGTGTCCTCCACACATTAGCATTTTTGATCATAAATATTCAACATGTTGAATATTTACGATTTGCGATCGGGGCACCTCCGACGTTCTTCCGAGCAGATTCAGTCACTCTTAACACACCTCACACGACAGGAAAATCGGATAAGATAATCTTTAGAACCACCAAGATAATCGGGTCATTACTTAGGATTGTCAGAAGGGGAGAAATCGGCCTAAAATCAGGATTATCTTGTGGTGTGTACCCAGCATAACCCCAACTGCTGGGTCAAAACAACGCAATCGCTGGGTTTGTCCATATTTTACCCAGCGCTGAGTTCTATTTAACCCAGCATTGTTTAGAAAAAAAACTAAAACACACACACACACACACATATATATATATATATATATATATATATATATATATGGATGAAGAAAACAAATCCAAGATATTATTTTAATAACAAATCTTATTTTAAACAAATTAACTTCCCCAGTAAACTTAAAGTTACTTAGTTAATGAATTAAAATTAAAGCAATGCATTTGTTACACTATAAAAAATGCTGGGTAAATATTGGACGGAACACATGCTGGGTTAAATGTTTTACCCAACCTTCTGGTCAGTAACCCAACCGCTGGGTCTAAGCAACCCAGTCGCTGGGTTCGTCTATATTTTACCCAGGACTGGGTTGTATTTAACCCAGCCTTTTTTAGAGTGTATTCATTAATCATTGTTAATGTTAGCAAATAAAATACAAATGTTCATTATTAGATCATGTTGGTCCATTAGATAATAATACAACCATTTTAAACTATATTAACAAATGGTAAAATTAACACTAACTAAAATACATGATCTACAAGTATTTTCCATTGTTAGTTCATGTCAACCAATGCAGTTAACAAATGAAGCCTTATTGTAAAGTGTTACCAAATAATCTTTTTTTTTTTCAGTATGCCAGTGATATTTGCATCAACAGGAACACAAAACGTGTGAATACGAAACATAATGGCCTGAACATGAGACAGTGGTATCACATTCCCACTGTGATATGTAATATTGACGTCCTTCTCTTGTATGATTACCTGACAGCGACAATGACAGCGCAGCAGAAGCTGAGAGGCAATCGCCATGCCAAAGGTAACATCCATTCACCCGCTCTAATTAAATGCCATTGTCACGTCAGTAGGGATCCAATCTGCAGCATACACATGACATGTCCACCTCTCACTGTGAAAGACTGCAAAAAATAAAACAAACTTCACCTGCATCATCTGCATTATGCTTAAAATAGGCTGTCTGTGGTATAATTGATGATTGGCCATCAGAGTACATATTTTCCTTAAAGAATGATATTTTTCATGAAGACAGAGACAAAATGTTTGACATTTGTGGCTCCGCTGCATGGCTACACTAAATAACAGTCTTATTTTTCTTCTCAGTTCCAGGTTTTGCAGTTGTCAGTGGTTAAACAACATTACAGAACCGTTTTTCATGCAACACCACAGACAATTCTACTGTTACATACTGACAAAACACAGTTCTTTTATGCCTAGTATTACATAAAATACAAATCACAGAAGATGCTGGTAAAATATGTGTTTTTTATCTTTTTTTCCCCTAGTAGATTTCTAGGCGATTGGAGAACTTTAACAAAAGGAGGAAGTTAACTAAGTGGGAGCAGTCAGCGGAAAGCGTTTCTTTCTCATGAATTTCTGAACACTTTTGACGAGTGTGGGCGTTATGCTCCTGAAGGAGTATCGCATATGCATGCCTCTAACGGCGGAGGAGGTAAGGTCTCGACCTTTATTTGAAGAGAAAGTGAAAACTGTCGTGCTGCAATTAAGTTCTCAACAGGCTGTTGCTTCCACTCCTAAATGTCAATTAACCAAAGTTCAGAGGAAATCAAAGAATGCAGTGAATTTCAAGGAGGTGATAGTTGAGGGTCATACATTTTTACTGAATAGAGCTAACCCATCCATGCGGTCTTGGTAGGTTGTTTTTTCTTAGATTCGAAGGTTCTTTAATAGGAGGTCATAGATCATATTTGAGCTGTGAAAGATTTCTCAACAATCATAACCTTCCCAAGGTCTGCAAACCTCAGGAATGCTATATTTTTAAAGGTCATCTTCTGAAGCAGCAACAAAATATATGCATTACTGTAAAATGAGGAGCTGTGTTTTGGTGTCCTTGGTATAGGGCATGTGAGCAATATACAATCTATAAACACAGCCATCAGGAAAAGGACATTGAGAAGATTGAGGAGGTCTTGCAGAATGAGACCCATGTTGACCCATACATTGACTGCTGGCTTAAAAATACTTTCGTATCTTTTCTACTATCATATATATATATATATATATATGTTGTATTTTAACAGATGTAACCAATTTTTTAGACAACAAAATTGGTCAAAAGTGCAAGAATGTTTTTTTTTCATAAATATAAGAAGAAGTGTGTCTTGATCACCAACGCAACATATTAAAAGGATTATGTGACAGTCTGGAATAAAATTGCAGCGCTTTGCCATCACACTTTTTAAATATAAATATATTTACATTTAAATATATTAACATTGAAAACCGTTATTTGAAATTGTAATAATTTTTGACAATATAACAGTTTTTACTGTATTTTCGACCAAATAAATATATAATCAATCTTTGAAATAGCACTTTAGATATTAGCAAATATTTGTAAAGTTATAGCAGGTGTTATTGTAACAAAGAAGCTCGGTTTCTAGTGAACCTCAGTTGTCATGGTAAAATCTTTCTCTGGAGTGAGATAAGGGCACATTTACATGTCTCCATGAGTGATGGTGCTTCCATCTTAAGTGTTTGGTTAACATGTGAGCGGTCACAAGTTCAATCCACAATGGGATCAAGCCCCGTTATGCTAGAAAATATGATGCGTTCCGATAACAGGTCCTCAGTTTACTCGTCCGTCAGAGCAAAATATAGAATGGAAGAAAGACTATATGTTTTCACCTGCCACCAGACTCTTAAATCCATTTACTCCTATAACTGCCATAATTAGAGCTCTTATCAGAATTATAGCCATTAGCCTTTGACAAGGAGGGCTTTAACGGCAATTAACTTGGAAATAATTGACCATACTATAATTGGTTTCATTTTCACAAATAAGAGGGGAAGTCCCCAGACAATGTTTTGCCATCAATGCTTTTAAGATTGCGAGCGAAAATGTCGATTTGCATGTGTCTGCTTCACACCGCCGTCAACTTAAACCATTTCCTTGGGCTGATTCTGCGCCACCTACTCGACTGTTTCATTATGTAGAAACATTTTGAATCGAGCTGCCTTTGTTGCCAGGCAACCTCCTCGGACATTTTGTTTTAGTTATGTTCATGAGCTATTAAAGCATACGAACCAAATCTCAAAGCATGCTATTTTTAACCTGCCTTTCCACTTGAGCGTATGCGGCGTGTAATGAAGTGTATTGTTAATAACCAGCTACGGCCAAGCTCTCTATCATATGTCGCGAAGGACTCGGGAGCGAGGGCTGTGATTAGGCCAGGGGTTATTTAAATCTCACAATCCCTGGATTAAAATGCAGAAAAACATGCCGTGGAGATAGTGTCAAAGGCGAAGAAGAAAAAAGCCAATGCCACATGCGTCAAATGTTTACTTTAAATATAGATTCAGTGCTGCATTTTTAAGGTCAGTTGGAAATAAGCATTCAATAGCGTTCCTCTGTTGCTGTTTCATTACAGCTGGAACAAGCTCTGTGTGAGCGAGGCAGTGCTGCAATACCTGAACAGACTCTCTGAAGCTGTGAAATAAACAAAAGCCGATTCAGGTTGAATATTGGAAGGCCTTTACACCGCAATCGCTAACCCTGTGCACGTTAGACGTCTTTGTTAATCGCAATTCCCCAGATAAGCGGTGTGTGAAGAGGCATGAGGTATTAAGAGGGAGCGAAATTGAATAACAGCCTCTGCATTTCTAAACAAATTTGAGACGCAGGTCTGTGTTGAAAGTGCCCTCAAGCATCTGCCATCCAGCACTAATTGGCAACACGTTCAAGGGACCCCGGAGAGGGATTTACCTTGCTGTTAATTGGAGAGAAGTTGGATCGATCGCTAGTTCTTCTTCTGTATAAAGACTCTCCCATGTTGCTGTCATTCCTTATCATGAAGCAGATTGGGCAGGAGGGGATGAGCTGGGCAACGGTGGGAATGTAATTGGGTTTCTTCTGTGGCACTGCAGAAGTTTTGCTGCTGACAGGGAATCTTTTGTCTTTGGCCTGCAGCTATGGTGTCAGAATCTTCAGTTTCCCAAGGTGGACATTGCTCGCTGTCCAGGCCTGAGCGCTTTGATCCTCAGAGTCCTCTGGAACTTTCTCACACACTTTGCTCTGTAAATGTATACCGACCCTTCCATGGGATTCGAATGATGTATTCGGAGTGCCAAGGACATGCTGGGATGTCACTGTCTGGGCTTACTCTTCTGACGTTATTGCTGTGGAGTTATGAATACATTCCAGCTGAGTATGCGCATGCTTCCTATGTTCTACATCCAAGAAAAGGCTGGAAATGTCTTAATAAATCACTTTAACATTGAAATTGAGTGTCATGGTTTGTTTGTAGCTTTTTTATTCCGCATATTATTTTATATTTTATTATTTTCTATTTTCATATACTTTAAATATATATTTTTCCTGTGGTGGCAAATCTGAATTTTCAACAGTAATTACTCCAGCCTGTGTGGGGAAGTCGTGGCCTAACGGTTAGAGATTCGTACTCATAATCCAAAGGTTGTAGGTTTGCGTCTCGGGCCGGCAGGGATTGTAGGTGGGGGGAGTGAATGTCCAGCGCTCTCTCCACCCTCAATACCTGACTGAGGTGCCTTGAGCTGCCATGACTTGAGCAAGGCACCGAACCCCCAACTGCTCCCTGGGCACCGCAGCATAAATGGCTGCCCACTGCTCCGGGTGTGTGTTCACTGCTGTGTGTGTGCACTTTGGATAGGATAAATGCAGAGCACGAATTCCGAGTATGGGTCACCATACTTGGCCGTATGTCACGTCACTTTCACTTAAGTTTCACATGATCCTTAGAAATCTAAAAAAATCTAAAAAGAACAGCATTTATTCAAAATAGAAATGTTTTGTAACAAAATACACTGCTGTTCCAAAGTTTTCTTTTTTCTTTTTATTCATCAAGGATATGGCGGGGAAAAACTTTTGAGAAAAATTGATAGTTGTAGTTTTTCTCATTATTGATCATGTTTGAACTATACATGACATATATACATTTTAGTACCTATGTTATAAATATACATTAACATATACCTTTGTAAATATATTCTTACATATTCATATACAATAATACATACCTAGTAAAAAGTTATATATTTAAAATACATTTATTTCATACTAAGTATAGCTAAAATTAACATATTTACTGACAGATAACTCAAGAATTACTGATATAAAAATTATAATTAAACTTTATTTGGCATACTACTTGTGCACAATGCACATTTCTTAATATTAAGTCTAAAATGTGTTTTAATGTCACTTTTGATGAGGATTGTATGGTCTTTGAATAATATCGGTCTTTAAATGCAAAATATTTAAAGTGTACCAGAAATAAACTTGCAATAGTTCCACTTTAGCACAATACAATATATTAAGTATATCATTACTGGTACTTCAATACAATTTCTGCACAATTAAAGTGCATTAAGCACAAAATTAGTTGTTCCAATTTAGCAGATTTTTAAGTATACCAGTTTAGTATACTAAAAGTACAATTGCAGGGCATTTTATTGAGTACATAAATATGAAAATATTCAGTATACTTAGCATTAAATAAATGTATTTCAAATACATTTATGTGTATTTATTTTTCACTAGGGCATGAAGTCCGTCTGAGAATTTTCTTTTAAATTAGCTTTTTTTTTTCAGGCTCCTATGAAAATAACTGGACATTTTAGAAGATAGGGCATTCAGTAACTGACTAATAACCTTCTCTTTGCAATTAAAGTGAAATTACTGAACCTAAATACAGTAGCCTGATAAAAATGATCATTTAAGAAAAAAAATCTCAGACTTACACATTTTTGCATCTAAAATCTTTGTATTCATTTACAATTAAAAAATAACAAATAATGCTTGTTGTTGTTATTCAAATTATTTAAATATTATTAGTAAAATAAAAGAATCATTAAACAATAATATCCATAATTACTGTTTATGTTTTTTTTTTGTAAACTGTAATGCTTAAAATAAAAATTTAACAATAGGGAGCAATATGAATGTATTTATAGTACATGAAGCCACAATAAGGATATATGCAGTCCTTTAAGTGCCTTATATTCTGGATTTTAACAAAAAAAAGAAAAAGATAAATTGTGGGTGATTATCTTGGTTTAGCTGATTCCAATTGGTGCCACATACATCTTAAGTTAAAAATGGTTAATATTAGTGTATTTTTTTGAGCTGTGCGTAATTGCTAATTCTTTAGCCATAGTCAGACCAAAAGTCTCAGTCTCTTTTGATTCCTCAGTGAACAAAAGTTTTCAATGCACATTTAAACCACAGTTGAGAATTGTAAGTGATCAGTCCCTTGTTTCACACATAGATCATCCATGTTTTTTTTGTTTCAAAATTTCAAAAAGTCAAATCACATGTGACATGATAACATGTCAGCGGTGCCCCACAGATCTCAGTTGAAGAAAAAGCTAAATATGACATAGCTGTGGACTTCAGAAGCATTCTGTAGGTTGGGATCCCACAGAGGCACTGTTAAATTTCAGAGCTGCTGCCCAGAAATCCAGACTTGTTAGCAGTAGCCTTGCTTGGTTGATTCATATGAAAAGCCTGAGGCCTTATATCAGAGAGATGCTGTTTTGTTCAAGATATCTTCAAGAAAGAGTAATTTTCCCTCAGCTCCCTCCTTCCACCTCAGACTTTCTGAAGTATATCGCGATACACTGATCCCACTAGACATGAGAGACAGTACTTAATTTATTGCGGATTCAATATTCACTGAGTAATTTACTGATATGTTTCATTTTTTCAAATGTCAAGACAAGATAAGCCTTTCTCGGGTGAAAACAAATTTGGATGTGGATTGACTCTCAGTGTCTCAGACAATAGGTTCTTATGCCAATAGACAGGAAAAACAATTAATATCACTGGCTCAGTTTGAAACCTCCTGTGTTAAATCTGGTAGGAAAAGGCTGTTTATTTCTGATAGACATGACTTCAGTTAGGGTTCGATTTGTGCTTTCAAATCTCTTCTGTATCATTGCCCTAAGCATAAAACAAATGCTGCAGTTATTCAGTTGTAAAAAAATCATTAATTCTTTGTGTAATTATAAGGTTTTACTCATACATCAGTTCTAAAGGACTGAATGAAGACCAACCAATCATGTGCTTAAATACCTTTGTAGAAGAAAAGTACACTTAAGAGTACAGAGTACTTATTATCAACATAATATACTTTCAGAGTCCCTACTTAATATACACTAAAGTGTGTATTTAATGTATTATTTTGGAACAACGTATTGCAACTATGTTAAATTCAGCATTACGTTTGGCTTCTGAGTCCATTTCTCAGCCTACATTTTTAAGACTTAGTTACATATGTAATTTTATAACAGCTTCTAATGCGCTTGAAATATATCCAAAGTATAATGTTACATATACCGACAAACACATCTTTGGTGCAGTTTAATGTCAGTTGTACTGCAACTAAAATGCCCTTTACTGTAACTAAGTACTGTATGCTGAAACTTAATCTGCTATACACTTTATTATAGTCTTGAATGCACTTAAGCAATTTACTTATATCCCTGTTTATTTGTCAACAAAAGACTGTCGGATGACGTGTTATACATTTGGGCTTTTGTGAAAACTACAGATCATTGTTAGTTTTGCATCCCTGCTCATAGATTGTCTAATCGATCCCGGTGCATTATGGGTGTTGATTTTTTCCTACTTTTTTTTGGCTACAGCCATTTTTCTCTTGTTTCGTCTAGCCGTGTAGCACTGATTCTAAAGCATAGACAGCCAGCTTTTATTAAAAACCCATCTTGCCGGTGGCGAATTCATATTTTTTTTATCTCTTTTTATAATACAAATACCTGAACTTCTTTAATCAAGATACATTCTCTTAAGAAGCAAAATGACATAAGATATTACGTCTAGTTTTCTGAAAAATGTATCAAAATTAAGTGAGTTTAAGCTTAAAACAAGAAAAAAAGAGAAAAAAACATCTGCCATTGGGCTCAGAGAAATAAATTAGCTTACTCTTTGAATGTTTTAAGCTTAATCTCAATTTTGATCATTTTAAGAAGACGAGACTTAATAGCCTAACTTATGTCATTTTGCTTGTATCTTTATTTAAGAGTGTTTGAACATTTGTACTGGAAACCAAGATAAAAACATTAAATGTGACCCTGGACCACAAAACCAGTCATAAGGGTAAATTTTTCAAAATTTTGATTTCTACATCATCTGAAAGCTGAATAAATGAGCTTTCCATTCATGTATGGTTTCTTGGATAGGACAATATTTGGCCAAGATACAACTATTTGAAAATCTGGAATCTGAGGGTGCAAAAAAAAAACTAAATATTGAGAAAATCGCCTTTAAAATTGTCCAAATGAAGTTCTTAGCAATGCATATTACTAAGTTTTAATATATTTATAGTAGGAAATTTACAAAATATCTTCATGGAACATGATCTTTACTTAATGTCCTAATGATTTTTGGCATAAAACAAAAATCAATAATGTTGACCCATACAATGTATTTTTGGCTATTGCTACAAATATACCCCAGCGACTTGAGACTGGTTTTGTGGTCCAGGGTCACAAATAAGAAATCAGTGTACACGCTATACTTTGTTTTTATAAAGGTAATCTTCATTTGGACTCATAATGTGTGCTTTGAATGTGTTAGTTTTAGCTCTTATGATAAAGACTTAAGGTCTGCTAGTTGAACCCAGTTTTCTTGTTGAAGCTGTATGGTGGTTAGGGTGGTTTGATTGCGTGGTTCCCCTCTGCCATTGAGCTGCTCCGGGGGACCGTCTCTGCAATTGCCTTTCTATAAATCACTTTGGATAAAAGTGCCACCTAAATGACAGATTTCACAAATGCATACTTATCATCTCAGAACAACCTTACCTACCAAGATCCCATATTTAACACTCCATTTAAAATGTTACTGCATATTACAGCAGCAATTTGGAGGTGTGATGAGTTTAACTACACACCGTCTCAATATTGGCAGGCACATAAAAAGACAGCTTTCTAATCTCTGTATGCTCGCGGGCTCGGTTAGCACACTAAATGTCTCCCCGGGGCCTGTCGCTTTTCAGGTCCCCACTTGCAGGATGGCAGAGCTTATTTATGAGAACCAGTGTGTCCAAACATAATCACTGCTGGGCCGCCCCGCTATTGGATGACAGGAGTAAAGAAGCCATTCCCATGCAAGCTCTTGAGCATCTCTACAGCCTTCTGATTGATGACCATAGATTTAATTTTCCTCACCGGATGCTTCTTGAGCATTTGAATTCGGTCTGAACCTGCCAGAGAGTTCCTAAATTTGAAGTCGATACCGATGTAGAGGAGAGTTTGCCTTTTGGTCAGCTTTTTAAAGTCAATGAGAATAGCTCAACCGCAAGCAGTCTGAATGTTTTGTCCTGACAGCTGGTTGATAGAGTCTAGTAGATGAAAAGAACAAGGTCGTCGATAACTCATAAACTGGTCTAGAGAGAGCTTTAGAGTCCAGTGGCCATAAAATGAACACTGTGGTGGCATCGTTTGAGCTGTTTTTCATTGTTTTAATGCTTTAATGCATTTTAATGAGTGGACGCTTTACACACATATCAATTGGATAGTTCTCTCATTCACCCTATTTTATTTGATCACATCTATTTCTTTTTATCTTCATTCACAGGTAAATAAGAATTTGGACACTTGCAAGCCCTTGTGTGAGTGGTAATAAAAGAGTTCATTACAAGTACAGTAAATTATAATACATTATAAGGTTACAATAACAGTTAATGGAATACATAACATTTAATGCATTAGCATTTAATGTTATATACCATTGTTTTTTTAGTATTATTGATTATTAACATTTTGAATTTGCTTAATGTTTCACTTAATCTTAATATTTTATTTATATAGTGTTTATTAATTAATTATTTTTTTCAGCTTTAGATATGTTTAGTACATCGGGTTAAACTAAATAAAAATGAGAAAGGTTGCCTTAGCAAACAGCTGAAATTAAAATTTTTACTCGTTATTTTTCACCATAATTTAACAAATAATTAATAAAAAATGTATTACCAGCCCTAAACCTTTCAGTATTAATATTACTGTGATATTGTTGCAGTGTTCATCTTATTGCTAGGCTAATTGCTTTGTATATTGTAATAGACTACTTTTTCCTAATAGAAGCTTTAAGAAAGTATACAGTTATAAAATAACTCAAATGTTCATGTCCACATAAACAATGACCAATATATAACTAAGCATCAATAAATACTGTAAAAAAAAAAGTGCTGTTCATTGTCAGTTCAAGCATTAATTAATGTTAATGAAATGTAAACCTTATTGTAAAGAGTTATCTGAATCATTATATTTTTGTTTTGCTTTATTCGTTTTAAAATCATTTTATTATTAATTTAGATTTTTGTATGTTCTACGTGAGCGCATGCAGTATGTTTCAATTAGGCGACAGTCTTGTGGATTAGTCAGATGGTTCTGCTGTTTTGCCTGGTTTTGGAATAAGCTTTTCATCCTTGTGTAACTTCAAATTGGTTGGAGATTAGAAATATGCATATATTGTATGTAAAAAAAAATTCTGCTTATTTTTCTGCCCGTTACGGCACAGGATTTCAAGTTGTCTAAACATGTTTCCATAGTGCTTTGTTCAAACCTGACTAACTCTGTTGTGTTGTGGTATCTAGTGCTTGGCTTCTAAGAGAAGCCCTCTCATTCTGCAGAAACTGCTGCCATTTCTCTGTTTGGTTCTCCTTGCAGCCTGCCGTTTGGAGTGCACACTGGCTGTGTCTGGGCAGGAGTCAAGCAGAATGATGCAAAGGCTTTTTGGAGATTTATTCCAGAAGCACCACTGCTGAGTCAAGAGGGTCTCCCTGAGTTCAGACACACACATGCTGGTCATCCATTAACAGAGTAATGTCTCCTGGCTTTCTCATCCACTGGTTTTGCAACCTTCATATTTAAAGCTGAAGTATGTAATTTATGTGCCATTAGAAGTTCACTAAAGGTAAAAGCAAAAATAAAGGGCCTCATTCAGTTATAATTCAGTTATAATTGTGTATTTATGTGTGCCGGAAAAGTTCACACACTCAAAATTTCTGCAGGAAAAACATATATTTGAACTTACCCTCATACTAATGATTGTTTTAAATAAGAAAACATCACTGCAGGTATTTTTTTCATTATTATTTTATTTATCGTAAATTAATACTTTTTTACAGTCTAATTTCTGATGATACATTTTTGAAAAATTAAATTGGCATCATTTTTATTTCTTCACTAGAGGAAATGTGGTTGCAGCTTGTTCTAAACTTATCATAAATTTTACTGCTAACATAATCATATGATTTCTACATAAAAACGTTTTTACACACACATATTTACATATAGTCCTGCCCTCAAACTCACGCCTTTGGTTTTAACAGTGTTGCTATGTAGGTCTGGGGACTGTTTCATAAAACAAGTTTACCAAATAAGCCAGGCTTATTTCAGTTAGCCTGGCTTATTTTGAACCAAATCAAGTCACCGTAAGCCAGACTAACTGAAATAAGCCTGGTTTATTTGGTAAACTTGTTTTGTGAAACAGACCCCAGGGGGCTGTTCCATAAACCAAGATTAGATTATAAACCAGTCTTATTTCGGTTAGTCAGGCTTATTTTTGGTAGATTCGGTTTCATAAATCAAATTTAAAAAAGTTCAAACTCAGTTACCCTGGCAACTTATGCTGGCAAACTAACCTGGTCCGGAGCAGGCTAACTGTCAGGCTAAGCTGAGCTCCTCTAACACTGACCAATAGGAACGCATCGATATTACCACGGACTCTCTCACATACAGTCAGTTTAATTTATTATCGGTCCAAAAATAAAAGTATACAGAAAATACACCTTAAATAATCAAATAAATAAAAAATAGGCTACAACCAACTGTATTTAATGTATTGTGCCCAAAATGTAGGCGAATGACATTTTAACATTGTAGCTACTTGTGCATTCAGTTGATCAGCAGTTTCTAGCCATGCAGCCTTTCTCTCTGAATATGACAGCTGTACCTTTTATGGTTATTAGAACATTAAAACATTACAATCTAAAATGTCTCTTTAAAGCATTAAAGCATAAAAACACAATCAAAAGTTAAAATCACTGAATTAAAAATGCAAATTTATGATAGAAATCAGAGTACATTTTAACTGATAAGAGGAACACACATTTAACTCATTTGAGCTAGTGATTAACAGTTGCTGCTATCATAAAAATACACTTATATGTAGTAAAATTCTATGTGTCACATTTAATGTCCAACAACAAATATTTTAGCAGAATGTATATTTTATTCAGAATTCTTGCGCTAGTATTCTATTCTGCTCCGTCTGTGTAGCGCGCATGCGCGCCGCAGCGCTCGTTCTCTCGCATAAGCCTCGCCCACTCCTGACAGCTAAATGGATATATTTGCATGGCTTTCTGACATTTACAGATGTAAAAAATATACCTGTGACGTATCAGTTATGCACTGAGGAAATCACAATGTTTCAAATGCGTTAAACAGCACAAATATTCGCTGTTTGCTATGGTGGATCGATTTGATCCATGATCGACATTAAGGGCTGCTTCAGAATAAGCGTGTACGTCACATTATCCTGACTCACTGAACCTGGATAGCATTAGTCAGATTGCGTGAACTTGAATTGTCGTTTATGGAACCGCTTTAGTCCCGATTGATTTGTTAGGTTATTTCAAGTCAGGTTTTGGACTTTAATCCCCGCTTTTCTTAGCGTCTTTTATGGAACAGCCCCCCTGCTTCCATAAGCAGCCCTTAATGTCGATCATGGATCAAATCGATCCACCATAGCAAACAGCGAATATTTGTGCTGTTTAACGCATTTGAAACATTGTGTTTTCCTCAGTGCATAACTGATACGTCACAGGTATATTTTTTACATCTGTAAATGTCAGAAAGCCATGCAAATATATTCATTTAGCTGTCAGGAGTGGTCGAGGCTTATGCGAGAGAACGAGCGCTGCGGCGCGCATGCGCGCTACACAGACGGAGCAGAATAGAATACTAGCGCAAGGATTCTGAATAAAATATACATTCTGCTAAAATATTTGTTGTTGGACATTAAATGTGACACATAGAATTTTACTACATATAAGTGTATTTTTATGATAGCAGCAACTGTTAATCACTAGCTCAAATGAGTTAAATGTGTGTTCCTCTTATCAGTTAAAATGTACTATGATTTCTATTATACATTTACATTTTTAATTCAGTGATTTTAACTTTTGATTGTGTTTTTATGCTTTAATGCTTTAAAGAGCCATTTTAGATTGTAATGTTTTAATGTTCTAATAACCATAAAAGGTACAACTGTCATAAATTCAGAGAGAAAGGCTGCATGGCTAGAAACTGCTGATCAACTGAATGCACAAGTAGCAACTATGTTAAAATGTCATTCGCCTACATTTTGGGCACAATACATTAAATACAGTTGGTTGTAGCCTATTTTTTATTTATTTGATTATTTAAGGTGTATTTTCTGTATACTTTTATTTTTGGACCGATAATAAATTAAACTGACTGTATGTGAGAGAGTCAGTGGTAATATTGATGCGTTCCTATTGGTCAGAGTTAGAGGAGCTCAGCTTAGCCTGACAGTTAGCCTGCTCTGGACCAGGTTAGTTTGCCAGCATAAGTTGCCGGGGTAACTGAGTTTGAACTTTTTTAAGTTTGATTTATGAAACCGAATCTACCAAAAATAAGCCTGACTAACCGAAATAAGTTTGGCTAATACTCTAATCTTGGTTTATGGAACAGCCCCCTGGTCAGGTGGATTCTACAAACAAAGCAATGTTTTGAAAACACCACATATTTGCTTTGTTAATGGTTTGTGTGAAGGCAATCTACGAATGGCCTTCTTAAGTCTCTAAATTTATCTTGGATGGAAGAAAGTATTTTAGCATTAAAAAATTACACACTTCACCTTTAAGTGGACAGGTTTCTATCCAGACAGGACTGGATAATCTCGCTTTGAAATGTGAGGTTAAGGCTTCATCATTTTGGGTGAATGGCTTCATTCTTTGGAGAACCATGATTACACAGTTGGGCTTAAGTCAGGCTAAAAGGTGCAGTGATTTATAGTAATTGTGTGTGTGCACATACGTGCTGCCATATAATCAGAAGAAGATACGAGTATTTAAAGGGGTCATATGATGCTTTTTTAAAGATTATTATTTTGTGTATTTGGTGTAACAGAATATGTTGATGTTTTATTGTTCAAAAAACATTATTTTTCAAATACTGTTGTTACGCCCTGTGTCTGGGGGTAATAAAGATTGTCTCTAAACAGGGCATAACAAAGCTGGGTTGTGGTTATGGAATCCCCAAGCACGATACACTCCGGTCGATAATCAAACAAATACATGATGCTGGAAAAATTATTACATTTATTTAATACAGACAAGTGGAATCAGGAGCATCTCTTCAAGGTGTCCCGAAGGCCAAAATAACAAACAAAACAAATGTAGAAAAGTAATAAGATATATAAATAACCTAATCGAACATCAAAAGTAAAAATAAATTTTTACTTCCCTAACTGCCTAACACAAAACAGAACCCAAACCAAATACCAAAAGCAAAACGGCAAGACACCCCTTTGCTCCACGTTCTTAGAATACAACGCTAAAATGAATTAACGTGATCTACAGTAAGAAACAAGTTTGATCATCGGCCGGAGGAGGGATCCAGGAGCTCTCAACCCAAACGTGTCCGAACCAACAATGAGCTCCCCGACGAATCCTATCAAAGATCAGACAGAGCAAAAGAGGGAAAGGGAGAAAAACACACACACACACACACACACACACACACACACAGCAACTATAAAAAACTCAGGTCGTAACAACTGTACATTATTGTAGGTCCTCTATGCCCCGCCTCTCTCAAACTGCTTTTTTTTTCTTCCACAAGCTCAATCTGCTCTGATTGGCCAACTGACCCAGTGCATTGTGATTGGCCGAACACCACAAGCACTCGTCGGAAATGTAACGCCCCCTTTCCATAATCCCGAGCTTCAGCTTTCAAAATTATGGTAAAGAAAGACAGTTAATAATGTCCTTAGTTTTACCATCAGTTCAAGCCCAAGAGGGGAACAGAGTCGCGTGACAGACACAGTGATGAAGCTCATATATGTTTGCACACAAGCCACGATTGTGTGACCATTTCTCCCTCTCTCTCTCTCACACACACAAACGATGCTGTGCTCTCTCTCTCTCTCTCTCTCTCTCTCTCTCTCTCTCTCTCTCACTCACTCACACACACACACACACACACACACACACACACACACACGCGATGAGCAAAACTCCACATTTGAACAGTCAATAGCAAATACTTCAACTAATAACGAAACATACAGTCGCTGATTCAGAAGCACCAGATTGTCATAGCAAAGTCAGAATTACCTCCTCTACTAGCTTCACGAAACGGTCGTCCATAAAATGCGTTGCTGTTCTGTTGTAAGTAATCTTCCTAAGTAATGATTCCTAAATGCATCTACTTTCAGAAGGCCAAATAAAGTGCTTTTCCTTTCGCCTAGAAACACACATCGTCTGCCTGACATGACTGCCTGCATCAACTGCGGTTACAGAAACCACGCCTTCTTTCTTTGCGTGAACATTTGGGCTGCATTATGCAAATAATTTCCACATCTTGACGTAGAGTTGTGGGGGCGTGTTTGAACGAGTCGTTTTAGGGGGGCGTGGCAGAGTCTTAACTTTGATAAAGAATATCTCTTTGGTTTTGAGACTTTAGTCTTTGCAACTTCAGGGATCTTATCTATGCACATTTAGCTTGTAACACTCCAAAGAGAAAGGAAAACTTGAAATCACATCATATAACCCCTTTAATGCGCCTCGCTGAGTACCCATAATGCTCTGCAAGGATGTGAGCTATGGGAAAATAAAGTAAAGTAAAGTAAAGTCGTGATGTATTGTCAAGTATGGTGACCCATACTCGAAATTGGTGCTCTGCGTTTAACCCATCCAAGTGCACACACACAGCAGTGAGTAGTGAACAAATGCACACACACACACACACCGTGAACACACACCCGGAGCAGTGGGCAGCCATGCTGCAGCGCCCGGGGAGCAATTGGGGGTTCGGTGCCTTGCTCAAGGGCACCTCAGTCGTGGTATTGAGGGTGGAGAGAGCGATGGACATTCCCTCCCCCCACCTACAATTCCTGCCGGCCGGGGGCTCGAACTCGCAACCTTTCGATTACGAGTCCGACTCTCTAACCATTAGGCCACGACTTCCCCACAAAGGATGTTTTACTCATGTCAACAGATATTTGCGAATGAAAAGCAATGCAACTGCTTGGCCCACAGATGGCCTCATGTCAGGCAAAGGTCTGCTGCCAGCTGCCGACAAGATGTAGGTCAGGCCGGTTCAAAATAGCTGCAAGACCAGAGCCAGGGGAACGGCAGTGACCTCATAAATTGTAGCACTGTGTGGCAGCGTACCTCCTCTTATTTTTCCTCTCTCTGATCCTCCTTTAACCTCTCGCTGGGCTTGGACAACTCTGACCAGGTCTTGTAGTCATGATCCCGGTCCCTAATGGGATTCCTTTTGACACTCTTACAAGATGTGGCACTAGAACCGCAGAACTGTGTGAATGTTGAGGGGAATCAGGGAATGGCTCCCATTTTGTGTGAATTCCCAAGGCAAGGCACCAATGGGATGCCTTATCACATGTTGTGTTTGTAATACCACACAGATGGACTTTTAGGCAAGTCAAAAGTTCAGCAAGACGCTTCAATAAGCAGATGGATTGATTTAGCATCTTGTTAAGCTTGTAGCTATTCTGTTTGTCGTAGGAGGGAATGTGTGAGCTGGATATTTTTGAGTAGTTGCAAAAGCAGAATAGTTCAGCATTGGACTTTAGCACAGTGGTACATTTACTAGGCATTGAGGAATCAGTGGGAAAGATTGTAAATTATTGATTGGTCGCTTAAAGGTGCCATAGAATGAAAAACTGTCTTTACCCTGGCATATTTAAATAATAACAGTTCTGTACATGGAAATGACATACAGTGAGCCTCAAACACCATAGTTTTCTCCTTCATATGTAAATCTCGTGATTAAAAAAGACCACTGAAAAACAGGCGAATCAGAACATAACACCGACTGTGACGCAACAGTCGGGATCACTACGCCCCCAACATTTGCATAAACCCGCCCTTGTTCTAAGCCGGCCGAACCATCAGAAGCTCTGCAGGTATTGTAAATAAACAAGCGCGGACAACAGCGAAAATAACACAATAAATGTTATGTTCCAGGCCGTGCAGGGGGTGTGAAGTGCAGGGATGGGTTGGTGTCTGTATTCAGAAAGGCACAGAAAGCAAATAACGCGAGCCACTAAAGGGACATGGTTAGCTCCTTGCTAGCGGTAGCCTGTTACAGTACATAAGATTTCACTCTAAGGAGAGATGAGGATGATGGCGAATGACTTACAGATCCTGAGCACCACTGACAAGCATCTGATCTTGTGAAATGTGTGGTAAGTACTGTTGCTCCATAATGTAAACATAGTTTGTGTGATCGCGTCTCTTGAAAGTGAAACTATAACGCAATCGATGGATCGTTCAAAAGCAGTTTCAATGCCTCGCATATTAATAACGGCTCCCTGATGCCCGCGTTTTATATACAGTATAATTACCCGACGATATAACTGCGAGAGAAAGTATTTAAATATATATTTTCCTCCCTGTGCTTCCTTCTTGCTGATGAGCCGTACTGTGAAACAGCCAATCAGAGCAGAGCTCATTATTATTCATGACCCTGCCAAATAAGCCAATAACAGACCGTTTCATTCTAGGCAGAAATCCTAGGGTTGTAAATGGACATGTAAAATCGTTTCTGGAGATTTGTTGCCCTTACCTAAGCCACATACCTTCTGTGTAGATATCAGAGAACAATTTAAAATACTGTATCAAATGCATTCTATGGCACCTTTAACATTGCCATGTTCTGCATAGCAATATCTACTTGAATTTGAATTTAGAATAAATTAGCAAGGGCACTTGTACAGAATCCGGGCTGTTGCTTTCCATTTGCATCTGAAATGCAAACCTGTCTGTGTTATGCAGACAATCTTTGCAATCTACATAATGGGTGGTTAACTGAATCCTGAAGGGTTTTTTTTTTTTTGGAGAGTCATTGAAGGACCATATAAAAGAAACACATTTTCTATGTGCATCTTTTGTCATAAGAAGATGCACTCTTTTGAGATATGAGCTGGAATACAAGTGAGTCAGATGCCTTTGGTCAAAAACCGGAAATTTGGATGCCAAGAGACATATGCAGTCACCTAACCAGTGACCTGATCAGTGTGTGATACTATTATGGGTAGTTCTGTTTAGTAAATTGAACCATGCAGCAATCAAGAAACAAATGAAATTAGGTTATATTAAGTGCTGCATTAAGTCAAAATTGAATGTAGAACCATCCATTTGCCTTTCATTGAACAGATACTGCCATCCAGTGGAAACGGGCTGAATTCGGGCTTTGATATTGTCTTGTAATGTACATTTTAATTCAGTTTGAGGAAAAAACTCAGACCCTTCATCCTAAAACATTTAGGATGGTGAGCTCCACAACTCTGCCTTCCATCCAGTCTCACTTCTGACTGCACAAGACTCCAATGACTAGTGGTTGGAATTTATGAAAATACCTCAGGTTTCACACAGATATTCTAGCATACAATTTTCAGCAGATTCATTTTAAATTACTTCTCTTTGTCCACCACATTCACATCAGACCATGAGAAATTAGACAAAGAAGCAATTAATACTTTTATTCAGCAAGCATGCATTAAACTCAGCAAAAGTGACAGTAAAGATGTTCATATTACAAAAGATTTCTGTTTTAAATGAGCGCTGTATATTTCAACAAATATAATAAGCAGCACAATTGGTTTCAACATGGATAATAATAAGAAATGTGTCATGAAATCAGCATATTAGAATGATTTCTGAAGGATCACATTTTTTTTTTTACAAGTCTATATATAAATCGTTACTTTTTCACTTAAACACTTTCACAAGTGGTCGAATTTTTGGATCCCTCTGTACATATTGTTTATATGAAATTTTATAGGCATAAAACATTGATTTGTTAAAGCACTCTCGCTTTGTTGTCTCCAGGGCAAGACACGTTGGCGTTGTCACGAGGGGACAATGGATAGGTTTGTACCGCAGGGTCAGATATGAAATCTAGCGATATTACTTTGTTTACGAGCACCGAAGTAATTGCATATTTGGGGGTGGAAATGCACAAACAAATTCTGGAATAATGTGGCCTTGCTAGGGTCATTAAGACGGCAGCATTGTTAGCTTTTACTGTGAAATATAGCTGTCTAGCGGAGCGCCTGGGGCGGGGAGGAAGCAGAGGATCTAGAGAAACACATTTCCCCTTTGCCTGCTGCTTTGAATGCTATTAATTTCATGCCTTGGATGAGTGAGCTGGGGCCCTTTTCTGGTGGACAAAAAATAAATCTAATATTCATGTTTTGATTGGCTTTTCTTCATCTTTGATATGGTTAAAATGTCATGATCTGCTTTTTCCTTCCTTTTTTTGTCTGAATGTCACATTCGGATACTCGTACGTGATTGTTACAGAGAGTTTGTTTTCTTTGGTATGTAAATAGGGCTTTGAAATTATGCAGCGTTCATGTGTTTCCCATACTGTGATGTTATTAGGTATAATCTGTAGCAGATTGGGATTTTCTCGCTTGTTTTTGTGCTCGCAAAGCTGCTAAACGGCCTCTTTTACAGTTGCGTTCTCAGCCATTAGCGGATGTCGATGCGACAAAAGGAACCTCCGGAGATTTTGTTGACTCCAGTTCAGATGGTTTGTGCAGTGTGAGAGGTGAGCAGCAGGAGACTGTCTGAGCCAGAAGGTAGAGCTGGCGTCAGGTTCCTGCTGTCATTTCCAGCTGCCTGCAATAGCCTCATCAGTGACATCACTTCTCCATCGCTAGGGCACCAGCTCAATCACGCTCTCATCAGTATTCCACCCGTAAGATGATTTCTCCCTCTCCTTTCTTTTCTCTCACGACAAAGATCCATCGCTGACTCGTGCCACCTAAACACTCAACCCCTTCGACTCGCTCCGATCTGACTGCCGTTTGCCTTTGATTCCAGTAATTTGCTTGATATGGTCAAACGGTGGCACGTCTGGGGAATATTGACAGAGGATGAGGGAAAGCACACGATAAAGACCTGTTCTGAGGATGAATGGAGCGTTCCTCCACTGTGCCCCAACCAGACTTCATTGGTCTTATCAGGGTCCCGCAGGCGCACCTGATAACTCTGAAGGGCAGAGGGATCTTTTGGGGCTCACTAGCTGGACCTCTGTGCTTAATTGTGTCCAGTGAAGACCAATGTCCAATCTGTCCGTTGCAATTTAAGTATTTACGGAGGCCGAGTCACTGAGGCAATTTGGTTTCTCGCCACAGTTGTATTGGCCACGGTAGTCAGGTCATTGCGCATCAGTCCGGATTTGGACGGAGGGAAGGGGTTTTGTGGCGACGGTTCGGTAATGCAGAATAAATAGAGGAGAGTGACCTTGATCATAGTGAATAAGAGCATGTTGACTGGTGGAGAAAGCAGCAAATAAACATGCCGGTTAAAACCCCTTGTGACAAAAGCGTGGGTCACTCACCTAATTGATTTTGCTCTTGGAGGAGCAAATGTATGCAAGCTGTTTTTGTAGGGTCAGTGCATTTTGGGAAATTTCAAATGGCAAAATGCAGCACTGTATTTTCCACACTCGCAGGAAAAGTGGACGTGATGTGGGCTAAATATATCCCTGCTGAAAACTTGGAGCGGGTTGAGATTCATTGATTAGAGGTATCTTTGAGTAAACTGCATTTTGCTTTATGATTATATTTATTATCCTGTGCATATAGAGGGACAACAAACCCCAAAATAAGAAATAAGACTCAATCATGTCGCATCTCTTACTTGGTGCAATTTTCCTCTATTACTGTCATCTTTAAGGACAAGAGTATGATAATATACGCTTTTTTCAAGCAGCTAATGCGAGAACCTATTGCATCCAGAATGTGTATTGCATTTATGTCACTTTGTCTTCCAGCTCCTTGGGACGCATCTTTCTCAATGGCCAATCAAGAGCAGTTGTCTGTCATCTTAGCTGGAGAGAAAAGCCGATCCCCCGCTCGTGGAATTGTTCTGTCACTGGATGGATTGATTCATTCTTCAGTGTGCAGGGACCACTAACAACTACTTGTCTCTGATTATATCTTAGCCTACCGATTATTGAGTTACAGACTCCAGGTACTGACCTTGGCCCAGTATTAATGTTCCTCATTGCTGTACCTGCTTTCTGTAAACCGAGGGTTTGGTGTTCTAAGATATTTCTAAGATAGTTCTAAGCAATTCTCAACTGGTCACCTAAAAATGGTAACAGGTGTGGTTTGATAGTGGACATCTGTGGGGAAAAAGCTAAATAAATGCAACTGAACATATAAGTCATGCATAAGTAGTGGGAATACACGATATAGCCATACCATCAGCCATTTTTAAATGTAACATTATTGAATATATAGTTTTGCATGTTAATTTTCCCTGTTTTTAGACAATTATGTCAAAACTAAAATTAATGCTGTTACATCATGTACATTTAGCAAATCCCAAAAATGAATATCCATTATTCATCTCATACATTTTTAAGGTTGTGATGCCTAAATGAACTTGTTAGATTTGAAATTATTGTTCCCTTCCAGGAACGTCGAGCTGCGTCGGAAGACGCTATGGGAACGTTCTCAGCGTCATTCCGCTCTGAACATCCTATGTCATCAGTCCAATAGAAGGGCGACGCGTCACGGGCGGGGTGACGTCACGACCAGGAAGTATATAAGCACGTGCGGCGGCGCCCGCGTCAGCTTTCTGTCATTCAGCAAGCGCTCTGTATGTTGTCAGTCCTATTTTCTGTTTGTGAGTCTTATTTAGTGTTGTCTGTCCTTTTTTGAAGCTAGACATGCCTAAAAGCAAGACCAAGACAGGGGGCGATTCCAGATCGCGCTTCAGATTGTGTGCTAGTCCTTGCCCACGCTACATTACTGGGGAGGACACACATAATCTGTGCGTGGTCTGCCTGGGTGCGGAGCATGCGGCAGCGGCTCTCGAGGGAGCCGACTGCCCGCATTGTGAGCGGCTCTCGCTGCGCACACTCCGCACCCGGAGGGCTCTCTTCGAGGAGAGAGCCTTTGTGAGCGTCCCACGCGGTGCTGGCCCCGCTTTTGCCGAGGCAGAGCGGCGGCTGCACTCGTGGGGCTCACAGGCTGATCTGGCTGGCGAGGGTGAGACGGGCATGTCCCTATCTCCCCCCGTATCCGCCAGATCTGGTGTCCCATCTCTCGAGGAAGCAGTTCCTTCCTCCCGAGATGAGGACTCGACGCTTCGTCTCTCTTCCTCCGAGGAGGTTGGGACGGCGAGCGTCGATGAGGGTTCGCCGCCTCCGCCCCAGTATGAGGAGCTTTTAGAGGTGGTTACACGGGCAGTGGCCAAACTAGACATCAGTTGGCCCCCCGAGAAACTTCCTGTGCCACGCGCTAGTTTACTCGATGAGCGTTTTCTGCGCGCGCGGCAGCCACCTCTGCGTAGGAGCTTCCCGTTTTTCCCCCGATCTCCACATCGAGGTGTCGAGATCGTGGGCTAAACCATTCTCGTCCCGCCCGTTCGTCCCCGCGTCTTATTACTACGGTAATGTGCGGGAGCTGGACGTGCGCGGGTACAGAGCGATGCCCCGGGTCGAACAGACGCTCGTGAGCTATCTGTCACCCGCGGCGGCGTCAGCTCTGAAGGCTCCTACCCTGCCCACTAAGCCTCTGCGCACCACATCATCCTTAGTGGGCAGGGGGTATGCGGCAGCAGGTCAGGCCAGTGCGTGTCTGCACACTATGGCAGTGTTACAGGCGTACCAGGCCGAACTGCTGAGAGAGTTAGACGAGGGCGGTGATATTAGGCCAGAAGATATTTCAGAGCTTAGGAGAACCGCTGATCTTGCCCTCCGCGCCACCAAGGAGTCGGCCCGTGCCATCGGCCGCTCCATGGCAGCTATGGCGACGGAGAGGCATTTGTGGCTGACCCTGTCGGAGATAAAGGAGAAAGACAGGGTCTGCCTCATGGACGCCCCGCTTCAGCCTTCTGGTCTGTTTGGCGACTCCGTGAGTTCGGTTGTCAACAGATTCCAGGAGGCTCGCAAGCAGGCGGAGTCGTTTCAGCGGTTTCTCCCCCGCCGCTCTCTAACTCTTGGGGCTGCTGGGCAGTCCCCTCCGCATACCAGCTCCTCACACAGGGCTGCGCAGAAACAGAGCGTCGCCTCTCGCGCTCCCCCGCGGCGGAGCCGAGGGCAGCGGCGCTCTGTATCGGGGACCTCGAAGCCGAAGGCAGACCTGAGGGATGTCCTGGCGGCCAAGAGATCCTCGACAAAGAAGTCCTGACGGGCGAGCCCCAGGACTACAGAGGGCGACCACTACTGGGGTGGAGCGGCTTGCACCGCGGCACACGGTGACCGTCTCCCCTCGGTGCCCTCCGGGGATTTGTCTGTCAACCCTGCAGTTCCAGGGCACAGCAGGTCCCAGCGAGTGTTGCTCTCAGGTTACTCCGCCTGTGACGTTAGCGGGCCTGAGAAACTCGCCCCAGCCGCCAGATTACGCATCTTGTCCCGGTACGCCGCTTCGAGACAGCGGTCTGGCCGCTTCTCTAACACCAGAGGTCAGTCTCGAGAGACTGATTCCCTTAGTAGATCGTTTTGCAGCCTGGCAGCACCTGCCACACGTATCTCTTTGGGTCCTGCGGATGGTAGAGAGTGGTTACGCCATCCAGTTCGATGGGCCACCTCCGCCGTTCAACGGGGTTTGCGTGACCACGGTCCGCCCCGAGCAGGCTCTGGTCATGGAACAAGAGGTCGGCACTTTGCTGAGGAAGGAAGCCATCGAGTTGGTTCCGCCTCACGAAGTCCACGCCGGCTTCTACAGCCGGTACTTCATTGTTCCAAAGAAGGATGGGGGGCTGAGGCCCATATTGGATTTGCGCGTCCTGAACCGCTCAGTCAGAAAGCTGAAGTTCAAGATGCTCACTATCAGGCAGATTGTGTCTCAAATCAGGTCCGAGGACTGGTTTGTCACGATAGATCTCAAAGATGCCTATTTCCATATATCCATCCTTCCCTTTCACAGGAAGTTTCTGAGGTTCGCTTTCGGGGGCAAAGCGTATCAGTATCGGGTTCTTCCTTTTGGCCTAGCACTCTCACCCCGCACTTTGTGGATGTGTGTGGATGCGGCACTGGTCCCGTTGCGACTGCAGGGCATCCGCATACTCAATTATATCGACGATTGGTTGATTCTCGCTCAATCAGAGCAGTTGGCGGTTCGGCATCGAGATGTCGTTCTCGCCCACATGAAAGAGTTGGGGTTAAGACTAAACGCCAAGAAGAGTGTGCTTTCTCCAGTTCAGAGAACCACTTATCTAGGCGTAGTGTGGGATTCGACCACGATGCAGGCTCGTTTGACCCCTGCTCGGATCGAGTCAATCCGCACGGCAGTCAAGAGAGTGCGAGAAGGCCAGCCATTCACTGTCAAGCAGTTTCAGAGGCTGCTAGGGCTTATGGCAGCAGCGTCCAGCGTGATTCCTTCTGGCCTGCTGTACATGAGGCCCCTACAGTGGTGGCTCAAGAACAGGGGGGTCTCCTTGAGAGGAGACTCGCTCCGCGCTGTCAAAGTGTCACGCCGTGGTGTCCGTGCCTTAGACATGTGGAGAGATCCTCAGTTCTTGGTTCAGGGCCCGGTGCTGGGAGCTCTGTGTCGCCGCATCTCGCTAGCGACGGACGCATCCCTCACCGGCTGGGGTGCGGTCATGAGTGGCCACCCTGCCCGCGGTCTGTGGAGTGGTTGCCATCTGACGTGGCATATCAACAAGCTAGTGGTCTATTACATCAACCACCAAGGAGGTCTGCGTTCGCGCCCCTTGTACAAGCTGGCACACCAGATCCTTGTGTGGTCCCAGGGCAAGCTCAAATCACTGAGAGCTGTGCACATTCCTGGGCATCTCAATGTGGGAGCAGACGTTCTGTCGAGACAGGGGCTGAGGCCCGGGGAATGGATGCTTCACCCAGAGGTGGTGAAGCAGATCTGGAAGGTCTTTGGCCAGGCACAGGTGGACCTCTTCGCCACTCGAGAGTCAGCGCAATGTCCCCTCTGGTTCTCTCTAGCTCCGCCAGCTCCGCTGGGTCTGGACGCTATGGTACAGACGTGGCCGAGACTGCGTCTGTACGCCTTCCCCCCGATCGCTCTGCTCCCGGGAGTTCTGGCGAGAGTGCGCCGGGACGCGGTCAGCCTACTGTTAGTAGCACCGTTCTGGCCGGGCCGAGTATGGTTCTCGGACCTGATTTCTCTCCTCGACGGCACCCCGTGGCCGGTGCCGATCAGGAGAGATCTCCTCTCACAAGCCGGGGGCGCCATCGTGCACCCCCGGCCGGAGCTATGGAAGCTGTGGGTATGGCCTCTGAGGGGGCACAACTCATAGCTTCCGGCCTATCAACCGAGGTTGTCGAGACCCTCCTTCAATCCAGAGCTCCCTCCACAAGGAAACTGTACGCCTTGAAGTGGAAGCTTTTCACTTCTTGGTGCGGAGATCGCCAGCTTGACCCAGTCAACTGCCCAGTTGGTACAGTTCTGGAGTTCCTGCAGGCCCGTTTCTCCGCAGGGTTAACCCACTCCACTGTTAAGGTCTACGTGGCAGCTATCTCTTCGTACCACGCCCTTATCGGTGGCCACTCAGTGGGCAGACACCCCCTAGTTACACGTTTCCTCCGCGGTGCACTGAGGCTGAGGCCTCCAGTACGATCACGGGTCCCCACGTGGGACCTAGCTGTGGTACTACAGGCTCTGAGTAGGGCGCCTTTTGAGCCTATAGAGGAGATAACAGACAGACTCCTCACGATCAAGACCGTCTTCCTGTTGGCCATCACCTCTCTGAGGAGGGTGGGTGACCTTCAGGCCCTATCTTCGGCCCCTTCTCATATTGACTTTGCGCCCGGTTTGGCCAAAGTGTTCCTCTATCCCCGTACGGGGTATGTACCTAAGGTTCCGACGGTCGTACCACAGCTGGTCGTGCTTCAGGCCTTCTGTCCTCCTCCCTTCAGGGAGCCCGACCAGGAAAAGCACCACTGTGTGTGCCCAGTGCGAGCACTGGGTGCATACATCCACAGAGCTGCCCTGTGGAGGAAGTCGGACCAGCTGCTGGTGTGCTTTGGTCCGCCTAAGAGGGGTCTTCCTGCTACGAAGCCCACTCTTAGTAGGTGGATTGTGGATGCTGTCAATATTGCTTACGAGGCCTCTGGGCTTGCCCATCCGTTGGGAGTCAGAGCGCACTCAACCAGAGGTATGGCGGCCTCCAAGGCCCTTTGGGCAGGCGTCTCTGTCCAAGACATCTGCGACGCTGCTGGGTGGTCCACGCCCCTGACATTCGCCAGGTTCTATGACCTCGACATTCGAGCCACTCCAGGCTCCTCTGTTCTCTCGTCCTGACATCAGGCAGGGACTTGTCAGTCTGGCGGCGTGGGCATAGCGTTCCCATAGCGTCTTCCGACGCAGCTCGACGTTCCTGGAAGGGAACGAACCAGGTTACGTATGTAACCCAGGTTCCCTGAAGGGAACGAGAGCTGCGTCTCGAAGCCATACTTCCGGCATCCCTGCCAGCGCTTGCTTCATGACATGAAGCTGACGCGGGCGCCGGCGCACGTGCTTATATACTTCCTGGTCGTGACGTCACCCCGCCCGTGACGCGTCGCCCTTCTATTGGACTGATGACATAGGATGTTCAGAGCGGAATGACGCTGAGAGCGTTCCCATAGCGTCTTCCGACGCAGCTCTCATTCCCTTCAGGGAACCTGGGTTACATACGTAGCCTGGTTCGATTTTTGTCAAAGTTTTTTATTATTATTATTATTATTTTAGACAAAATTGTATGATACAAAAATGAATTTGTCAAGGAAAAAAAAAAAAAAAAAAAAATATATATATATATATATATATATATATATATATATATATATATATATATATATATATATATATATTATATATTGTAATTTAATTTTTCATCATTCTTTTTCCAGAAATAATATAATAATATAACACATTGTCTTATATTTGTTTCTTATTTACATCAGTGCATCACTAAAATTATGCTTAAATTCTGCAACAGGTGTGTTCACTTGAGTGCAATGGAATGCCAGTCAGTAGTTCTATACATATGAAAAAAATATATTATTGGACCAAAAAACATTACACAGAATCTCTTGGATTACAATTTACAACTAGACGGATGTACTGTTACGTCTTCTAAAGTCAAAAATCTGGGTGTTATATTAGACAGCAACTTGTCCTTTGGAAATCATATTTCCCATGTTACAAAAACAGCATTCTTCCATCTTAGAAACATTGCCAAGCTTCGAAGCATGCTACCTGTTTCTGATGCAGAAAAGCTAGTTCATGCATTCATGACCGGCATTAACATTCCGTGGTAACTAGGAATTACAGAAGCTTCAGTCTGGATCCAACCCTTAAATGATCTGAGATGACCGAACACCTGAGAAAAGATAATGCCAACCCCTCAGAGGACCTCAGAGGATGCCAACGCTCAGACAACATACAGAATTACCAGATTTTGCCATAAGTTAAATATATTAAGGTTCTACAATATATAAACATATTGTGGAAACCTAATTTCCTGTAGAGCTGCTTTGCAACGATTTGTATCGTAAAAAGCGCTATACAAATAAACTTGAAACTTGAAAAAAAAGTGATTTTCATCAATAAATAGTCCAACAAGGACACAAAAGGCATGTTTACATTCTTGCACTGAAACCCTCCATTCCGGCATTAGTCACTCGTCTTGCAGATTGCCGCAAACTAACTGGCAGATGGTAGCTTTGTGACGGGGTATTGTCTCTTGATCGAGTAAACCATTCGAAGGCTCATAGAGGAGCTCAGCTGCATTTTGTCTGGGTGAAAAATCAGAGTCTATCTCTTATTCTTTGGTCAGCATATCTAGGCCCCATCCAGTGGCACTGTGCTTGTCACATGACTGACATACAAAGTGTGACAGCCCCGAGCTAGGTGAAGGCAAGCTATTTCTACTCTGAATTCTTACTGGCATTCTCCATTTTCTCAGCATAAAAGCCAGACAATGCAGGTGGATATTCATTTGATGTATTCCCGGTGGACGAAAAAAGAGATGCACTCTTGTGTGTGAATGTCTCATGCTCTCACTGTGCTGGGGGAGAAGTAAAATGGGTTTTGAGTAGTTCACGGTGATGGGAAATGTACAGTACTGCAGCGGGGTTGCATCTTCCCTGCTTTGGAATTGCATTAGTTAAGTCTGAACTCTTGAGTGGCACGGAATGAATGTGCTCAGGTCATGCTCTCGGCCGTATTCTTCACATGTAAATGTGTCCGAGCGTGCCCGCGTGACTGCCTCTTGTCTGAAATTACCTTCACCCGCTGCACTTTCAGAATGAGAAATCCCTTACAAAGGAAGAAATATGTTTGCAAAACACCAGAGGCTACATGACTAAAAATATAGCTAGTCTCCTAGGTGACTAAGCAAAGTTTTCACCGTCTCAAAGACATAAGCCTTTGACTTTGATATTCAAAGGACTTCCTTTTCAATAGCATGGTGTCAAAATAAATATTGAGCTTATATATTTTGTAGCGTCTTCGCCCCAGCCTTATTTTGGCTGAGCAATTCAGATGATAATATTTTTAGTTTGTTTTGTTGTTGTTTTTGTTGTTATTGTCTCCCCCCCCCCCCCCCCCCCCAAGTATGGCAGTAACCATGGAAACGTGCAATTAAATGAGGGTAGGAAACAGCAGCCAGGCCTGTATATGCTCTGAGCCAGTGTAGCCTGCATGTGTGTTCACTGGATAGAATCCTTTCACGCTCCATCTCACCCAGTAATGCGCTTTATGAATTTTGAAGCAAACATTTAGCACCGCATTTTTTCCCCTTCCTATTTTCCCTACTTTTCTGCGGCAAACGCACAGCGCAGCATGTTTCCGATGACAAAGGTTATTATGTGGCTGCCGCCGCACTATTAAAGAGGAAAGTCATATCAATGAAGAGAATGAGAGAGGATCGGAGGGGAGCCAGTTAAATATTTCATGAAGGTTGTTTATCATGGTGTATGCATTACAGACTATACATAATTTAAGAAAGTAATATTGTGTCCCCTTACTTTGCTATTACTAACTCTCGTATTTTAATGGCGTGGAGGGGGAGGGGCGCTGTGTGTCAAATTATTGAGTGCTGCATTGTGGCATCCTAAAGTTCCCACTTCTCTCTTCCTGTCTCTCCAAAGCGCAGCTCACAGTTTCAATTGACTTACCTTCCCAATACAAGTTATCAGAGCGGGGCCAAGCCATTCTATTAAACGTAATAAACTCTGTAGAAGATAATGAGAGCTCTGCGTGGGTGCAACGGAATCGGGGATTGATCAGGGTGATGTGGCGAGGGTGGCTTTGGTGCAGTGCAGTAACGTGCGGTGAAATCTTGTCATGGGTAGGCTGTGACCTATCAATGTGGCATATATGTTCATATATTCATTCAGTTAATGTAGCAACCCAAGTTCATATCAGGCATCATCACATCGCTGCCTGCATACAGCAAAGTCAGTCATATGTGAGGCTAATGCACAATCAAATCAAATTAATGGACACATCTATCTTATGATGACTTATACAACAAACAAATGTTTTGTGCGGGACACAGTAAGAGAGGGAAGCGGCGCGGTGTCAGCGAACCGACAAGCAGCCTAGTCACTCCTTCAAAATGCGCAAACGCGCACAGACAGCCACACACAAGCTATTGGTCTGGTGACGGCGCACCAGGATTTGAATAGGCTACAGTCAGAAAACATTGTGTCAGCAGTACAGCTTTAAAGTACAAAAACAGCTTATTCGCTCCAACAAACTGCGCTAGGCGCACACACCGACACGCAATGAGCATCTGGCGACGGCGCACCAGGATTAAAAAAAAGAGAACTAGAAAACAGCATTTTAACCCTTACGAAATGCACCATAATCGCACAGATAGACATACAGTACAAATGTGGCAGAGGTGATGGAAGAGAGAACATTTTGGTGTCAGCGCACAGCAGGCCTATAGCCCACCATCAGACAACACACACAAAGCCAATATACGGGTTTAAAAAAAATATATATATAAATGAATAGTTTACGTTTTAAAGGGGGTGCTTACTTTTATTTGTAGACGAAGTCCATACGTCTATCCCTCTGGACAAAGCTGTCAATTACTTTGTTGTAAAAGTCCTCTTTGTTGGGTGTATTACTCAATTTCATGAGTTGACAGCCAACGCTAGGCGCCGCTAGATGCTAGTATCGGGAAACGCGGATTGAGTGAGAGCGAGTGGATCACGTGACATGAAGCAAGCTCGGTCTCTGCCTCAATGTTGATAATTCAAGACAGCATGAGAACTGATTGCGCATGCGCAAATCTACGTAAACTACGTTCTATGGACCAAAGAGGCACTGCTAACCTCTGCCTCAATGGCCATGGCCTTGAATTTCCTGCATGAAACAATGGTTTTTAGGAGCAAACAATGGCAAAAATGAGTATATTATGTGTATTCCTGAAAAACTTTGTTACAAAAAATAATATTTGGAATAAAATAAATGCAATTAATAATGTGGTTTGAGGTTAATTAATAATGCTCTTGGAATTAATAAATGTAATGTCAACATTGGTGAGGCACTGCCTACCCTGCCTACCCTGACCGCACCTCCCTGGTGCAGTGGTGTGCTGTTGTTGGGCTGGTTAGCATGCACCCTTAGCGGCTGCTTGTAGATGATGTTGCTGTGCAAAATCTTATCTGCACAATCCTATCTATTGTTCCATTTCACTGGCGGAGTGAATCTCTTATTTATGTGTACACTATTTAATGCTTGACTGGATAATTGTTTTGTGGTGTTATTAATTATAAAAATATGTCTTTTGAATGATACATTACATTAACCAAATTAAACACTTCCTTTTCTTTGTGTTTTCAGTTAGCCTTTGGTTAACTAGCATAGTGCCAACAGTTTAAAAAAGAAGCTCTTGATTAGCAAGACATCACAATTGCACCCTATGTTTTTTTATCTGTAGCCTGATCAGTAGCTTAGCATAGCGCTACCTGTTATCACGGTAATGCCCTGCTAGCAAACATTACGGAAACATTTATTTAATGTATGCATTTTCACCGGGAAGATGTATTCTTTAAGCCATTGGTAATACTGTACATCAACTTCAATACATCTGCTAAAACGTTTCCTGTCAGAGGTTTTGTTTTTTACGGGATTCGTCTTTCGTTGCTTTCTTACATGTGACCATTTAGGAGTGCTTATTATAGTATGATGCAGTAATGAATTAGCTCACGACTGTTTCACGAACGCATAGTAATTTTTTCACACATGCATTTTTCAAAAACATTTAGTAAATTCAATGAATCAGTTTTTTTTATTGTAAGGATGTCCCGATCGGGTTTTTTGTGCCACCGATCCAATCCGAGTCAATGAATATCCTGTATCTGCCGATACCAAGTCTAGATCTGATAGTGCTTGCTGCACAATTTAAGTACATTTAGGTTATTAAAATCAATGCAATGTATACAGAGTTGTGCAGAGTGTAAAAAGTAATGCACAAACAGTATAAAGACATTGGTAGATGTAAGCATGTTACAATGGTAGACATTGTAAACAGACTGTGTGGTCATAATTACAAATATACCTAGGACTACTGATATAAAGTAGTGGAGATATGGTTAGAAAATATGAAGCTTGTGGGGTCAATATGCCATGTCTTGTCAGTCAAATGCAAAGCAAGTCACAATTCATACCAACTCATTATAACAACGACGTCTCAGATAGTCTGGTGGCAGATACAAGTAAATGATAAAAGACTGAGTCACAGTTACAAAAGTGTGTATCAAATACACTGAACATGGAAGCTCAAACGTGTGTGATGTGCTAGAACAGACCTCACTAGTTCTTGTACGTCTCACATGCACATTTCTTCTTCTTTTGGTGTTAACAGCTGCTGAATGTACACATTTGAGCATCTTCTTTGCCTTTTAATGGTGGTTGGCAAATTAACTAGAAGGCACATACTGACACCTACTGCACAACACCATTATAAGAATTGGGTTTGAGATAGCCAATACCTGTCAATTAAAAGAAATGCTTGATTTGCCTTGATCACGATTCAATTCCAGCTATTTAACATGTAACATGTTGAAAGCTTTAGTTCCAACCGCATAACACTGCAATGCTGTTTAAGAATGTTCATTGTAACTATATGTTTAGGGAAACACAAAATCGTTGAAGTAATGATGGAACTTGCAACCATAGTTGGATAATGGTACTTTTGGGAAACACGCTCCAGGTTAGTGGGTAGCGAAGGGTTTGGGACTGTGTGTGTCACATGGCATACAGTTCTGAGGTCCCAAGCTGGCACATTTCAGATCGCATACTTCCATTGAGATTATTAGGAATGCTAACGGATTGCAGGCGCCTTTAGCACTAACTGATCTGCTGCCTGGCCCACATCCGCCCACTGCCGACACATTCTCTTTTTCCTTCTTTCTTTTTATTTTTCTCCTTCTCTCATTTTCTGTGCCGTTTCCTGTTGAGACCTCAAGACAGTCATTTGCTCGCATTGAAGACAGACACAAAAGCCCATTCTCTTCATCAGTCTCCATTCCCGTATTGCAGGAGATTTCTTCAGTGAGCTCTAACGAGCCCTCAGCACCCACAACATGGTGGAATAGAGGTCAATGACTCTTGCATCCATCAATATTATGTTCAACATTCCATCCTGATGCCCAAGGCATTTTATACACAAATGGAAGAAATATGAATGCTGCTCGAGATAATCACTGTGAAACTCAGGAGTGTGAAGGAGATGGCTGGAATTGTTTTATTGATTTGGCTGTAAAGGTATGAGCAGTACTGCACCATGTGTTGTCACGTTGATGGATGAGGCTCCGTGGCCCCACTCCAGAATAAAGAACATATCCCTGTTTTAGGTAAAGGTGGTGGAAGGCACGACGAAATCGAGATGGCAGCTCTTAACTTGCCTGACAGCGTTCATCATGCTGCCTTTGTCTTACATCGACAGGCCACCTGGCGCGCAGAGGAAAGCCTCGCTTGCATTTCAATCATATCGACAGCGGTTACAGCGTGATCCCAAAGGTATTCCTGTGTTGTGGTATCGGAAATCTGCGTATTAACAAAATTGCATGGCTGTGAATGAAGCGGCTACAAAGCAACAACGCCACGCTTCTGTCACGCTGCCTCTCGCCTCATTAATTTAAATCATAAAGTATCAGTTCAATTAGATAAGCATTCATCTGCCATAGATTGTGATCTTAATTCTTGTCGGTGAGTCACACGGTTTTGAACTTGAGAGTTTGTCGTGGATTAGTAGCGAGATGGAATTTTTTCTCTCACAAGGCAGAGGAGTCACTTCCATTACCCATCTCCCTCAATTAGGCTCTGAGGTAGGGTGCAGCTCCGGGCGTCGAGGCCCTGACCGGCTCTCCTGGGGAAAGCAACTGTTAAGTGCTTCAAAGTTGTCCTAAGTAAATAAGATGATGAAACAGCCCAGGCTGAATCGGGGAGGACGGCAGAGTAATAAATGAAAGCAATAAACAGAATCTGATGAGATTATCCTAAGATAATAGTCTAGAAGGCTAACTCCGAATTGCATTGCTGTTCATATTTGAATATATATTGAGTTTCTCAGTGCACGCTAATCTCTCTATTGACTTCTTTTTTTCATTGCACAATGGAAAGCCACAGCCCCTGAACTTTTCCGACAAATACGAGTTATTGTCACCATCAGGCAATTTGGTGATCAAGCGGTGTCTCTTATTTAAAGAGGGAGGAGGTAATTACGGGAATGGCAGATAAATAATTTGTGCAGATTTAAACAGCCGCGCAGACAATGAAGAGATGAGGCAGGCCCACCCCCAGGAGCTATAGAGAGAGAGAGAGAGAGAGAGAAATCCTCTTAGCTTATTCCTGGATATACTGTACGTGACCAACGATCTCCTCGACCGCTTTGCCTTGTCATCGTTCAACGTGTCAAATTTACAATTATTACTTAACCGATTCAGAGGGCCGAGCTCAAAGGTAAAGCTGTTACACGTAATAGGAACAAATTAAACAGATGAAAATGAAATCGAAATGTCTCCTTTCAGTTCTCCTCGGCATTGTGCCCCCCTCTCATTTAATGCACTCTTATCGCACGGGCATGAAGAACAGCATATTCAATAATGGCAATTTATAGAGACTGCCGCTGCCTCTGCTACCTACGGCCCAGATTCTATCAGCTTATCGTAAGAGTCGTCCTTGACGCGCTACAGTACATGTGCAGCTAACTCGCCTGCGTGTCTTCCGTGAAATACTAAGACTGTGATAACCGTAGAGCGGCATCTGTCAATCACATCACAGGACAAATCAGTCAGAAATTAAATTAAATTAAATAAGATGAGAAAGCAGAAATAAGGGAGCGAATCTATGCCACGCAGATATCTCCAACACTGTTTGTGCTCATAAGAACAAGAACTGAATAATCCCATTAGTGACCTAGTTGGAAGCAAGAGGCGCTGTGGAAACAAATGGCATGTTGCCAATTTTAATTTGTGTAAACATATAGGGGTGTACCCAAAGAGACCTGGATGAACGGTAACCCATTACTGATATTGTGTCGAAGGCTCATAAATAACCATAAATGTTGCCAAGGAGGAATCTCTAATCCACTGTACGGAACTGTCCATCTTTCTAGCCTCTGTCCTCCTCCTGTCCCCTTGCTCTCATTTGCACCTAAAGTGGGATGCTGTATGTTAACACACAGGGCCCTACAAGGTGGCCTATTTTGTAATGTGTTTGGTATTTAATGCATGAGGGAATAGCATCACGGCTTGAGGAATGGCACAGAAAGAAAAAAATAAATAAAAAAGTGGGCCTCTATGGTGTCTCTTAGATGAAAAGGATTAAAGTCTGCTGTTACATTTCATTTCAGTCAAGTGCCATTTCAGTGGAGGTCTAAAAAGCGATTTAAATAAATTCAAATGCTAGACTCCCCAAACATGATGTGTTTTGCTTGAAGGACGGCTGTCAGCTAATAAACATCCCAGGGCTATTAGTTCATAATTTTGCCACTTACGATGGGGGAAAAAATGTTTGGATGACACTGCTGATGATGAAATGATAAAAAGGCTGCATGCATAAAAATGCCCTAATAAACATTGCGAGGCGCTAAGAAATTGGAATGTCAGGGCAGGATGGAATACATATTAAACATCATGTCTCACGGCACTTCAAAGCAGCAGGGATGTAGTTACACAGAGGTCACCTATGACAAGTTCTTTAGTCTCCCTGCCTGATGCAGCTCTGTGGGGGCTGCTGCTAACCCAATTTATGTAGACTGTCACCGGGATTTTGCAGCGGTGACTGCTATCACACTGATCTACACTAGCCTCCTGCTGCTCACCGGGAAAAAAAAGGAGATATTTTCTTGTCATAGGGTTGTCAGATGTCACAGTTGCCAAGGACCTTGCAGTCAACTAATGCCTTTCAAGTTCTCGACCTCATGCCGGGGATGGGGTAAGTCCAGGAGAGGCCTCATGCTAAACTTATCAGCAGTGGCTGCTAAGAGGCATGAGATTGACTACTGTGATTGCATTTCATATCAAAGGCAGGGCACTGTTAGAGCGGACTATTTAATACAATGGGGTTAACGACGGGGGAATTCATGTGCTATCCGACGGCAATGTATATCTGTCAGATCTGTTAGAGGATAAAGAAGATTGCTAAGGAGATAATGCCACAGATATGGATGCAGGAGTGGGTTTATTGTTTTAGCTTGAAATAAAGTGGAGACCGTGGAGTGCTGCAACACACAGAACGTAAAAAAAAGATGCGTACAAATTTGGTGGCTGCATCTAAAATCACATACTTGCTTACTATATAGTAGGCGAAAAACAGTATGGTATATCCGAATTCACAGTATTCAGAAATTAGTATGCAAAAAGTCTACAGGTAAAGTACTGTTTCTGGCGAGATTGTGATGTGCGCATCTGATCTTACTATCAGTATTACTACATCTTACTATCCCATGAGGCCACGGGGAAAGGATTTGTGAATGACAGTGAAGTGACACAATTGATGCTGGTAGGTCACAAAATAATGACAACATGACAAATGTTGAATGTCAGGATTTATTCATGCTACACACATTCGTGCTATATAGAAAATATTTTTATTTCAATATTTTTAATCTGTAGAACACAAATACTGCTATTTATATCAGTGAGTTAAAGTAGTTTATAAATTCACAAAGGTCCATGGACTGTGTAAATTAATGTAAAATACAAAGAGTGCTGTTTTTAAAACCCACTTTCTGGGTTGTTACTGTAATTGGGCATTTTAAATTGTATGTATGCACTTTGATAATCAAATGAAGCTATTATTTTAATAACATAATTTATACAGTAATTTATGAATATATGATATAAAATTATTTCAATAAGAACTATAAATTATTAATAAAATAATTGTTAATCTTATATATATATATATATATATATAATATTATAATTATTTTTTGCAATTTTTTATTTAAATTGGTAAATAAATATCACTCTCATAGTTGTGGCAAATAAGCCCATGTAATATGTATGCTTATTTTTATTTTTTTTTAGCTTTTTTTATGTAAATGCTTATTATTTTTACAGCCTCTACTGTCATCTAATGTTTGACAGCTATTTCACCTCTGTTGCTCGTTTTTAATTGGTTAAACTGATGGCGTTGCAACAATCCTTGGCCTATATTACATATATGACATATTATAAATACAGTGTGGATCTTATTTAAGATGAACAGAATGCATTAATATATTTAGATTGTAAAAGAAACAGGTGACTCTACAGGACAGAACTTTCTGACGGAGTGCATAGCTCAACATTTGCCACTTAACTGGATCGACTTGTGGTGCAGAAAAGCTGTAGGATTTTGTGCATCACTTTCGAGTTTTTTACACTAAACCCCTGAGCCAAAGTCAGGCTCAATGGTGTGAACTTGAGAAGGATCACAAGGATGACTGTGGCACAGGCGCGTGGAGTGACAGATGCAGTCATTTACATGGCACCACGTGGATACGGTCCACTGACTACCACTCGCGCGCTCTCCGTTGCCCGTTCTGCCTCTCTCAGCGCGCAATCGGTTTACCTCCACTGAGAAAACAGGAGGCACTTTTCCTTTGCGTTTTCGCTGCCCGACGACAATGAAATCTTGGCAGCTAATTGCAGTCGTGGGAGATGCCCTTCAGGTAAGACACATAAGCGGTGGGGAGAAAGGAAAATGAGCGCGTTGGTTAGAGGAGGAATTTGAACGCGAAATCGTGGGATGTTTTCAGTGCGCCGCCGTTAAATCTTCAGCCGACACGTTTTTCTTCTCTTGCGACTCTCGCTTGAACCTTATTGCAACATCAAAGGTTAGTGGTGACATCTCAACAGCTTGACTTGTATTCTTGCATCTTGATGCACGCCTGAGGTTTGTGGCGTTGAGGGATATTTCTCAGGGACTTGAGAGAGACAGGTGCTTTCTGCATGGCATGTGTTTGGGTACAGGCATGCTCCGAGATCTCCCGAGTTAAGGAATGGTCCATATCTCATGCTCTGTCTTTAATGGTCGATGCCAGTACACTGATACCATTTCTAAAGGACTTTGCGAGCTACACGAACCAGATCTTAACCATCGCAAAGTTATCCGCTTGAGATCAGTAAGATTTAAATGTTACAGCGTTATTTCCAAGGACTTTGCTGGTTCACCTTCGACTGGAAAGTTCAGGTTATTATAGTGCATCTTCTCACACTGAGATCAATAAATGCATCAGTGCTTGATAGTAGGAGTCAGATTGGAAGGAAGGAGGCTGTGCATTGCAAACGTACAGTACCTGACGTTGAAACATGAAACAGGGTTACAAAGAAGATGACACAATAGCAACACCTTTCAGCTTGTCACTTGCAGACGGACTGATGACTGCTTTCTCACTGCCTTATGCTGTGGGAATAGAGTCTTTCGTGGACGTGGGAGAAGTCGCTTAGTCACAAACTGACTGTTTTGAGCACCGAACTTCTCACGTAGACCTCATTTCATATTGAGACTAAAAAGCTTTAGAAATGTACCGGTCATATACAATATCTAGTAGTATGTTAGCGTAGTAGGCATGTGTGGACCGTTTGTAGTGTGTTCTGATGTTTTTAAATTTGAAATGAATTTGTTTTTACAGATTTGACTGGTAAAGACTGATATTCTGTGTATTATTGTTTTCTTCAGATATCATTTATAGTTATGATGACAGGTGTGATTCACACAGGTATTTGTAGACACACAGACCCTGGGTTCTGTTTTACGAGAGCGATTGTAACTTCCAGTTTAATCAAGCTCTGGTTTATTTGAAGCAGCCTGGAGAAGAGGTCTTAACCTTTCCTAGGTTAACAACAGAGACACTTGTAATACTTCGCTTGAGTGGTTTAGCCTGACAATTTCCACTGTCACCAATGCATGGTCAGAGAGCTGTCACATTCAAAACCTTTAAAACATATTAGATGTCGTTTTGTCTCCAAAATAGTGCATTATCTTGCACCATGTCTGAGTTGCACAGTGTCAGTAGAATGCAAAGCCACTCTTGGTCTGTGTTTATGTCCTGCATTTGCTTAAAACAGCCACGTCTTACTGTTAAAACAAAGCCCTGTTGTATATACAATAGTTAAACTGTTTTAAATCACCTGAAACCAGATTATTTTTTGCTCAGTACACAGCAGTTCATCGTGACAGAGGGGGCATTTTGTGTTTAACTAACACTAATAGTGTAATAAGGTAATTAAGAATCTGCTATTTTTGTTTTGTTAGCCATATAGGCACAAGAGCACATGAACCTACAATTTTGACTCAATTATAATGCTTAATGGCCAGCTGCAATAAAGGAGTGCTCCCTGCACCCTACTTAGTATATGGCAAAATACCAATTTTCATTCTGGAGTCAATGGTTAAAATCATGGTTTCCCACAGAGGAATATTATGCAGAAAAAAACAGCAGCTGAGCCCATAGATGGTCCTACACAATGCCGATGTTTTTTTTGTTGTTGTTGTTTTTTTAACAACAAATGGAGACTGAATCACTATATGGCTATGACACAGTGCCAACAAATGGAAGAAAATGTGCCAAGATCCATGGCACAACAATATGTCAAAACGCTCTGTATGGTTTCTCCATGCCTCAGATGATTTATGGTGTTATTTTCCACACCAAATTAATTTGGCACTAATAGATGAACTTTTAAACGCTTTTCAGAGAAATTGTGAAGCTCTCAGTGTTTTGAACGAGTGAAAAAAGGTCCTGATTGGCAGCATTCGTTTTGTGCGATTTTTTTTCAATTTATTTTCTACATTTATATGCAATGAAGCAATAACTGTATGCCCACTGCATAGCATATAGGAACAACTTTTGTGACAGTCTGGTGAAGGAATTTGGTCGTTGAATAAAACAGACATACCAGAAAGACAAGATCAAATTTCAAGATCCATTTCCTTCAAATATAGTTTACTTTGACTTGTAATGTCAGATGGTTTTCAGGCCAGAGGAACATACTTAAAGGAAGGACATTACAGAGCAGTGCAAATTATAAGGCGTGATTAAATGCTGTCAGTCATATTCTTAACTGGCCAGTCAGGGCGCTTGGCTCTTTTTGACCAGTCAGTATTGAAATAATGATAAAGCTCCTAACTACTGTGAAGGAAACTCTATGATTTTGTCTCGTCTTGCTTTCTGAACTGCTTGCTTTACCTGCCAGTTCTTCTTAAAAATTACAAATCCAATTTTGATTTGACATTTTTTCTCCCCCACCATAGAAGATATCATTATGAAGTATTAGTTTTTAAGTTAAAAAGCTCCTGAAGAAACTAGAGCAATATTTTAGGTGGCAAATGCTTTGTTTGGTGGTGTTATGAATGTAGACAAATAATTTTTTGTTTCTATTTGTTGCAGCATAAGACCTTGAAGTTGTTCCTTCCCAATTGTAATCTGTTTATTGTGACTTTTATTAAATCATTTTTTGGTTTCTGGAAAGTCAAATTTCATTAACTTAACATAATTCTGTAACTGGCTTGCCCGTTTAATTTATTCAACCAATTCGGTACCAGTCATTTGAGCTTGTAGCCTGTTTCACTATGCTAAATTTGATATGGTCCGTGGAGAAATATGGAAGATTATATGAAACAATAGCATGTAATGAGGAGAAAAGACATGGGTTAATCCTGCAAAGGAGTGAAGCTCATACATGAAAGATGATTAATTGACCTTTTAATTTTGATACTTTTGTCACATTTTTACTCTTTATACTCACATTAATTTCCAGAGAGAACATAACAGATAAGTTTTACATTGACAGTGACAGTTGTCATTGACTTGCGCACGATACTGTTTAACCTTCTCTATTAAAGTGTAAAGGTTTTTAAAGCAGTCTGTTTCAGAATGCAGTCTAGACAACATTCATCGAACCTGGTCTTTTTTCGCAGTGCATGATGGAGATTTAAAAGCACAGACATGTGATGAATCTCATTAATGTGATGTACCAACCAAGAAACCTAGTGCTGGGCGATAAACAAGTGATTTATTGTGTAATCCCAGAGGGCAAACTGTAACTGCAGTTTCAAGAAGAAAGTATCCATGTTGGTTGTTTGTTGTCCTGGGTTATTAAGGGTTTCCAGTGCAATCGATACTGATGCTTGTAGATGGTCTGTGAATGAAGAAGACTAGCAGAATATCCGGTTAATAGCCTCAGGGAAGAGAGATGCTGATTGGCCAGGAGTAGAAACCAGTTTATTGGAATGTAATGAAGTATGTTGGCCCTCATGGCAATGGATTTCAGGATAATCTGTTTTTAATCCTGACTCTGTTTGCATTGATAAACACGCCTTCGTAAATCTTAATTGGCCGTGGATTGTAGCGCTCAAAACCATTAGCGTTCAGCACCTGCATCATCCGCTTAAGACAGAACCCCCAGCACATAGTATCTCAGTTGTAGATCTCATACTGGCACAGTTATTTGTGTTGAAATTTTTAATGTAATTGAAATTATGTTGGTGGGCAGAGCAATGCTGCATCGCGATATTGCTAAACCATTATGAGAGGATAAAGGGATGAAGATGTGGTGACACCTTTCAAAGGTGCTTGTTTTAATCAGTGTTAAGCGAAATCATAGATGGCCAAACAAAACAGTCATTTAATTAGACCTAAGTGGAATTTGCCCGGTGTTGTGCAAGATTATATCGCCCCTGCAGAATCCTATCCCCTTTGGACCATTTGTAATGCCTGTTAAAAAAAATGGATCATATTATCACTGTCTCTTCTTCTAGATAATTAAAATAGCCTTTCTGGTTATCCTTTGGTAGCACTGGTGGCTGCAAAAGGTACAAATAAATAGCAGCAATGTAATGTTTGCAGGTTAATCAGTTATATACCAAGTTAGCAGTGTAGCATATTAATCTGGTTTTGAGAGAAATCGTAATAAGTAATAATAATAAACTAATAACTGGACATCATTACATTGTTCTTTTAATAACTGAAATATTTGAATATTTTACACTTTAATTGTATTTCAATTTAAATTTACTTATGTAATACCATTGAAGATTACTGGGGTTTACATGTAAGTTACAGTAAGTCCCTTTCAAAAATTAACCATGGTTTTATTGTAGTAAAACTGTGGTAACCATGGTGTATTGATTACCATTTTTTTTCTAAATACCATGGTTAATCTATGGTTACTGTAGAAAAATCATGGTTTATTTGTAGTTACCAAGATTTAACTATAGTAACCATTTTGGTTTAATTTGTGGTAAAACCATGGATAATTTGCTAATGCGTAGCTAAGCTATCATGCTAATTAGGTATCTGTATGCTATGCTAGTATGTAAACTAAAATAATTAACACACAGACATTAATGGCCATAACTGTTCAAACAACATATTTTATAATGTTATTTTAAGATAAAATTATAACTTTTAACTTATATTCTGCTGGTATATCAGGTTAATTGACTAGTGGTATGCTGAGCTAGTAGGCTAGCTGGCTAACCTGTGAGCAAAAAAAAAAGCAATGAGAAATGTTTAATTCTAGCTTATGTGACATTTTGCAAGATATTAATTGTCAAATTGTATATGTAGTTAACATACTTGATTGTTTGTATTGTCACAAAATGAAACCTATATTACACTTTATCACATATTTAGCTCTATATCTAAAGTTGTATTTTGAAAGTATATCTAACTTTACCCACAGACATACATACAGTACTCACGTAAAGCAATACATACTAGGCCTGTATAGTAAATCTCAGCTACTTGAGTTGTTTGTATTGTCGCAAAATGTAAACAACATTATCGCCCAGCTCTAATCTGCTAAATGTGATTGTAAAGCATTATAAATATTAACACATGATTGATTGTAAAGCTGCTTTGAAACTATGTGTGTTGGGAAAAGCGCTATACAAATAAAACTGACTTGAATTGACTTGATGCAACATGATTTTGTAGTGTTTTCAGACACCAGATGGAGTTCTCAATAAATATTTTTTCAGCTTTAAGATCCTGCGGGGTGACCAAATCTTGCCTGACTCTGGAATGAGTCATTGATAAAAGCTTTCATCACTGGTAATATATGTAAATATGTTTGACGTGTTACAATGTACAGATTAGAAATGTGGCTTTACAGGTCAATAGCTCGAGAGCAGTTAAGTGAAGAAAAACACGCCGCTGCAATGACCTTCAGTCTCCGCGTACGTGACATTCGCTGACGGGCATTAGCGGCATGCTTAACGTCTCCTTTAATTTGTGTTTGTTTTATATATGATTTAATTGGCTCTGTGTATCCATCTACACTTTTGTATTTGAAGAAGCGTTACTAGTCACGTCAGTCTTCGTGGACATCGTGGTGTTTTGTCCTTAGGTGCTTTGAGGCTGGGGCCTGCTGGTGATGATAACAGTGATAATTCAAAGTGATTTCGCACAGCATGGTTTTGTCAGACCAGTCACCAACACCCCATGGCACGGCTACACGCTCATGTGTCTTAAATACGCCAGAGGCTTTACTGTGGTGTGGTACACCAAGCCTTACTCATAGGTCAGATGAGTCATTGTTTTACTTTTACTTTTTCGTTTACACCACAATGCAATCTGAAGGCTTTTTTGGGAAGCATGATAATGGATTGAGGCTACTCTACTTCTTATTTTAGATGTGAGGCCAATCTCACGAGGGGCTCTTGAGCTTTGTATTCAGTGGAAGTACAGTGCAATACGTCAGGCTAACTCTGGGCATAGTGCTGAGGCATGCTTTTTTACAGTTTTTTACATAATTAGTTCAGACTCCACTTATTCAACAAATTGTGAAATCACCCTGAGCCGTAGCGAATCATCTCTGAACTCTAGAATCAGCACTCCCTCGGTTCTCATCTACCTGGAAATGTTTTTTTCTCCTCCTTTTATTATTTCCTTATTTCTACCCCCTCTCCTTTTTAAATGCTGACTTTTCACATGTAGCATGCCAATTATTTCACGCTGTCTACGCGGCCTCGCATTCTCTCCTTATCGCAAATGGAAGAAAAGTCTTCAGCCGGTTATCAAAATGCTAATGCGCTTGAAAGGAAACATTAGTCTTCCACAGTAAAATATTATTAAATGTGGTCTATTTAATCTTGTAAAAGTGCTGCTATCTCTTCAGGATTTCCAGATGTTTGCGCTTTGCCCGTACCATCCGTCTTCATTCCGGTGCAGGGGGTGGTGGCTGGAGATGCTGGAGTGAAAATTGCCTGTTGTCCTCAATAGTTATTCTGAATGTGAGGGAAACCAGTTCAGGGGTTAGACTGAAAAGGAGGAGGCCGGCTTTGTGTAGACTGACCAGCTCAAGCAATAAGTAAAGTTTATTTTGTAATATGCGGTCAATGTAAAGCTGCATCTTACAGAGTGCAGTACAAACACTCCATCTGTCTGTCATCAGTATTGCTATGACAGCCTGAATATATGTAGTTCGCCTGTGAAGGCAAATCACGCTTTTCCCTTAGTTTGCAGAGGTATATATGGTCAAAAACCGTTGACGTGCCTTTGTTTGTTGTGTCAAAACAGAGATGAAAATGTTCCTGCCCATTAAAAGTGCATTGAACAATTGCTTTCCCATATTCTCTTAATGACATTAGTTTCTCATCAGCATGCACTGTGCAATAAGTCATTCGAAATCACATTTCCCCTTGGAGTTGGGATTTGGCGCAGCACCAAATGAGGGATTGGGCCCGTGCTGGTAAACGGTGTTAAGATTCTGTCCTGACCTTTAATTAAGGTAGTTTGCTACAGTAGTTTGTAGGTCTGCGAACGCTTTGAGGACCAGATGTTGGCGTTATTCGTCACATTGGAGCTTTTCAGCTGGTACTTGGAGATCACAGATGATATCAGGTGGATATTAACTCTAATGGGCTCAGCCATTTCTCCATGAAGCCTTACATTTCAGGTCCCACTAGACATCTTCCCATCTGTTGAAATTGTGCTGTGTGGATTATTATCCAGCAGTTTGACATGAATCAGGTTTTCCTCTAGTGCTCCTGGTCACATGTTCTGAGTTATTTTTATTGTGCTTTTTTCACAATATTTTTTTTTTTTTGGTGACTGAAACACGACTTGCTCCTCCAAGCCCTGTGTGGACAGCTGGTAAAGCCTTTGAGATGAGATTCTTTTTCATCAGAGTTTTTGTGATGTATTCTAAATCTGCTTCTTTGGCTTCATCCTCATCCAGCGCAGGTCGCTCCCGAATCTCTTTGGGTTTGGCGTGCATTGTGAGGTTTTCATGTTTATTTTGCCATGGGCGACAGGAACCTGTGCCAGAACAGAATTGGCAGTGTATCAGCCAGAATGAATGATATGCAACCTGTGACAACTCAGAGGACTGTGTTGGTGTGAAATATCAATATGCACAATACAACAGCACATAAAATGCCACATGGCAGTGTAAACAGGAACAAACTGTGTCAGGGTGATAGTGTAGATAATCCCGACATCAATGGATGAAAATGGGATTCGCAAAGGTGTCCTATCAAGAGATGCAACGCTAGAACTCTCGGTTGTGGTGCAGGCTGTTCCTTCGGCATCGACGTGGCTGTATTTCAGGTTTTATGGTATATTTGTTGCGCTTGTCATCATTTTATGCTGCCTGGTCTTCTCTGCGAGGGGGAAAAAATGCTCAGAAAAGCCATTGATGTGGATTATAATTTTAATGCCCCACAGATTTCATTTGTTTATTTTATTATGTTAATGAATATCATAACAAGGGATTTCTAATCCTCACGGCGACCGTTCTTGCCTTTTGGAGAGAATTTCTGATGAACCTTTTTATCTCTAATACACAGCACGTGGGGCTTCATAACAGCCCGCTGAGACACCGGCACTCATTTTCTCTCAGGTGAGCCTTTAATTGCATCTTCCTTTACTTGGTGACATCTTTCCCATCATGGTGGGCTGCTCTCCTATGCGACTAGGCTCACACTTACTCAATAAGTGGAACGGTGGCAGCTGTCATTGCATTGTCTTATTATTACTGAAAAATACTTTCTAGTCCTTGAAGATCTGCCGACTATCGGCCTTGCTTCAATTTAGTGAACATTACAGCTGCTAGACATCCTCTTACAGCCATTTTGGCAGACCACTGGCCCCAGCGTAGGGAATCCACTTCCAGTGGAGGAAAACAGCTCTTAATTGCCCTCCATAAACTGCCTGGCTGCTGCAAAACAAAAATATATATTTTTTGCTTCAAGATGATGTTAGGGTGTAATGGCGAGCATTTGACAGCCAACTTTTGGCTATCTGTATGAAAGGTCACCGTCGACGGACTCCTGTCACGTTGATGCGTCGCGGGGGCTGCGCAGGCTATATGTACTCTAATCTGGGAACACCCCGCTGGGAGGAGCTCTGCTACTGTATCGCTTCCTCTGGTCGCAGCTCAATGCGCATTCACAGAGTTCCTAAATTGAGATTAATAATGTCATCTACGGCTGGAGTTTACGGACAGCGATTTCTGCCCCTCCTCTCCCCACATTCAAAGTCCAGCAGACTCCCATTTGAAGAGAAATAGAATGGGCACAGGGGATATTAATATTCTTTACAGACCACACGCATACACAAGCATCATCAATTTTCCAGACTTGTTTGTATACATTGACTCTTTGACATTCAAACCCGAGGTATCCTCCCCCACCAGCGCGGAATGAGCGGACAGCATGTGTGCGAGAGAGTGCGTGGGCAAAGTGTCATGGCTACGCAGTGCCAAGAACAGCTCCCCACATTGTTAACTGTGTTCACTGTCTGCAGACGTCTGCCTGGCTGTGGAGCTCATGAAGCTGAGGACACTGTCGTGAAGGACGAGCACAACTTCCATGAAGCACAAAGCCACTTTTCCTTTCACGTCTTTTCTTCATTCATTGTAAAGCGGGGTTGTGCAGTAAAATAGCTGTTTTCTGTTTGAGTAAGCCTATATTATAAATGCCATTTATTCATGTGTTGGCAAAGCAGTCATTTATTACTCCAGTATTCAGTGTCATATGATCTTTCAGAACTCATTCTAACATTTATGAAATCTTTCAGAACTCATTCTAACATTTATGGTCCCACTTTATATTAGGTGGGCTTAACTACTATGTACTTACATCAAAAATAATTGCAATGTACTTATTGTGTTCATATTGTATTGGTGGTATGGGTAGGTTTAAGGGTGGTTTAAGATGTAAGAGGTGGGTCAACAGTGTCATAAATGTACATCATAAATGTACATTTATGTTTAGGTATTTTTTCAAAATATAAGTACAATGTAAAAACATGTATGCACACAGTAAGTGCACTGTATCAAATGATTACATCCGTCCATCCATCCATCCATCTATCTATCTATCAAATTCAAATAGCAGTTTTGCATTTTGTGTGATACATTATGATGTGAATCTGAGGCATTTGAAAAACAAACAAACAAAAAACATTCATTCTTAGATTAAGTGCTTTTTTTGTAGTGATCATAAATCACATGCAGAACTGCAACTCACTGTGCGTGCTTCTTTTTTTTCTACATCTACTCATTTAAAATATCAACACAATTCTCACAGGCTTTCATAGTTATGTTCATTAACGTGGCATTTAACTGTGGAAGTCAAATCACCTTCATAGACTCAAAAATCCTTGAAATTCTTGGAACATGTGAAACAATGAAATCTTGAGATTTGTGGAGAATAAAAGCTTCCCTCAACACTGCATCAGTGACTTGGCTTATTTCATCCGTGCCTCATTCTCTCCCACTATTTCATTTGTTTCACTTCCAAGGACTTTTGAAATAACATTGCCAATTTGTGGAGCACGGTTTTTCTGGATAATTATAATCCAAATTAGCCTCCACATGATGTGTCAGTGTTTTCCAGAAATATGGTAGCTATGCTTAAATCTAGTTTGCAGCAGTTAAATATAAAAATGCAGGCATTAATGAATATTTTAAGCTTCTCTGTTCTGGTGACTTATTTAATTGTTTTGTTAAATAATTCGGCACACTTTTGGAAGACTAAGTCAATAGTGATCAGAAGCACAACAAGGCCACAGGCGCTTGTATGTTGCTGCTATGTTTCATTCAAGCTTGTATGGATTCAATTAAATCCCAACTCTCTGTATGTGACGACAGCAAAGTTTTAAAAGGAAACCATTTGCTGCTGACTGGCTCGCTGATGGCGATAGCAGCAGTAGTTGACTAATTGGAGAGGCTGTCCTCGCAGTGTTCTCTGCAGAGCCTGTTGTTTTGCTCATTTGGTGTGACAAATAGCAAGCCTGTGGAGGATGCAAGGCCTGGGTGCTGTTCTGACCTATGACATCTCATTTGTTTCTGATAAATGGCCATTTTCTGGAGGTGCATGGTTCACTTGAGAGGCAATTGCCAGGTATGAGTCGCCTTCTTCGGTGACATCGAAAAAGCCATGGCCTTCCAAGACTTGGCCAGAAATTGTTGCTTTACTGGTTGCTCTTGCAACACTATGTCGAGCAGCTTCTGGTGTAGTAATTAGATGCGATCATTATGGCAGCTGTATTCATATTCTTTGAGCATTTACTTTAAAAACATGTAAAATGTGCCAATTTAGATTGGCTTCTGCACATGTGTTTCACCATCATTAGCTTTGGGTAGTTGCAGGCAGTGTTTTTCATCTTCTGTTCATCACCATCATGCCAGAAATGTGAAGGTTTTTGTTCAAAAAGTTTGTAAAGCGATTGTGTTCCATGAAAGAGGCCCAATATCTTTTCTTACAAAGGAACTGAAGAAAATGATGACGTTACTCATGATTATCTATTTTTATCTACTGACAGCTCTGATATTTTTAGTTCTCATTTGTGTTTTGTAGGTTTAACAAAGCACAATCTGAAAATTCTGTCATCATTTACTCACACTTATATTGTTCCACACCTGTATGGCTTTCACAAAAGAAGAAAATTTGAATAATGCGCTGGTCACTGTTTTTCATGAAGTTACAATAATTGTATACAGAAGTATTTATTCAACAGCACCATAAAATTATATATTACATTCAATACTTTCTAAGTCTTCTGACACTTTATGTGTGTATTTTAAAGCTGCAGTCCGTAACTTTTTGGGATTAAAAATGATCCAAAATCAATATTTGCCAGTTAACCAGCCAGTGTTCAAAACTATTGCCTTACTTTAGCCCGATTCACAACGGTCAGCTTATAATAATGTTTTCTAATTTGAGTGGTACGGGTAGGTTTTCGCAGGAAATTCGAGCATGGCACTGCGTCATTACGTCACGTCTGTAAACATAACGAAGTCGTCCCGGCTAGTAGGCTATCGCATGTGAGGATCCTGCAGGTGACACATCGTTTATAGCCTTTTCTCACAGCAGATAGAATAATTAAATGTATCATTTTGATGGTGGATTGTGATCCGGAAAGGATTGTGTGTTTATGAAACACCTGTGAATGAAATTAAATTATATTCCAGTTTAAAATGTGCTTCTGATTACAGATAACCTGGGATTACACAAAATTTGTATTTTAAAGAGAACCATTTCTAAGGGAGCATTGTTTGCTTTTTAGGTTAAAATAATTTCTTAACATGAAATTCGAATAGTATGACAATTTGAGATTAGACTGTACAGAAACTGAAATCTCCACGCTAATACATCATAATACTCATTGTCACGCAATGCTGATGTTGTTAACATTAATAATTTGAGAATAAAGTATAACAATAATAATAATTTGCACAGTTAGATGTGATATGAGCTAACGATCATTAGATTTAATTACCATTGGTAGCGCGATTTATTGTAATGCTTTTTTCCTCAGTTGATCAGAACAAACGTGGCAGACTTGTTACTTGTTCAGATGGTAATATACGGTGGAAATTCTTATTATATTCCAAGACGTACAGTAGGCTAGAATCTGTGATTCCTGAGTACAGTATCCACACTGGTGCGGTGACTGACTGACTGACACACATACTCCTCAAAACATTGGATTCATCCGTGCTGGAGCTGTGCCGGAGCACAACCTTACGCATGGAAGATAATACCGCACAGAGCTGCAATTCCAGGTTTTCAAACAGAGATGAAACTTAAAAAAAATTACAGATTGCAGCTTTTAGCAAGTAAAAATTAAAGTCTTAACATCCACTAAGGTCATCTTTGGCATGTGAGAAGAAACTATGTCCAGTGTATGTGTATATATTATATATAAAAAAGTTCTGAAATTAATTAAACGAGTCATGACATTGTTTTTTTTATCATTTTAATATGTTCCTTGAGGTTTACTTATAGTGTTAATAATGTTTTTTTGCACAAAAAAAACAAATAAATATGTGGAAAAATGATTGATATTTTCAACCCTCATTCTGACTCTCTCTAAAACATCCTGTTTTTAAGGGGTGTACCCTTTAAGGCTTGTCAGGAATCAGCCACTGTTATGATTGGCTAATGTCATTGCATAGGAAACAGTATCAACATCCCCTCGCTATTGCATGTTTTGAGTGTTTTCCAGTCATTTCCAGACTAAGCATTATTAAATAATTTACTTGCAATGTGATCTAGTACTACTTTCCACATATTTCAACAAATGTTTTTTTTGTGAACTCTCCATGAGACCGTGCCTCGTTTACTCGTTTACTACTCTGATCAGTCCTCTGACACGATCCGGTGTGCCATGATGACAGACTCAAGCATGTGGACTGTGTCAGAAAGGGAATGCACATCTGTATACTGTATCCAGTGTAGACAAGATAGCGGTAGTGATTGTATTTTCTATTTGCTTTTGACGCGACGTGATCATGAACGCTGGTGGGTGGGGCCTATGTCAATGCATTGCTCTGGAGGCGGTGTTTATGCAAACGATTGTGCCCATTTGACGTCACCTTGTCCCATAGGATCTAAAACGAGCGGTTTTATGAGGGTTATTACATTGCCTAAATGCTTTTTCTTTATTGATGAGGAGTCAATTAAGTTATGAACTTGCAGGATGTATTTAGCATATAAAGACCTCTTCTGTATCAAAAGATCAAATGAAATTTGGTTTTTCATGTCATGACCCCTTTAATTCTGATTAATTAATTCACAAATTGAACTGAGCAGGCACTGGATTAATTTAAAATAATAATAATAACAATAAGAAGAAGAAGAAGAAGAAAAAGAAAGAAATTGAGAATATTCCTTATTGGAATTGTTGAAAAGTTGAAAAAAATCTCAAATATTTTAAAGGGTTAGTTCACCCAAAAATGTAAATTCAAGGTCCAGAAACATAGCAAGGACAGGGCTCGCAAAATCGCTAGCCCGACATCCCGGGGCGATTGTGTTTTCCATTCGGGCTACCAAAATGTATCACTGCCCTGCCTGACGGGCTACCTTAAAATACAGGGCAGGGAGTTTAAGGCCTTAAAAAGTTTTAAATACGTTAAATGGTATAAGAAAAGTCTTAATTGGTTGTGGACGAGGAGATACCCCCCTTACTATGTAAATGTAACGAATTATTATTATTATTATTAATTGTAATTTCAAGAAATCTTACAGTTGGGGGTGGAAAGGCAAGAATTGTGATATGGCTGGAAACTTCAAAAGGCAATTATGTCATTGAATAAATATGAGCGCTGCACGTTTTAAAGTCAAAACAAGGCACGGATGTCTTTGTGAATATATCTCTGAAGGGAACCGACTGTCCTCAGAAACGTATCGTTGACATTTTCATTTAATCTTGCCTATAAAATGCCTGATGAAGCAGCATTTATGAGCGCGGTGTTGCTTTGTTTACAGCCGTCACCGGGGGAATGAACCGCTTTATTTCAGCGGCCCCTCTTAAAGAGCCACCTCATGTCAGAGAATGAATTTGCATTTCCAAAAAGCCTCTTTTTTATTGAATGCATGAAAAACAAACAAAAAAACAATAACAATAGTCATCGTCAAATCACAACAACAGTCCAGGGTCAAAAAGCCTATCTTACGTTCAGATCGACCCGTGTTTTTACGTAGCAAACACATAAGAGTTGTAAATGTGAAAGTTAATGTCCCACATGAAAAAATACTATAGTAATTTATAGTAAATACTGTAAATACTATAGTGTTTTTGAACCATACTATAGTAAAGTACTTTAATTTGTTGTGGTAATTCTATATATGCTGTGGCAATATAACAACTATAGTAATATAAACAAATTACGTTACCCAATACTGTACTAAGTTTTCTACAACTATAGGGTATACTACAATACACTAGTATTCTTTAGTTTTTACTACAGTAAACTGTAAAGTATACAGTTTATATGTTCACTATAGTTAATACTACAGTATGCTGTACCATTCATTAAAGTGTTGTAAATACTATAATATATACAGTATAATACACTTTACTATAGCATGGTTCAAAAACACTATAGTATTTATTATAAATTACTATAGTATTTTTTAATATGGGGTGCCTTCTAAAAATCCAAACAATTTAGACAGTAATATTTATGTTTTAAATTAATATAATAATTCATATGTTTGACTTATCCCTTTTCATAAAAATGATTTAAAGGCTGAAATACCTTTTTAAGATTTTAGTTTTTGTGAAAACCTGTATCTGAATTGTAAATCGTCATTTTAAGGCTTAATGTTGCCACAGATATTGTCCAACCCCACTCATACGGTGTTCATTTTACTTGTGCAGCTCAGTCATAAATTGCCTTAAATTGATTAAAAAAATTCTGCAGATACCCTGTAAATAGTAAAATAAAACTCTTTCCTTGATATTCGTTGATATGTGTATTGAAAATGTTTTTGATTGACATTTATGGTCTTTTTTTAGTTGGGCTAGTTAAATAAATTTTCGGGCTACCAAAATCTGAGGCGTACCTGCCCGAAGGGCTACCAGGGATTTTGAAATTTTGCAAGCCCTGAAGGAGATTGGTAAAATAATCCATGTAATATCAGGGGTTCAACTGTAATTTTACGAAACTACAAGAATACTTTTTGTATACAAAGAAAATAAAAATAACGACTTTATTCAATTTTGGAGATTTTCTTCCATTTTGGAGACTATCCACTGGACGGAAACTGTGTACGCTCTTCTGTGTCAGCTGCACCGTGCGGATACATCTTCTATGTATATTTACGCTTTGATTTGAATGGAAAAGCGCATCTGGTATGCGGCTAACACAGAAGAGTGTACGCAGTTTCCGTCCAGTGGATATTCTCCAAAATGGTGCTAGGATGACGTGGAGGAGACAAATTTGAATAGTCGTTTTTTTTTTGTGCACAAAGTATTCTCGTAGCTTCATAAAATTACCGTTGAACCCCTGATGTCACATGGATTACCAATCTCCTTGCTATGTTTCTGGACCTTGATCATGTATGGACCCTTGCTGTCTATGGAGGGTCTGAGAGCGCTCAGATTTCATAAAAAATATCTTAATTTGTGTTCTGAAGATGAACAGAGGTTTTACGAGTTTGGAATAACATGAGGGTGAGTAATTAATGACAGAATTTTCATTTTTGGGTGAAATAACCCTTTAAGACCTTTTTTTGGTCATACATTTTAAGAAAGAAGATATGAAAATTTTTAAGAAATGTTTTTGGGAATACAAAATATTTGTTAAGTTAGAAAATAAGAAGAAATTGGCAAGAATAATTTAATTCCTAACAGGTTCTTACTTGAAATGGTTAACAGCTCATTTGAGGATAAAATTAGTTTATAAATTACTTTTCTTAAATTGAATAAGTGTTATTTTTGACACTTGAAAGCCCCAGTACCTTTTATTGCAATGGAAAAATCAACCTGCACATTAATTAAAAATTTCTTCTCATACTTAGGACCAACATGAAAGTAGATGTGAGTAAATAAAGGCAGAATTTTTGGGATATTTTATTCCTTGTAATACCCCTAGGTTACACCGACCAGTGGTTTAAGGCATAATAAACAGTTGTCTTTTGCGCGACTATTGTGTCCTCCGACTTGCGAATGTCTCATGGTACAGAGCAAGCAAATGACTCCAGGGTCATGAATGAAGAAGACACCGGTATTAAACCTTACGCTTGCCTGTTTATGTAAATGTTTTCCTCATATAAAGGAGGCCATCCGTTGTCTGCCGTCTGGGGCTTAGCATGTATGTATGGAGATAAGGATGCTTCGGGTGGATTCGTCTGAGCCAGAGAGAGAGGGAGAGAGAAACTGCTTGTTGGAAGATAAACAGGGCTAATTAGAATATGCATTTGTTCAGTAATTCTGTCCATAATTGAGATATTTTAATCTTTGAACATGCCAGCTATTTAGAAAAGTCAGCCTTGGCTTCCCGCGTCGATCTGAAACATACTGTGTAAACGCAGCTTTTCAGACATGCTGGCAACGTACCAACAGGACAAGGAAAACACTTTTTTGGATTAGCACCGCTCTCCACTAACACCACAACTACACAGCGTTTGCAGCAAATCATTTAGACACAAGCACCCTTTGTCCAAAAAGTGGATGCAATCCACTTTTTTTCCCTCTTTTTTTTTGATGGGCCTTGTTCCCTGTATGTTTGGATATGATTGCATGGCAATAAATTTGAACAGGCCATGGTTTTGCAGGGATACAGCAGTTCCCTGGTGTAATCACCCCCCTAATCTACAGAACAAACTCCAGCACGGCTCTATAAGTCGATAGCACTTCAGGCAGGGGAACAGGAAGTCTCCTGCCGCTCCGCTAAGAGATAAAGGCACCGATAGGAGACATGCTGTACAGTGCAGCCATTGTGTTAGATCAAGATGTGCCTCCTGAACTGATGGGTGCTGTGAATTCTGATTCCACCTCTCTGACGTCTCAGAACAAGATATGTAGATGGCCTATAGAGAGACTCTGGTGACTAAATGAATATGAAAATGAGCTCAGGGAATGGATTGCTATTCAGCTGTCTTTCACGTCTCTAGTGGTGGATGGGGCTGTTGCTGGCCATGTTTTTGGATCACGAGAATAAAGGTGAAAATGACACTGCGTGTGTATGTATACGTGATTTGAAGCGATTTGTATGTACCTTTGGCTCTTTTAATATTTATGTATTTATGCATTCTAGATATGTTTTAAAATGTCACTGCATTTTTATGGTGAATTTTGTTGCAACAGTTTAAAAATGAAACATCTTCAAATATATTTTTATGTAGAGAGTAACTATAAATATTTTATATTTTATTGGAAAAAAATATTGGTAAATATTGTGGTTTCCTGAAAAAAATACAACAACATTTTAGGCATTAGGTGACATTAAAATAATACAATAAATATAATCTAAACATCAAATTTAACAAAACACCATAATGTGCAAAAGTTGTAATGAAAATAAGACACACAACTATTTAAATAAAATATTTTCAAATATGATGTAATGCAAGGACTTGTGGGAATATTATTTAACATTTTTCCTAGAAATTATATATATATATATATATATATATATATATATATATATATATATATATATATATATATATATATATAATGAGGTGCCAAACAGGAAATAATTATATAAAAATCTGAATATATAAATGTAAATTGTGAATATATAGTTGTAAGTCTGAATATATTATGTCTGAATATATAGTAGTAAATCTGAATAGTTATGATTCTGAATACATAAATGTAAATCTGAATATATACTTGTCACGAACTCAGCCTCTGTGGCTCCCTCCGATCACCACCAGAAGGAACACTCACCTGAGTATTAACTCTGTCATTTGGACTTCATTTCCCATCACACCCCATACCTGAGACTGATTACCTGCACAGGTGTTCCCCATTGACTGGTCTATTTAATCTGCTCAACCCTTGCTCTCATTGCGAAGTCTTGTTCTTGCCATGCAGACATTTCTGAGCGTTTATCCCGTGTTTGATTTCCTGTTGCCGACCTGGACTGTTTACCCGTTTATGATAGAACTCTGCCTGCCTAATCTGACTCTGCCTGCCTTGCTGATCTGTTTTGTTATCTGTTTGCCGCCTGCCCAGACCTCTAGCCCGAACTCTGTTTATGATTCTGCCCTGCCTACGTGGTACCTGACGCCTGTGATTGACCTATGCTTGTATGGCCATTCGTGTGTGATAATAAAGCTGCACATGGATCTTAAAGACACTGCCTCCGCGTTACAGAAGACTTCGCCACAAATCGATCCAGCAGCGTTTTGTCATTTCACCACTGAGGTATCTGATCAAGCTACGATCTTAACCATGCATCAACAACAACTCAATCACCTTACCTTGTTGACCGAAGAGATGTTACAGGCTTTGCGGGATCTTCGTCAGCAGGCACCTATAGTCCAAGCACCTCCCTCAAGCTCACCTCCTCAAGCCCTTACTCCATCTACATCCACCACCAGTCCTTGTCTGGCGTTCCCAGATAAGTTTGATGGCTCACCCACGAAGTGTAAGGGCTTCCTATTACAATGCTCGATGTTTGTTAATCAACAACCCATGCTATATCCCACTGATGATAGCCGCATCGCATTCGTTTGCTCGCTACTCGCAGGCAGAGCACTGGAGTGGGCCACCGCTGTGTGGAGTGATGATCATTCTGTTTTTCCCAGTTTCACTGCCTTTATCCAGCGGTTTAAGGAGGTGTTTGAACATACCGCTGGTGGGAAGGAGGCAGGTGAGCAACTGATCTCGCTATGGCAGGGAAGTTCTGCGGCGGATTATGCCCTCTCCTTTCGCACACTCGCAGCTCAAACAGGATGGCCAGACGATCCTTTGAAACTACACTTTCGCAAGGGTTTGAGTTCGGAACTACAGTCTGCGCTAGTCTGTCGGGATGAGGGTAAAACCTTGGATCAGTTCATTGACCTGGCCATTCGGATTGACAATCTTCTTCGTTCCCGACTTCAACCTCGTTTCTCCTCGGCTCCAGTCGGCACTCCAGTTCCATTCTCTGACTCTGAACCCATGCAGATCGCATTCACTCACCTCAGTGAGGAGGAGAGAGAGAGAGACGCATTCGAAAAAAAATCTGTGTCTGTATTGCGGACTCTCAGGGCATATGAGGGCTACCTGTCCCACTCATCCATCACGCCACCCTCCGGCAGTGAGTACTAATTTGAATCCATCCACTGTATTAGAAATACCAGTCACACTAACAATTGACGGGCACATTACGGAGACTATGGCCTTGATTGATTCTGGAGCTGCGGGAAGTTTAATTGATGCTAGCTTTGCCAAGACTCACAACATTCCTCTTGTCCCCTGTGTATCTTATCTGGCAGTGGCAGCACTAGACGGTCGCCCGCTGGGTTCTGGCCGAGTTCAACTCATCACCGAGGACATTCAATTAAGTGTTGGAGTTCTTCACAACGAATCCATCAAACTATTTGTTTTCTCATCACCGCAGACTCCCATCATCTTGGGATTACCCTGGCTAGAGAAACACAATCCTTCGATTTCCTGGTCCGAGAGACAAATTTCTCGGTGGTCAGAATCCTGCCGACAGAATTGCCTCCCTTCTACCTCAGCCAGAAAGGTGACGTTCACGCCCAAATTACCACTCCCTGCCGAATACCACGATCTCGCAGAGGCATTCAGTAAAACCAGAGCCACCCAGCTTCCACTGCACAGAATAGGTGATTGTGCCATTGACCATGTTCTCAACCTCCCGAGGGGAGAATCTTCCCTCTATCCCAACCTGAAGCAGAGGCTATGAAATTGTATATTGAAGAGAAACTCGCTAAAGGATTCATAAGACCATCCACCTCACCTGCCTCTGCCGGATTCTTTTTTGTTAAGAAGGATGGGGGACTTCGTCCTTGCATTGATTATCAAGGGCTCAACGACACAACCATCAAATTCCGCTATCCACTACCCCTGGTTCCAGCGGCTCTAGAACAGCTCCATGAAGCAAGACATTTCATCAAGCTAGATCTGCGCAGCGCCTACAACCTCATTCGCATTCAGGAGGGGTAGCTATGGATAAGAAAATTTGAGATGTAGTCAACTGGCCTCAACCCGCCACACTGAAGGAACTTCAGTGCTTCTTAGGGTTTGCTAACTTCTATCGGAGGTTCATTCGCAATTTCAGCACGATAACAGCCCCCTAACTTCCATGACAAAGAAGGGGAGTCAACGCCGCACTTGGTCATCGGCAGCCCATCAGGCCTTTCGATCCCTCAAGGAACGATTTACCACCGCTCCCATTCTACATCATCCCGACCCGGAGCGAGAATTCATCGTAGAGGTGGACGCCTCCAGCACCGGCATTGGAGCGGTCCTTTCACAACGTCAGGGCAATCCACCCAAACTTTATCCCTGTGCCTTTTTTCTCTCGCAAGCTCAATTCCGCCGAACAGAATTGCGATGTGGGCAGTCGGGAACTTCTAGCCATGAAGGCCACGTTCGTGGAGTGGCGTCATTGGCTCGAGGGAGCTAAACACCCTTTCGCTGTCCTCACAGATCATCGGAACCTTGAATATCTGAAGTCAGACAAGAGACTCAATCATCGACAGGCGAGATGGGCACTCTTCTTCACTAGATTCAACTTCAAAATTACTTGCCGTCCAGGCTCACAGAATACCAAGGCAGACGCATCTCCCGACTCTACGAGTCCTCCACCCTGATTCCCAATCCAGAACTCATCATTCCATCCTCCATTATTCTCGCACCTGTTCAATGGGATATCATGACTGAGATCACTAACGCCCACAGCACTGAACCTCCACCAGCCGAGACTCCACCTAACCTCACATATGTACCCCAAGCTCTGCGACAACGAGTCCTTAGTTTAGTCCATTCAACCCCTTATGAACAACCGGTTTTGGTGGCCTTCTATTCCGTCAGAGACAATCGCTTTCGTAAAGAACTGTCACATGCAACATCTCCAAATCACCTCATCAATTACCCGCTGGTCTGCTCCATCCATTACCCATTCCACAACGTCCATGGTCACACATAGCCATCGATTTTGTGACGGATCTACCAGCCTCACAGGGTCATACCACTATCTTCACGGTTATTGATCGCTTTTCCAAAGCCTGCCGTCTGATCCCTTTGCCCAAGCTGCCCAAAGCCTTCGGGACCGCCGAGTCTCTATGTAATTACGTCTTCAGGTTTTACGGTCTTCCTGAGGATGTGGTCTCGGATCGAGGTCCCCAATTCACCTGACGAGTATGGACAGCCTTCTGCCAGAAACTCAATATCAACGTGAGTCTCACTTCCGGTTATCATCCTCAATCCAATGGCCAGGTGGAACGTCTTAATCAGGAACTCACTTGATTCCTTCGATCCTATTGCCATCGAAATCAGTCCGACTGGAGCCGCTACCTATTCTAAGCCGAATATGCACAAAATTCACTCCGCAAACCTGCTACTGGTATCACACCCTTCCAGTGCACTCTAGGATTCCAACCCCCTCTCTTCCCCTGGTTGGGAGAACCCTTGGAACTCCCTGCTGTCAACTCATGGCTACAGCGTAGTGAGGAGACATGGAATGAGGCTCATACCCATCTCCAGAGAGCAGTTCGTCGTTCCACTGAACAGGCCAATCGTTGCCGACACATCAATCCCAATTATCAACCAGGTCAATGGGTCTGGCTGTCTACTCGGGACCTTCGTCTCCGACTACCCTGCAAGAAGCTCAGTCCCAGGTACGTGGGTCCATTCAAAATCCTTAGATAAATAACTCCTGTTTCCTTTCGTTTGGCTCTACCTGATCATTACTGTATCTCACCCACTTTTCATGTCTCCCTGCTCAAGCCCGCTGGTGGTCCGAGAGGAGGCTGGTGACCAGAGGGCTCCTCCCATGATCATAGATGGCGAGGAGACATATCAAGTCCGAGAGATTCTGGACTCTCGTCGCCGGGGCAGGATACTTCAGTATCTAGTGGACTGGGAGGGGTACGGCCCGGAGGAACAATCATGGGTCAGTGCGGAGGACATCTTGGACCCTTCTCTTACCGCAGACTTTCATCGAGACCATCCGGATAGGCCAGCCCCGAGACCCCGTGGAATACCCCGGCATCGTTTGCCTCTTCGCGTCAGGAGTCGCTCATAGGGGAGGGGCTCTATCACGAACTCAGCCTCTGTGGCTCCCTCCGATCACCACCCGAGGGAACCCTCACCTGAGTATTAACTCTAACTTTAAATTAAATCTGACTCTGCCTGCCTTGCTGATCTGTTTTGTTATCTGTCTGCCGCCTGCCCAGACCTCTAGCCCGAACTGTTTATGATTCTGCCCTGCCTACGTGGTACCTGATGCCTGTGATTGACCTATGCTTGTATGACCATTCTTGTGTGATAATAATGCTGAACATGGATCTTAATGACACTGCCGCCGCGTTACAATACTCATAAGTCTGAATATGTAGTTATAAATCTGAATATATAAATTGTGAATATATATATATATATATAATAGTAAATCTGAATATATATAGTTGTAATTCTGAATACATAGAAGCAAATCTGAATATATTTTCACAATTGTTATTGCTGTTCACTGAGAACTAGTGAATTAGAATCAAATCTGAAAATCAGTGTCAATATCAAGCCCTATTAATTTTTCATACAAATGTAGAGTGATTGTTATAAACTGTACACAACTGTCTCATAGGTTTTTATATACAGATAAATAGTAAGAATCTATTTCCTAGACTATAAAGGTGAATATGCTATTGTTTTAATTTCTAATCAAGATTTCCCTCATTTCCTTGTAGATTAAATCTCATTTCGCTTGTAAGGACTCTAGCTGTTCTGCATACTATTGAAACAATCAATAACTCCAGTTTACTTGTGACACTTGCTCTAATGCATCAAAGGCCATTCAGATCACTGAGCAGCTTCTCGCTGTGAATGGCACACTGCCTGTCCAATGTAAGGTGCTTGAAAGGCCTATATCTATATATTTACATTTATATATTCAGACTTATAGCTATATATTCTGATTTACATTTATATATTCAGGCTTATAACTATGTATTCAGATTTACTTCTATATATTCAGACTTATAACTATATATTCATATTTACATTTATATATTCAGGTTTATAACTATATATTCAGATTTACTTCTATATATTCAGACAAAACTATATATTCAGACTTACAACTATATATTCACAATTTACATTTATATATTCAGATTTACGTCTATATATTCAGAATTGTATATAATTATTTCCTGTATGGCACATCATAATATATATATATATATATATATATATATATATTGCCCTGCTGATTGTAATATATTTTTTATTACAGTGTGCAGTTTTCTTTTTATAATATTAAAATAATATTAAAGTGATATTTTTCCAATCAGCAGCCAAAACCATTTTTATTTTTAAAATTCTTGTTGAAACAATAAAATAGTAATAAAAATTAAATAAATAACCAGGGGAAACATAAAGTTTAATATGGCACAGGATATTATTCTTTGTTGTAATAGTACTGAAGTATCCATACACCGCTTGCATATCTCTGACAATTAAAAAGTCTACAGGCAACAGTCTCTCTGGTGTACCTCTATTAATTGATTGTTCTTGGTGACTTCAGAAATCAAAGTGTCTTATTTCTGTGCATTCTGACATTAAAAGCATGTAATGTAATTATAAAGTGATGATTAATATGAATAGGAACATCAGGAATGTAACATGAAATCTATTTTTAGATAGATTAGATAGATTTTTAGATTGTTTCATACCCAGCATGTACCTTTTAACATATGCCTGTCGCCCTGAAGGAGACATCAGAGAATGGCTCCCTCCTTTCCATTTACTCTGCTTAATGCAATACGTGTTAGGCATCAGTATTCGGTTTTTGGCATGTACAGCTCGCTCTCGTGATCCGCCGTAATAGAAGGGGTTTGTGGCACCGCTAAGCACACTGGATGCGGCAGTTTTCATAAATAAGCTGCGTGCTGTTTAAAGAGCAGCTCTAGGTTGCTTTGCCTCTCATTACCGCTCACGTTTTAAATGGGGTTTAGGATGAAATTCTGTCTGCTTAACCCCAACGAAATTACGAACACTTTACTAGAAAGACGTCAGGGAGATAAAACGGTCCTTGGGAAATGGCAAGCAATTAAAAGTATATTAGCTGTTCAAGGCCAAAAATAATTAAAGCTCTCAGACCATTGTGTTTTAGAAAATAGCTGCAGGCGGCAATCATAAGAGGTGCACACTGAGTCAAAAGTCACCGCATACATTCAATGTTCAGCCGTGGCCGGGCTACAGTACAGCCAAAAATAAGCAGCCATCAAAGCTTCCCTTTTGATTTGGTGCTTTTCATTTTCTGCGTAATGCCATTTTTTCCACTGTGCTTCACGCAAGCGTATCACATTACAGCATTTAGAAATGAGATTGGATCTGCGTATTTAATCACACCAATGCAATTAGTTGGTAGGAACAGAACGAACGGAATTGAAACGAGTCAAAGGACCCCCCCCACCCCCGTTGCTGGATATATGGATCTGGGTGTGCAGAGACCACCAGACAACACCATATTGCAGGCAAAAGGACTTCCATCCAAAGGACAAAAACTGATATTGTTGTGAAATTAAAGCATCTTTCCTGGGTATTGCGCGGTCCAATAAACACGACCTCAGAGATGACGGTTTGAATGTGGGGATGTGCTGCAGCCCACCGGTTTAAACTCACATATGTTCACGCGGTGGCCTTGTGTCAGCCGGTGACTGTGGTCCATCACGCTTCTAGACAAATCTCTGTGGGCTCGATGTGCTCAAAGGCAGTTCTTTCCACTTTAACAGGATTTGCACAGATGAGACGAGTGCTCACCAAGCACCACAGAAACATTATATGCCCCCTCCGGGATACCGGATAGATGCAACTTTTATCTCGTTTCTAATCATATCCTCGCCGTTGTTTGTTTGTCATTGCCATGTAGTTTCATTGATGGTGGTTAATATTAATTGAGAAATTAGATTTTATAGAGATTCACCTTTTGAGATTCACCTTAATGTCACATTTAAAACAGATTTGATGTGCAGTTGCCTAAGGAAATATGCAGCACCTGATCGATGAACATGCCTTTATTTGTTCATTAAGAGAAGTGAGAAGCTGTAGAAAAATAGTGAAAGTATTGATAGATGTGTTTATCTGAGTGTGACGGATTATCTAAAATATTGTATGATGGTGATGTGGTTGAATCCATTGATTTTTGATTGAATGGAGGTGGGTCTGAATTTGAGTTTGTATTTGATTATAAGAAAGAGGTGGGGTTTAGCAGATGAAATGATTGGAGAAAACAAGCAAACTTCACTAGAGAAGACATTTGACTGGAATATCGAGTTATGAGATTTTAGGTAAAAATTATGATCTCCAAAAACTATGCATGGATGGTCATATTCATGGAAAGGTCAATAACATGCATTTAAAATTTGGGGTAAATTTTTAGGTTAGTTCGTGTCGCGGCCATCTTGATATTGCCAATGTGCAGCTATTTTTAATACTATTACTGTCAGATTTTTTTTCTTTCAATACTATTGAAACATAATCTTGATGAATTCATGTTTTTATAGTATAGTTCAGGTCAGTGATAAAATCTAGCTCGAATCTCATTGAAAAACTTTTATGTATGTATGTATGTATGTATGTATGTTCCAGTTCCCTATCTGTCGGTTATGTCGTGACGACATTAGGGGATTCACCTGGGAGCCCCAATCACCTCTGATAAGAGAAAACGCCAATAAAATTGGCTAGTGGATTTTGCATACCTGAGCCACTCTCCGTGCATATGGGTATAAAAGGGCGACAGGTGCATCCACTCATCAGATTTTTGCTTCGGAGCCGAGTGAATGAGAAGAGTGGTGATCTCCACAAAGCCTTTCCACCTCTTTATCTTGCTCCCGGTTGGCGTTACGGTGTGATCAGTGTAGTCCCTAGCAGCAGCGATTCCCCTGGGCACTTCAACTGAAAGAGCAAATTCTAAAAAGAGCAAATCACAGACAGCTTGCCATTCTGTCCGTGTCCTCTTGGTTGCGGTCGTTACCTGTCCGCCGATGACAGACACGATTGTTGTCTTCAGTGTCTGGGCATCCAACACGTTGAAGATGCGTTCGTGGATGATTCATGGATGATTCGCAGCATCAGAGGATGGGCTTGCATCCTCCGAGGATGAAGGTTCGGCAGGGCTGCCCCCCTCGGGTCGCCACTACCGAACCAGACCCGGAGCTGACGGCCATGCTTGCCCGGGGATCTGTCCTGGGATCTCTCTATCGTCCTCGCTGGACTTCAGATGGGTCCCTTTGAGTCACTGGACTCAGTCGAGCTGAAGTTCCTGTCTGCTAAGACAGCGCTCCTGACTGCACTCACTTCCATCAAGAGGGTCGGGGACCTCCAAGCATTCCCGGTAAGCAAAGAGTGCCTTGTGTTCAGGCTGGACTACTCTCACGTTGTCCTAAGACCCCGGCCTGGATACGTGCCTAAGGTTCCCACCACGCCCTTCCGCGATCAGGTGGTGAACCACTGCCCTCGGAGGAGGCAGACCCAGCTTTGGCGTTGCTGTGTCCCGTAAGAACGCTGTGCATATACGTGGACTGCACCCGGAGCTTCAGAAGCTCTGAGCAGCTCTTTGTCTGCCATGGAGGTCAGCAGAAAGGGAAGGCTGTCTCCAAGCAGAGGTTGGCCCACTGGATAGTGGATGCCGTTGCCTTGGCATACCAATCCCAAGGCGAGCCGTGCCCCCTCGGGGTGAGGGCTCACTCCACACGGAGTGCAGCCTCCTCTTATGCATTGGCGCACGGCACCTCTTTGGCAGACATCTCTAGAGCTGTGGGCTGGGCGACAACGAAACACCTTTGCGAGATTTTACAATCTCCCCGTTGAGCCAGTTTCTTCCCCTGTGTTGGGTAACAGGTAAGTGGTGGGAAGAGCTGGCCGGTGTCACGCTTGCTGCGCCATTCCCCCTCACCCGGGGATGCGAGTGCCTTTTTCCTCCTGTACTGGGCTAGGTGTCCGTATGGCTTGATTCCCTTCGGGTAATCCCATATGTGTATTCTTCCACGGTAAGGTTTCCCTCACGGTAAACCTGTGTCTTCCCTTTGACAGAGTACTCTGTCAGGCTCTGCTAGCAGCCCTTCTCCCTATGCCTAGGTATGATCTGCCCCAGAGTCCAGTCGTATGTAGTACTGCCCCAATTTAGGTCAGTCCATATCAGTGTCTCCACATGTTACTTCCCTTCGGGCAGGATGTGGCCTTCGTAGCGCCCTTCTGTACTTCTCGTGTGGATTTTAAATGACAGCTCTCTGTGTTTGCCTTTTCTGATGATTTACATCTGGTGAGTTTCATCTTGGTTCATAAATGATATGATGTTTTTCAAAAAACATCATATCATCATGCAAATGGACTTGACAGCCAGTGATGAGCATTCATTTTCTTTTATGTAAAAAGAGCGGCTTTGAAATTTCGATAAATTGACAGAAAAAAAAAACGTCATAGGAGTTTAGAAAGGAGGAGGATAGATGATGACAGAATTTTCCATCTAAAGCAGGGTGCAACTATACAGTATATGTAGCGTTTAAAAGTATGGGGACAGTTTGAAAGAAATAAACATTTTATTCAACAAGAATGCAATAAACTGATCAAAAGTGACATTTATATTTTACACTAAATTTCTGTTTCAAATAAATGCTGCTCCTTTGAACTCTATTCATCAAAGAATCCTAAAAAAATTAAAAATAAAATAAAATCACAGTTTCCATGTCAATGTCAGCATATTAGAATGATTTCTGAAGAAATCAAGACTAGCGTAATGATGCTGAAAATTCAGCTTTGACATCAAAGGAATAAATCAAAATAAATTATTCTATTCTATTCTATTATGCACACTCTTAATCTTGATATTTAGATCTGTGATTTTTTGATTGTCACATGTGTACCTGCTGGTCTTTGCAAACACAAAACATATGGACAACTTTGGATGAATAATTTTTTTTTTTTGGCCAAGATACTAAAATTAGATCCTTTCCCGTCCGATTGTCTTTTTCTTGTTCTCCCTGTAATCATCAAAGTTTCATGCTGGCAGAGTATAAAAGAATTAAGCTTCTTGGGTAACATACTGATGAGGCCTTTTGCTGAAGCTTGAAGACAATTTGAATATTTGAGTATTTTACAGTGTTCAGAGGAGGAGAATTGATTCATTAATGAGGTATTATTTGAGGGTTCCTATTTTCAGCAACACTGGCGAGTGTTTAGTATTCAGACAATCAGGGACATTCTTATGGGCTTGAGGTGCTCCCTTCCTCCTCGGTGAAGGATCAGATAAATGATTATTGTGGAAAATGTAAATACTGTATATGCATCTCGAAAACCTTGAGGAAAATGAGCGCAGCGATCATCACACCATGTTTTTCCCTGCTAACTTTACAGCTGCAGACTCGACTTAAACAACCCCGAATGAAAGGACACGAGCGCATGCTTTTGCCCCAGGGTAGGACGCTTCACGTGGATGGGGTGTCTCACTTAGCTCGAGAACACTGAAATTACAATGGCTGCAATTTCAACAACCCTGGGTGAAAAAACAATCGTCGCATGTCTGTAGCCAAAATACCGAGTGAGAAATCTGAGCGGCTGATAAAAGGAACAATTTGATGTGTCATTTTGAAATCCCAAGGAGGGAAGGCTTTTGTGACAAAATGTATAGCCAGTGTGTGAGAATACCAGTCCATCTCTGAGTCTGTCAGCCACGCTGTCTCCACGGGAGTGTGATGACTATGCTAGGGGAAGGCTAACCTTTGCGAGTTCGGTGCTGTTCTGGAGAGAAGTCAAAGAACTGACATCTTCCGGAGGGGGAGGGTGTGTGTCAATGTGTGTGTGTGTGTGAGTGTTTTCGAAAGGGGCGTTTTTGCATTTTCTTGAATCTAATAGGTTCAGGCACACTTTGACAGCAAGTTAATTCCAACCAATACATTATTTAAGGAAGCTACACATGGTAAAGTAGGTCAAAGGGGGGAAATAAACAGCCAAAAGTTAAAGGTGTAATATACTTGTAAAGCAAGGGTCACAATGCACTCTTTAAAAAAAAAAAAGTGATGCCATAAAAAGAACCATTTTGTTTTTTTTTTGTGTGAAGAACATTTAAAAGAAAAAGAAGAAAATTTTTCCTGTATAAAGAACCTTTTGTGCAATGGAAAGTTTCCATGGATGTTTAATGTTCTTACCATAAATGCCTATAAAGAGTGTCTCAAGAGGGTCTTATTAATCAATAATTGCTCTTTTTGCTTTTGTGCCCAGACAAATTTCTTACACCAAGTCTTTGGGTGTACATATACATTATGATTTTAGCAAAGTAGGTCTATAATGGGCTAATTCATTTTAGCGTTTTGCAGTCTTCAAATAATTCCTCGTTTGCTGTTCTTGTTACCAAGTGAAACACAATAAACAGTTTTGATAGATGCCAATATTATGCAGATCAGCAGAATTGTATGCAATTTTATCTCAGATTGAGCATCATCATCAACCATTTTATATTAGTCAGGTTTATTGTATAGAATAATGTATTTCTTTTCCTCTTTGTATTTCTTCTTATAATTTAATAATTTTTTGTTCTATATTGTTATAAAATGTATCCCATTATATAATTTTTGCATATTTTATCCTAAATAAATTGGTGTGTATAAATAACATGTATCAATCTCATTCTGCGACAACAACTGCACACAGAATGTGTGCTTAAATACAAGCACATACTGTACGTAGTGAAAGAGACCCAATGCATCTACAGTAACTTTCATGCATTAATGAACCTTTTATGTCTTTTTACATGACTGTCTAACCATGACGGACACAGCTTTTCCAGAAAATGAGACGTTAGCCATTGACAGACCACGTATTAATGTGACACTGTGGGGTCTTTCAGAGGACCCGGTGTTCGTCATGGTCATTCACTGCTTCTGAGGAAGCCTTTTGTGTGCCAGTGTGGAGAGCTGGGCATCAGCAGACACTGTGCTCTCCATGCCTGCTGCACGACTGCGGGCCGCTTCTTTGTGCCTGGAAACATGGTGCTGGGGTGGGTACCTGAACCGCCGCCAGCTTTGACTCCTCTGCTGGCTCCTCAGACATCTCCACCATCTGCTGAAGGGGATGTACAAATTGGACGTTGGCAGAAACATCAAGGAGGTACCAACCTGACCCAAAGACGCATCCAAAATTACATGCTTTTTGCCCTATGCAGCACCGGTTGCTTGATATCACCACAATAACAGCAACTTCAGTGATATTTTTCATTTATCATTCTGACTAATCTTCAAACGCAAAGCACTGTCATCATTGCATTCAAGGTCTAGGCACGCTGAAATGATTTTGAAGAGTTCACTTGACAGTTGACGATATATGTCAAGATCTGTGTAAATGTTCTGTAAAAATGTCTACTTTTGTGAAGAACAAAAATAACAGCATAGACGTTTGGAATGGCATGAGTCTAAGTAAATGGTGACAGAATGTTCACTTTTGAGTAAAATATTCCGTTACACCGTTGCTATGACAGTTGCTTCCACCTTTTCACGGTTGTTTCACGGCCATTACAGCTCCACCGGTGACTGTCGCCATTGTCTTCTGCTTGTCCCGTTTCTGTGACTTTTATTTGTTCTGCCTTGGTTATCTTTTTTTAATCTCCCCTGTCACTTTTATCCCTGTGGAGAAGTGAGCAGGTTTCTAGATAAAGGGAATGTTTCGTTTTTCAGATGAGGAGGGCGAAATAACCCCTCTGCATTGTGATGCATATCACAGATGTGTTCGAGGCGTGATTTGTGTTCAGATGCCGTCGTGCGCTTATTGCTTGTGGCTCAAAATGCATTATTTAGTTCTTTAAAACTCACGCCGCCTGGGCGTTCGTGTTCAAATCAACATTTAAACCTTAGGCAGACTCTATAGCCATCGGTTGCGTTATCCGGCAGATTTTAAAAGGATATTTCAACTAAAAATTAAATGTGTCTCTTTTTTTAATAACCCTCATGTCAGTACAAACAGGTATGAAATTAGATATTTTGCAGAATGCTCAAGCTGTCCATACAGTTAGAGTGGATTAGGACCAGATATGCTGTTTTTTTTGTATGGAATAAGGAGCTTGAACATTCTGTTAAATATCTGCTTTTGTTTTCCAAGCAAGGAAAAAAATCATACAAGTATGGAATGATATGAAGCTGAGTAAATGATGACCAAAATTTAATTTTTGGTTGAACTATTCCATTTAATTATGCTTTACAGGTTCGTATAAGCAAAATATGCCAAGGTTTTTAAGTACAATGTGTTATTTTAAATTCCTGGGCTATTTTGGAGACTGTGAGAGAATGTTAAGCTCAGATATGTAGCAAAATTATTCCCTAAACTGGTTTCACTGTCTTTTCGGCAAAGACTGTTCTGTGAGTCTCGACTATAACATGACATTCTTGAAAACAATAACCGTCAGCTTGTTTCTCATTCGTCCTGTCCTTCTCCCTGATGATCCACAGTCTGCTTTGTTAATGACGGCAGTGCACTCTGGGTTTGAGACTTTAATGTGTCATTTTGATGATAAAGGTGGTTAAACAATCATCAGTTATTTCATTTGAAGCAAAGCCGATGAGCAAACACAGGGCGTTTTCTCATTATGTGATATGAATTGACTGAGAGCTGAGAGGTGTGGAGCAGCCGAGGGTACTGCTTTCTTTGTTATCACTGCCATCTCCTGGTCCGTAGTGATCACTTTTGGGGCCTCTCTCCTTTGTCCTTCCTAAGACTAAGCTGAAAGGAGAGAAAGGGAAAACACTGTAGGAAGAGTGGGGTTCCAGATGTAGCACTGACAAATGTGCAGTTTGATCAATTTTGCAGAAATTTCTGGGTTACTGAAGAGTATGGCTGCGCTAACAGAAAAAGTACCATTTGGCACCATGATAATATTAGGGCTTTCATGATTATTCTCATTTCGCTAGTTGACATGAAACACTTTTGAAAAATCCACATGTCCTGCGGTATTTTCAACAGCATTTAGCTAATTAGTTTGTAATTATGCATGCAGTTTTAATGACCTTATATTAATTTAGAGACTGCATGGAATATTTGTAGTTTTAAACATTCGTTTGTCAAACTGCAGGGCCGTTTGAATTGAACTACAGAAGGCAAAATGTGATTAAAACTAATAAGAAACCTAAAAGAAACAGTGACCAGTTACTGGACCTGTGATAGCCTCTTTCTTTTGTCCTTTCATGTAAATTTTAACCTAAAAATGAGACATTGAGTCATACTGCTTGAATTCCCTTTAAAATGCAAGCAGAATCAGTCATGTCACACTCGCTTATAGTTTCTGTCAGTCTGTGGGCGAAGCATCAGTTTCAGGGTGTTTTGCAAGAATTTTGGCTGGTATGTGAATACTTCAAATGAACTCAGACCATCTGAGATGTCCGCAGTGCCAGCATGGTTTGTTTATAATGTGCTGTGAACGCAAAGCACTCCGGGTTCACTTTATTTTTACTTTTGAAATATTCTAAATATGTTGCACGATGCTCATGACACACAGTTTGTGCCTAGAGAAATATAGGCCTAAATCAAATGCAACTGAAGTCATGCGATCCATGACTAGTTGACACGATGCTGACACGGGGCCAACAAACTGACTAATGGCAGAAGAAATCATCTAGTTGACTAGTCAGTGCAAGCTCTCAGTAATTCCATCATTTTTGGATACCATGATATTATTTTGTTAATGTCAATGTAATATCACAGTCGATGAAAATGGTAGTCATTCAGTCACTTACAAAAATGTAACATGGTTACTACCATTGCTTTCGGATTGTGAACATTTGGAACATGCTATAAATTAATCAAATTAACCATACCAAGAATACCAAATTTATAAATGGAACCACCATAGCACTTAGTATAATAATGTTAGTCATTCAGTCAGTGTACCATGTTACTACCATAGTTTTGGACTTCAACAATATTATGTGTATAAATTTTATAAATTTACCATAAAACTATCATGATATATGAATATGTAAAAATATAGTAAGGTGCTACCACATTTACTGTAAATACCATGTTACATTATATAGTGGTCATTCAAACAATTACAAAAATGTAACATGGTTAATGCCACTGTTGTTTGTACTATGCACATTTTTGAACATTATAAATTCACCAAGTTTACCATACCAAAGTGAAAAAACAAACAAACAAAAAACTATAAATGGAACTTCCACTCTTCGTCTAATGATGATAGTCATTCAGTCAAAATATCACGTTACTACCACAGTTTTGTTTTTACTATAACAATAGTATTTATACTAAATAAATGTTGTAAATTGTATTAAAATTCCATCTGAATATTTTAGTCATTTAGTGATTTAAAAATATAGCAAGGCACTACTAAGGATTTTAGACTTTTACAGTAGTAATATGTTGTACATTTACCATCTAATTACCATGTTACATGAATATGGTGGTCATTCAGTCACTTGCAAAAATTACCCAGTGGACCATATTACTATGGTTTTTGGACACTAACAATAGTAATATGTTGTAAATTTACCATATAAATACTGTGCTACATAAATATGGAAGTCATTCACACAAAAAAGTACCATTGTACTACCGTACTTTTTGGACATTTACCATGGTATTATTAAAAGTATCTTGAACCATGAATTACTTTGTAAATAACATGGTTACGTATTTCACAGTCCACACTATACTAATAATTTATGTATTATCTGTATTATTTATTTGTTATTATCTGAGTGTCATGAACTAGTGGCCCTTGATTAAAGATGCTATATTCATTTCTGACAATTAGTTATGAACCCGACCAGGTTCATATTCAAACCAAAATCTGTATATATAGGAAGTCCCTTGGCCACACAGAGTTACTATCGACTTATTAGGGCTGGAATTGTGTGGAATGTTTTGTGATCCAGTGAGTCTTAATAGCTGCGAGCAAACAAAGCAGCTCTGTTGTAGTCATCAGCGCTGCGTCTTCAAAACACTCCACTCCATCTGTTGTCAACAAGTTGATTAATTAAAAGGAAAACATTCTGTTTTATGCAAATCAGTCAACAAATCAGTCACATGTCATCCATATGCATTTTAGCCTCCAAGTCTGCGCTCCCCTCCCGCCGCTGCTGGAGGAGTTATTGACACTAACCCTTCGGGCACACAATGTCAGCTCTTCTCCAACCACGTGTTTGATTCCAACATTGGAATTGTGGGCACGGAGAGCATCAAAGTTGCCCTCTCCTTCATTTGCATAGTGTTTAAGCTGATTCGAATCGCAAGGACAGAGCGGTAAAATGCGGTGAAATTACTGCTTGCTGACTTGAAGTGGAAAGCATGTCAGGATGTTAATGGCGTGGTGTGTAATGCGGCGACAATTGATATTCCAGAACGCTCAGGCAGGTTAAACGTGTTAACAGCCGAGCTCCTGCTGCCTGAGCTGTTTGCAATAACATCGCTTACAAACATGTGTTCATTAGTAGCACCGGGGTCAGAAAGGTCCTCGTTGGATTTCAGCAGTGGAATAAAAGTTGCAGGAATGCAGCTATACACTATTATAAATTGCTCCTGTGTTGTCTTAATTTATCTATTTATTCCTTTGCTTAGAAATGCCACCAAAAACTCATTTAAACACAAACACACGCACAGCAGCCTTTTGCTTGTGTGAGAAAGATATTCCGGTTGACTAATGCACACCTGCCTCTTTCAGGAACCCAAAGCTGAGAGTAGCAGCTGCTTAAATAAGGACATCAGCACTGCAAGTAAAGATGGATGCTGTACCTTTGTGTGTTCATTTCCTTTAATCTCTGCGGTTTGCCGCTGTGGATTAAAAACCAGGAGGACTGGAAGTGCTTGATAGACTGTAGACCCCCCAAAGCCTGACAGGGAAGAGTGTTTGGCAGAAATCCGTTAAAATCTTGCCCAAAGCTCAACTGGAGCCTGAGAAATAGAATAGCAAATGAGAAGCCATAAAGATTGTTGATGTTTTTTGTGTAGTAATGGAAATAATGTGTGTAAGACTTTGCATCTGATGTATCGAATACACCGCAGTCACACAGATTCCGATTGAATTCCACATTCTGTGTGTGTGTTGTAGCAACCTCTGCTGTGGATTTTATTATTTTCATTTTCCGTGGTGGTAGTGGTGGTGGTGTTAAATTGCGTTACTATCTCCAAGGCAATAAAGGAGCAAGCGCTCTTGAATCCTGACAGGATTTACTTGGAAGGGACGAGGGGATGTAAATTGAGAGATAGTTATTGGCGCAGAAAATCTTCTGCTCAGCCAAGATGGTGTAAACGTGATGGAGATCTGCGAGTCTCAGAGATCAGCTCAGGATCAAAAGTGATGTGAAGACATGCCAATATCGACAATGTTGACTGGTTAACATTTTAGCCCACAGAGATTTAATTTGTCTTTAAACTGACAAGAGAAATTGAGTGGAAAGCGAGCTGTCTTAATGCCACCTTCTTTTTACTAGAAGTCAACTCTTGGTGACTGACTATGGTTTGGTAAGCACTATCAAGGGAGGAAAAACGTCTCGGGTTATGTATGTAACCCTGGTTCCCTGAAGGGAACGAGACGCTGCGTCGAAAGTGCTAGGGGAACGCCTCCAGCGTGACCGCGCTCTGAACCAGAGTGTAATCTGTCCAATGAATGGGCGAGACGTCATAAGCAAGTGACGTCACCGACCGGGAAGCATAAAAGCACGTGAGGTGGAGGAATGAAGCAACTGCTCGCAGGGATGCAGGAAGTATGGCCTCGAGACGCAGCGTCTCGTTCCCTTCAGGGAACCAGGGCTACATACGTAACCCGAGACGTTCCCTTCCAGGAACTCGAGCTGCGTCGAAAGCACTAGGGGAACGAGATGCCCACGCCTCCAGCCTTCCAAGTACCTGCCCTGTGTGTATCCCTCAGGAGCACAGCGAGGGCGAAAGAACAGAAGAGCCAGGAGTGGCCCTCAGACCATACCTCGGGTAGAGTGCTTGACCCCCATAGGCGAGGGGAGAGCAGAAGATTCATAAGCAAGAGAAATAGCATCCACAATCCACCGACTAAGGGTCTGCTTAGAAGCAGGCAGACCCCGCTTGCACATTAAGCTTCCGCTGGTCGGGCTCCCCAAAGGGAGGAGGACTGAAGGCCTGCAGCACGACAGGCCGTGGTATAGAAGAGGGGACCTAGGAAATAACCCGCTCGAGGGTAGAGGAATGCTTTGGCCAAACCGGGCGCAAAGACGAGATAAGTTGGAACATACAGCCTGTAATGGGATCTGCTATCGCCCAAGTGCTTGCACATATTGTGGAGTTTATTTCAAGTGATTGTGCTTAGGACAAACAACACTAAATAAGATTCACAACACAGATCGACAGACACACAGACAGAGAGGCGGTTGCTGAATGACAAAAAGCAAACGCCGGCTCCACCGCACGTGCTTTTATGCTTCCGCCTGATGTCACCCGCCTATGACGTCTCGCCCATTCATTGGACAGACTACACTCTGGTTCAGAGCGCAGTCACGCTGGAGGCGTTCCCCTAGCGCTTTCGACACAGCTCGAGTTCCTGGAAGGGAACCAGGGACTCTGCGTATTGCCTATACTTAAAGGGACAGTACACCTGAAAATTAAAAATTCTGCCATTATTTTCTCACCCTCATGTTGTTCCAAACCTGTTTGAGTTTGAGTTTTGATATTTAGCACTTTTTTCATACATTGTAAGCATATTTTGCAGCATTTCCATTTAATAAGACCATACATACATTTAATCTGTTTCTCACATAAAGCTACATAAGTGCTTTAGAAGACAGAATATATTCATATTCTGGCTAGTTTTATGATACTTTAATAGCCTTTTTTTGTCCTTGACCAGTTTAATACCTATTCACTTCCATTGTATGGAAAAGTGCAGCTTTATCATTCTACATCCTTTGTGTTTCACTAAAAGCCAAGTGGGTTTGGAAAGACATGAGACTGAGTTTTGTGTTCTTGTTTGTGTCAAGAAAAACAGATTCCTTCTCAAAGCAACTTGGATGTAGGCTGCTGTATTGACGGCATTGTCAGATACAGTCATTGTTTTCAAGGTCATGTACAAGCATGTTCGCCCTATCCAACACTGTATTATAAATGTTAAGACAATTAGATGAAGCCTGTGTAATTAATTAAATATCTAATTCATGTCGTTACAAAGGTAATTAAATGATAAAGGCCCATTTTTGACACTCAGGTTATCGTTTGTCACTGTAGATAAGCTGCTCCATTGTTATTGTCTGTAGTGAGGTGATGCCAGCAATGCTATTTAGTATAACAGATGTGCACCACAGACGTGAAATGATATGGAAGCACCATATGTACAAAATATGAAATAGCTGGCAAATTCTATAGCACAGAGTTTTAAAGACCTGGGGCATGTGGGCATTATGAGAGCACACCGCACCTCTGACAGATTCATCTTAGTGCTGGTTGAGAGGCACTAGGGAGAACTGCATGAAAAGTGATTATGCTGATGTAGCTTGGAGCTCCATATTTCATATCCTGCAGATCAATAAGACACGAGGCAATATGTTTCTCTGAAAATGCTGCCTTGGAGCCCGCATGGGGTCTACTGACCATACTGACCTGCAAACATGACTGGATGTGAGAACACAAGGACCTGAGTGAGTGTGATATGCCTGATAACCTGGAGCAATTTGTGCCATTTTTTGCTTCAAATGTGGTTTTATTTTGATTTTTTTGTATGAACACCATTTTAAAACACTTTCATGTAGTTCATGTTTAAAAGGATTTAGCTGTTGATCTCCGACACCGGCATCCATTACATTAATCAATAGCGAGTGGATAAGCCAGTCACTTTCACTTGGTGTTGAATGCTCTCAGAATATCAGTTACAGGGTTTAGGGTTTCAAAACACTGCAGTGCTCTTGCTGTTTGTGATCTCTACATAGTGTGGGTTGCACTGAAGGGTAACACTGCTGCTGTGATCTGTACTTGACCTGCATGGTTTGTTCTGAAAAAAAATGATTTGAGATTTCTGTAAATAACCAGTGCTGGTAGTTTTTATAGAGGAAAAAAAGTGTTATTGTATTCAAAGCATATCTCTCACACTTTATTTATCGAATGAATGGAAGGACAGACAGACAGACAGACAGACAGACAGACAGACAGATAGACAGATAGATAGATAGATAGATAGATAGATAGATAGATAGATAGATAGATAGATAGATAGATAGATAGATAGATAGATAGATAGATAGATAGATAGATAGATAGATTGATAGATTGATTGATTGATTGATTGATTCATAGATTGCATTTTACATTCATGTTTAGTCATTTGGCAGATGCTTTTACAAAGTAGAAGCAAAAAGACCAACAAGAGAGCAACAATATACAAGTGCTGTGACAAGTCTCAGTTAGTCTAGCACAGTGCACATAGCAAGGATTTTTTAAAATATAAATAAATTAGACCAAAATGAGTAGAGTAGAGTAGAATATAATTAATTGGTCAGGTGATGGTGAAAAAGATGCGTCTTTTGATGTTTTTTTGAAAATGGCTAAAGACTCAGCTGCTCATTGATATTGATACATAGATTAATAGACAGATTTGATCAGGCTAGACATCATTCTGAGTCCTCAAGTGTGGGGTTGCACGCAGTTCTTAAATAACCATTAGCATCACACTCACTCGCAGCCTGTGATAAGATGTCGCAGAACCCCAGCAGATAAGCAAATGATGTGAGGAAGTTCTTCACAACAGGTGGATTAAGTGGAGAGAGGGGATGAAGAAGGGATGATGCAGGATAAGTACTGCGGAAGGAGATGAAAGAGGCCCATTTGAAGTGTCAGCGAGACATCAGAGCAGACCTGGGAGAATTGTTAAACTGCCTTTATTTTACCAAGAGAGCCCCCCCTCTCTCTGTGGGGGGAAGAGAGAGAAAGAGAATCTACCAGGAGCACTGGTTGATGAGCAGAGTGTGTTTGAGAGGAAGGAAGTGCTGAAGAAAGAGAGGGAGCGAGTCGAGCGACACTGTTGTCTTTGAAGTCGAGAGCTCAACTTCAAGGTGGTACGGAGTGAATCCTGATGGTGTCAGTGCCACTCTGGGTAAAGGAAAAGAGGGCAGCCCAGTTATTTATTTACAGACTTTTTTGCATTTCTATAGCTGCTTCTCTACAGATGCCAAAAGGGATTATGCTAATGGGGCAGAGTCCATTAGAATAGAGGAAGTCTTGGTAGTTAGCTGAGAAAAAGAACGCGAGAGAGAGGCTGTTTTTAGCAGTCTGCTCAGCGGCAGAGAGCTTCGCTATCAGCATGACTCTCCGTAGCTCTATACACCATCAGATGGCACTATAGGATAAATTTGAGAGCGGCTCCTGCTGCTCTCTGCATGAGGACAAAGAGGGAGCCAGCACTGTGGAGAAACCGACAAGAACAGATGAATGATAAACCCATAAGCTCTCTGCAGCAAAAAATCTTGTCAGAAGAAGGCGTTCGCTCTGTTCGTGCGCTTTTGATCCGACGAGGTCTTGCCTCATGGATTACACTCTCTCTTTAGGGAAAGCCTGTATTTACGTCATGCGGTGCAGTCGTTTCATAAAGCAAGGAAATGTAGCAGTCTGAAATTGTTGTGTAAGATGTTGCAAAACTCAGTTATGAAATTCTCAGGCCGTTCTTTGGTCGGACTTGTGCATGTAGCTGGTTTAGTTTCAGTGTGCTTATTTAAACAATGACTAGTGTGTTTACGTTTTTATCTTGTTAGTTTAATTTAGTTTATTATTAAATTGAATGTCTTTTATTTAGATATTTATTTAATTATTTTTTTTTCGTGTTGTGTTTTGTTATATTTGTCTGAAGGTAAGAATGAAATTAGATCAGACCAGTATTTGCTCTGTTCTAAACCATAGTGAGCTGGTCATTTTAAAGCATCATTTGCATGTTTCCAACATGGATGTCCAAATGTTATTTTAATTATACTAAAAGGTATTTGTATTATTCTGCCTTCACAGATACCTTATTTTTTGTCCAACTTGTGAGACAGAATCACATTTATCATCACAGACCATCCCAGAATGCACTGCGATCAGCTTATTAAAATAAAAAAGTGGACAATAAATAAATGATAAATAAACATGTATTTCATTAAAAAATATATATAGACAAAAAATGAAAAAGTGATTGTTTTACTCAATATTTGTGTGTCGTATTTATGTATTTTTGTACTTAGACAAATTGCACCATTAGCTTAGCAACATGCTAAGACCAAACTATTGAAATTAATTGTGAGCTGATTTGTAAGTTTCTATGTACTGTCATTGTCATCATACTTATGAGGTTCAGTGACCATTAGCATGCTATCTTCATAGGTAGCGAGGCCAATCACTAGGTTTTTGACCAGATAATCTCAGTAATTAGATATGTAGATATGATTTACTTGTGACCGTGTCTGTGTGAACTTGCCCTCACTCGAATGAAATGCGCTTTCAATGTGTTCTGCTCTTTTGCTGCTTTTAGCCTGCGCTATCCTTGTTTTACACCCACAAATGCACATTTAGGCCATAAATCCACTCCATCTATACATAATGCAGGAGCTGCAACTCTGCGCAAGAGGCCTGTGAGAGGAGCTCTCGTCTGAGGCAGGTCCGCAGCTCCAACCTGAGCAGCAGGCACGCACTCTTTTCAGTTCACTCCGTTCTGAAAGTGAGACATGAGGTACAGACAAATTCACATCACATACTAGCCTCTGGAATGATCATACCTTTCACACCAGTTATTTTCAGCAGCAGACTGTGTCTGTGCTGGTTTGGCTTTACCTTCCTGGAGTCGCTGTACTTTGCTATTTAGTAGCTTTACTTGAAATCAGGATTGTAGCAACCATTAAAACCACTTTTAGATTTTTTTTCCACCTTCTTTTTGGACAATAATTGTTACTTGACTAAGCTTAATTTTACTTGACTTGAAATGTTATGGAAGACATTTTAGCTGACTGCAAGCAGAAGCTGAAGCAAATTTTTGTAAGCAATCACAAAAATCTACAAACGGCAATCCAAATAAACAATGGTGTAAAAATGCATTGTTGCATCAAAATAAGAATTCACTTCATTGTTTATGGAATTTAATAACATGCATGTTTAAGAATAGACACTGAGCATGCAAGCTTTCTGAATCATGCATTGCATTCATTATTTATTTATTTTCTTATTTTCTTTCCCATTTGCATTTTTAAAATATACTGCAATCTAGAATAAGATATGTTTATGAATACAGTTAGTATATAACTGATAATTCTATGATGCTGCTTGGTTTGAAAATGGTCATTATTCCCTTATATACATGGCAGTTTTCATTTTATTAAATTTTCTGATTAAATGCTGATCTATTACACATATTGAACAGTCTACTTAATGTCTATTTGTGTTAGTTTACCAACATATTATCCTTTATTTTTAATATTAAATCAGTTACAAATGTGCATTAATTTCTTATACAAATTTTAATGTTGAATCAATGATGGCCTGATGTATTGTTTTGTCAAGATTCGACTGTAGTACAAATTGTCTCAATATTTTTGGAAGTAATTACGAATTGCTCGAAATGAATTGAATTGGACTGGATTGGATGAAATCATTATCAGAACAAATATTAATACCCTTTCTAATAAGTCTAGTGCCCACTTACTATATTTGATTTTTGGTAAATGATTAGTGAATGATTACATGTGCATTTCGACTATGGGCAAACGATATATCAGCTAATTAATATTCATGGGCCAGGCTGATTAGTTTTTTTTTATGTATTTAATAATGTCATGCTATATTAAGTCAACTTTCTGAAGAAAGACAATGAAATTTAAACCGAGAATATTGATGCCACCGTTCATAATACGTAAATTGGTCTGCTAATATTTCCATTACGTTGTAGCGTGAGATCTCATGCGTAATTAGAACCCCTGATACTGCCAAGCTGTTTAGTTGCTGTTTTGCTCTTCACAATGCATATTTAATTCAGGACCTCTTTTGTGAATTTGCACGTCTTGCCACGAATGTTTCAGATGAATATTGCATGGTGAGCTGTACAGCCATCTCTGCACCATTCATTATGAACCACACCAAAATGTTTCACTCAACCCCAAATTACCCATTACAAAGATAATAAACCTAATCTCATCGCATTCTGTCTGTGAAATTATTTATTGATTTACTCTAAATGTCCGCATTCAGCCCTAGTCAGTAAAATTTGCTCATTCTCCATGCATGTTGACTGGGTCATGTGGGCCAGCGCCGGCTGATCTGAGCCATAGCCAGTGCTAATAGAGGAATCAAAAAGAAGACAGCCGTATTTGATAAGGTTTTATGCAAACACAGGTCCAGGTTGTACTTGTGTGAAGCAGAGGAAAAAGGAAGAACCTAATAACCCCTACCTCGTTTTTTTTCCCCCTCTTCCGTTTTCCTTTGGGTAATAAGAGAAGAGAAATGGTGGTAAAATGTCAGAAATATCATGAGGAATAGAAGATCTGAAGCATTGCTTAATGAAAACCTCTGGCCAGTGGCGCTGTGAGGCAGAAAGAGCTGCCGGTGTGGTCAGGCTCAGAGCGGTAATTTCTCACCAGGCGTGCAACGCATTCCATTACGCCTGGCCACTGCTCAACACACACACACACACACACACACACATGCGCACAGTAATACTGGAGGAGAGTGAAAATAACGCTAGTGAAGCACCCATAACAACACTTTTCTTACTCTCTATTGTTGTCTGGAGGCGAAAAGAACACAAAGATTAATGTGCGGGATCTATGTGACTGAGATTGTTGCAAACAAAAGGCCCCCCTGAGCCAAGCGCGAACCATCAATAGAGATCAGGATCATTGGAATGACCACTCAGAACAGGGAGCCAATTAACCCGGGCCTCGAAACCACCCCTACAGAGCTCTGCTCATTCCTGGTGTCCATATAACTACCTTAAACTGCTGTTTCGTATCGTGTAATTCCATTAAAGAGACAGTTGACCCAAAAATATTGTCATAACTACTTCTATGAAACCGAAAAGATGATGTTTCAACGGTTTTTGCCCAAACAAACAGTCAGTGGGGTCCAAAACATTTGACACTGACTTTTATTGTATTTACAAAAAAGGTATTTTTCAAAACATCATCTTTTATGTTCCACTGCACAAAAAAAGTCAGGTTGTTTTTTTAATTTTTGGATGAACTATCCCTCAAAGGCTTGGAATTAATTTATTTACCAGAGGCCTCCAATTTGATTAAGACAACACAATGACTAAATTTCTATTCTTGGCAGTGTATAATCTTCTTAGTGCTTTGCTTGTTATCTAGCGTAATGCTCAGGGTCAAGGTTCGCAGGCGGCCAGCAATCGCTCCGGCTCCGTTAGCCCTGCTCTCGTTTAAGTGCCGGCACACGTCTCTCCTCGAAAGTAACCACTTTTTCAATTACTCTGCCATCAGCTAGCAGTGTTGCAGATAATGGCAGGGTCTATAGCCTAGGCTAGCAACTAAATGTCAACTAAACAGAGCCGGTGTGCTATCTGCAGTTAAACAACTCTGCCAAAAACCAGACACTTGTGTGATACAATATAGCTTTAGATGATAGTGGAGATTTTTCTTCTTCCCTAAGGTTTCGCCACTCTGCAAATGCATAGCACTTGTGATTATGGCCATTTACGTAACACATAGTCGCTGTTTTCATTTTCCATGCATGTAGAGCGCTGCCTTTCGTGGCAGCCCCTCAAAAAGGGCACGTGTTGCAATCCATTTAGCTTCTCTTCAGGTGGAAAAATCCCTGAGGATGAGACTGCCAAACCGAGCGTTCATCCTCACGCCGAGAACTTGTTTTGTTGGGTGAACAGAAGTAAATGCATCTTCAACAACAAAAAACGTTTATTGTCTTACACTATTCAGCAGTGCTAGCCTCGGGAAAAGGTCTTTTTGTGTGTTTCTTTCGCTGGCTGATTATCAACACCGCCCTCAGGATGTTAGTGAACTTCACGTAATTACATCTCGCAAGCTAGTCGCTCGATGCGCTGAATCAAAATTCGCACGGCTTCGGTCTCGAACCTTTACAAATAGATGGTCTCCAAACAATGTCAGGCAAAAGTCAATTTTTAAAATGATATGCAACATCACTCTCGGTTGCATCAGCAAGTACGGAGCATTGTGATGAACAGCTTAATCCATGCTGCTGTGGCCTGTTTCTCCACACCTATTATTTTATTCCTCTGCAAATGAGCATGGACAGGAGGGTAATGAATTCTACCCTCCAGTGAAATGGGAGGATTTTCTATTTGCCAGACACTTCCTTCCCCTTTTAACTCTTTCATCTGATGGAGAGTGGACTTTCGGTGGTGGGTGGAGGGGGTGAGTGCCTGACTGATGGTGGGCCACAGCAGACAATCAGAGAAGAGCGAGAACCATCTGTCTCTACCGAGATGAGACGGGCCCGCCAGCTGCAGTGTAAAACATAGCCCATATAAGCAGCGGTCCAAGCCCTAAAATTGGAATCGAGGGGCACTTTTGAAAACTGTATTGCATTGCATCAGGCAATACAGCCAAAATCAATATACCCCCAGTGCTGGAATTGGGCTCGAGCGACAATCACCAGCGCCGCAGTCAGAGAGACATTTTCAGACAATGCCTTTTTCGCGTTTCGCAATCAGTCCAGCAAGAGCGGGAATGGGTGGCCGAAGCCGAGTAAAGCTTTTTCCAATCTCGTCTGGCATTCGGCTTCAGTCAACGACCAACAAGCTCCGTCTGAACAGCTACAAGTTGACTTACAACTCAACCCCATTTATAGTCTACGGCGGTGAAAGCGCTAGTCCCTACCTTCCATCTCAAGGCGCTACTTGTGGAGGACTATATATATGGGCTGTACAATAGTAATTTAGATCATGCGATTGCAGAATTGCTGTCAATATAAAGGAATGGGGCTTGTGTACGTTTGGGCTGATGCTGCACACCTGAGCTCCATCAGTGGCATAGATGAGAATGGAGCATTAGTTTCCCAACGGTGGTGGAGCCAGGGGCCCTCGGCGGGTTTCTCCGCCTCTGCTTTTATTAGAAAAAAGTTGTAGAGAGCACTGCAGCAGTGCAGCATGACTGTGGCAACTCATTCCACTAACTGCTCTCCTGCAGTCTCCTGGGAAGTCCTTCGGCAATGGGTTCCAAACAGGGATTTTTTTCATGTTTTCCTCCTGCAATTCCTCCCATGGTTTAAAACAATTTGTTTTTATGAATCATTCCTGTGTGTGTTTGAATGTACACAGCCCTACCTGGTGCTAAAGTAAAGAAATGAGGCAATTTTATTCAGCACAGTAAACGGTTAACGCTAGATCAAAGTGCCATATTATTTTATATTATATTATTGCACAAATTAATTTATTTGAATTTTAAAAATAATTGGGGAATGTATTTTAATTTTTATGATAAATTAACAAAAACGTACTAAAATATGTGCTAAACTTATATTGATTTAACATTTTCTAGAGAGCAAGATGTTGGTGGCTGATATCATGCTGCAAATATGCTTAATTGATAATGCATTTTATTTACAAAATCTCAGATATATACAATATACTAAATTAACTTAAAAAGACAGTAGATTTTGGAACTGACACACTAACACCTGCGTTTTTTAGCCAAATTAAACTTCAGGAGCACAACATGTTTCCTTCTATTCACCAAAAGCAGCCCGTTCTGATAATCTTAAATTGACCAAATATTGAACAATTAATTTGTCCGTGATTTATCTGCACAACGCTGAACGTGCTTTTAAAAATAAAGCTATTATTTGAGATATGCAGGCAGGTCACAGGCTGTTTTTGTGAATAGTAGGCAATGTTGTGTTCCTGAAGTTTAATTTGTCTCCTTCCATGCATGATGTTGCACTGAATGACCGAATATCCTCTTTCTTCCGCTGCTGTGTAGCGTGACAGGTCCATCAGTATTGCTCTGGACACTGAGTGTGTGTCTGAGGTTTCGGAAACTTGAAATTACACAACCTCAAAACTCCACAATACATAATTTAAATGACGACTTGTTGTTTGCAAGCAACAGTCAGTTGTGTTTTATATAATGCTGCCCTATGTAGTGTGATCAATTAATGTGATTTCAGTCAAATATCTACATTATTTAAAGTAACATCAATACCCTATTCACTTAGTGCACCTTCTTGTTTATATTATGAATGATTCATCAGTGCATTTTATACCAAAACAAAAATTGTTTGTCTTTGTAATTGTAAATATAATATAACTTTCTCTGAAACAACTTCCCTTTCCTGCTGACATCACTAAGGCCAGGTTGGTTATTGGGAAATATTATCCAGTTGTCAAACAGCTACAATATTTAGCAATTGATTTAGCAAACTCACAATAAACTTAGTTTCATTCTGGTTTCTTTCAGGAAATTCATTACTGTTCAAAAGAGTCAGTAAGATTTTTTTTTAATATATATTGGCTAATTTTATTCAACAAGGATGCATTAAATTGGCTATATGTTACTGTAAAGAGTTTTACATTGTCACAAAAATAACTTCAAATGTAAAAATGTACTTTTTCAAATGTACTTTTATATTCATCAGTAACATGGTTTCCACAAAAATAAAAAGCTGTACAACTTTTTTCAACATTGATAAATATAATAAATGTTTCTTGAGCAGCAAAGCAGCATATTAGAATGATTTCTGAAGGATCATGTCACACTGAAGACTGATGTAATGGCTGCTGATTTTTTTTATTTATTGTAAAAGTATTTCACACTATTACTGTTTTTGCAAATAAAAGGCTTCTTAAAAAAAAAAAAAAAAAAGACATTAACTTAACAAAAGCCCAGACTTTGCTACTACCTTTAGAATGGTAGCGTTATCACATTACTTAAAATGGGTTTCAGATCACACTTTAATATTTAGTGTACATATGAGAAATAAACAAAACATCTTAACAAATAAGCAGCCCACTTCCTCTGAATGCAGTCCTGACAACATAGAATTAGATGAGGAGAGGGAACAAAACTGCAGGTTGTGCTGAATGAGGGGAATCTGCAGTAAAAGGAATCACAAATACGTGCATGCTTATATATGTGACCCATTTCACTTCAAACGTTGATGTATTTTCATCCAGGAGGGGGCAGCAGGTAGCTGTGCTGACAGACTCCTGAAAAAGATGCAGTTAATTAGTTTTTTCTCCCTTATTTCTGCTCTTAGACCGGTCATTTGGGAATGCCATTTTCTTCATCACAGTATCGTGAAGATCAGCAATTATGCTGAAGCAGTGAAATCTTTTTTGGGTAATTCTTTTGTTTTTTTATTCTTCCCCTTGTTCATTTTTTATACAAGCTTATTCCCCTTGAAGTGAACTTGTTATAGATGCTCTAGTTGCTGTGGTAAGACAGCAAATTATTAAAGGATACATTATTTAATAAGGCCAGCATTTCAAGAGTTCTAGCATCTTTTAACTTTCTCATTTTAAAGGGAAATGCATTCATCCAGAGAGTCTCTTTGCTTAATTTCCAGTTTTTGGGGTGAATAAGCTTTCTGACGGCATATTTAGACCCCATATTATAGGTGCACAAAACATTTCTACCAGCATTGCTTCATCTGCATATTTCCATCACCCTAGCTTTGGATCGTAGCCAAGCGAATACATTAGAATAAGAAAATATTACAAGTATTGATTTATCATTAATAAATCTAGGTTGATGTATTGATTGCAACATTGGATGCCTTCCAGATTAACAATATGTTTTACAGCCAGGGCAGCAGAATAAATTAGATCATACTGGCATGATTAATGAAGGAAATTCACTTAAGGATACAGTGTGAAACGGATCGAATTTCTGTGTTTGCATGCAGCCTTCAATGAATCTAAATATGCGACGCTTCCACACCGAAGGGAATTCTACTCATTGTTGTCCATTTGCATAATTTCGGTACATCATTTATATAGTCGGGTGAACATTCCTTTTGTTAATTAGCGTTGTCACAGACCGGCCAGGCTCAATCACCAGTCAATCACAGCGCACGCCATCACCTGAATTCTAATCATCTGCACATGCACGTCATTATGGCAATCATCCAGCACTCCTCATATACGCACACCTCACAACACTCCAGTGTCCGGTCTCGCTCATTCGAAGAGGACTAACATTGCTATCATAGTCGCTAAGCCTGATACTTACCTCCTTGTCAACTTACCTGCCATGTTTCTTCCCAAGTGTTCTCTCCAGCGATCCCCAGTCCGTCTGCTCCCAAGTCCTGTCCAAGTCCGCCGCTTCGGTGAGGTGTGTGTGTTCAGCTCCTGTTGCTGTCACCTATCAAGAAAGAGATTCTCAAGTTCACGTTCCTCCCATTCTCCGAAGAATCAAAGAATCACCTCTTACCTGTTCCACTCCATTTGCCTGAGTCTGTCAATAAATACCTGTTTATTTATACATCATGCCATCTGTGTCCCTCTTCTGTAACAGAAGACCGGACCAACACCGAACAGACAGACTATGAGCACATCGGATCCATTCCAAGAGCTCGTCGATGCTCTCCGGCGGGCTCTCACACCGGCGCCTCCACCAGCACCTCAAGTCACTTCCGGAAATAGCTCCACCAGTACTTCTACCACCGTGATCTCCAGTCCCATGGCCAAACCAGCGCCCTTCTCTGGCGTGGCGGAGGAGTGCAACGGATTTTTATTACAATGTTTCCTAGCCATCGAGATGCAGCCGCACTTGTACCCCACAGAAATGTCAAAGATCGCTTTTATCATTTCTCTCCTAAAGGGAAAGGCCTTACAGTGGGCAGAAACCTTCTGTGCTCAGGGGGGTCCAGCCACTCAATCTTTCGACGATTTTGTAAACCATTTTCGGGAAGTATTTGGCAGGCCCGCCTATGACACCTCCGTAAGTGAAAAGCTGTATAATTTACGTCAAGGCTCTCTGTTTATTAATGATTATGCTCTCCAGTTTCACACCCTAGCAGCAGCCAGCGGATGGAACGAGCGATCTCTATTGACAGCCTATCGTCAGGGGTTGGAACCCAAACTTCGGCTGCAGCTGGCCGCCTATGACGACATTTGTGGACTCGAGAGCCTGATACAGCTTTCCATCCGATGCGCAACACGTATGAAATCTTGTCTTGAGGAACAAGCTTTAACCTCCGGTTGCAATTCACTCCTCCGCCACCCACTCAGCCAATACCCTCCAGAACCAGCCAGCGAATCCATGCAGATCGATCATGCTCGTCTGCCCATCCAGGAACGTCAAAGATGGATCTCACTCGGATTATGCCTATACTGCGGTGAAAAAGGACACTTCAGGGCAGCATGCCCCGTGCGACCCCCTCGACTTTTGGTGCCATCCAGCCGGTGATACAGAATTTAAAACCGTTGGCCATAGAAGTTCGGCTTACTGCCTCCAACTTCTCTCTTCCAGCCTATGCCCTCCTTGACTCCGGGTCAGATCTTTATCTTCGGAGATCTCAGCCGTCGGCTCAACCTCCCAACCGCAATCTCCAAAACCAGCTATCAAATACAGTCGGTAACTGACACCGCCCTCAGTCGTAAATGTGTCAACCGCAGTACGGGTTCTGTCCGCCTGAAAGTGGGTTCGCTGCATGAAGAGGACATTCATCTTCTGGTTCTGGAGGGTTCAACAGCAGATATCATACTGGGAAAGCCCTGGTTTGTGCAACATCAGCCCAACATCGCCTGGCATACTGGTGAGGTCCTGAAGTGGGGTAACCACTGCTTCCCCGGCTGTTTCCCCAATGCTCCTCGACCCAAGTCTGTCCCTGTCAAGAAGATCGAGGTGAATGCCACCTCCATAGACAGTCCCCTTGAGAAACGCTCCATTGACATCCCAGCCTGTTACTCCCACTTCAGTGACGTTTTCTGCCCCCAGAAAGCCTCCCAGTTGCCTCCACATCGGCCATGGGACTGTGCCATAGACCTCATTCCGGGTGAGTCAGTGCCCCGTGGGAAGATTTACCCACTCTCCATTCCCGAGCAGAAGGCCATGGAGGAGTACATAGAGGAGGCACTCAAGCAAGGTTACATTCGCCCCTCCACATCCCCTGCTGCTTCGAGCTTCTTCTTCGTGGCCAAGAAGGATGGTGGATTACGACCTTGCATAGATTACCGAGCCCTAAACAACATAACGGTTAACCCTCTAAGCGCCAAAGTCGCAAAATTGCAACAAGACGTCATACTTCATGAAATAGGCTGTAGTTCCTAATATGCTGTAATATCTCATTTGTATTCCCTTCCACTAGATGGCAGCCATGTAGTACTTCGATACTAGACCAAAATTGTTCGAGGAAATAGCAGAGTAAGTGAGCTATCGTGTCATTGATGCGGAAGCAATTCAGTTCATAGCGTCTGAGTAAATTGTGAGATTTGTGAGAGAAAATCGCCAAATGGCTAATAAAAAGTTGTACTGTGAGGATGTGTTGCAAATGTCATTCGCCGATTCTGACTCTGAAGGGGAATATTTGCCTTTTGGAAATGACGATCGGCCAGCTAATGATCGCGCTTTTCCCGGTACATCTTTTCTGCGCAATGGTGCTGCTGCGCAAGGCACGATCATTCACAAAGCACAAACAAGTGATCATTTCAACACTTTGCCCAACGGGGATGGGGGTGACAGTGGTGGACGTGGTCTTAGTGTCCATAGGAGAGCTGTTGCTCTCTGATGATTGGCCAGATTGCGCCGTTTGTTCTGATCGCGCGCGCTCCAAGGGTCGCCGGCAGACAGGTGCAGTCAGTGTGGGATAGGTCTGTGTGCTGTGCCATACAATGAGAGGTACCATACTCTCAAGAACTATAAACTGTCACCTAGATACCTGATTGGACAGATAGCTGGTCAACTGATCAAAAAATAGGCACATGTATTTTACTATGGCACAGTAATATAGTAATAATTTACTACTTTCTCCTGTTTTACTGTTGATTTCCTCTTTTCCTGATAATTTTGGAATGAGGATAAAAAGACAAACAAAAAACAAAACAAAAAAAACATGCAAATAATTTCAGACATCAATTCAATATCTAATATTTCCTAAATATTATGAAATTCAAGAGGGCCGCCCCCTGATGATGTCATAATATGCAAATTAGATGAGTATATTTACACCCCACATAAACTTTCGGTCATGCCCAACATTTTTCTAATTTACAGTAGATCTCTATCTTTAAGCCCTTTCAAGCCACAAGCTTTTGAAATCTTGATGTCAAAATCCAGCATTTTTTCCAAAAAACCCTGGCGCCTAAAGATTTAAGTTCCGTTACCCCCTTCCTCTCGTCCCAGCAGCGCTCGAACATCTTCGCGGAGCCACCGTATTCTCCAAGCTGGACCTCCGCAGCGCCTACAACCTCATCAGAATACGCAAGAGGGACGAGTGGAAAGCGGCTTTCGTGACCCCTACTGGCCACTACGAGTACTTGGTCATGTCCTATGGTCTTGTCAACGCCCCCTCTGTATTCCAAGACTTTATGCATGAGGTGCTCCGGGAGTTTCTCCACAAGTTTTTATTGGTATACATTGATGATATTCTCATCTACTCCTGGAGCATGGCCGAACATCGCCACCACATTGCGGAGGTCCTGTCCCGCTTGAGAGATTTCCACCTGTTCCTCAAGGCAGAGAAATGCACGTTCCAGCAGTCCTCAGTGCAGTTTCTGGGATACATCATAGATAGCGGTGGCATCCGGATGGACGAGGGGAAGGTGGAGGCCATTCGAGGATGGCCCACTCCTGGCACCATCAAGGAGCTGCAACGGTTCCTGGGGTTTGCCAGCTTTTACCGCTGCTTCATACACAAGTATAGTGCCATCACAAGCCCTCTGACCAACTTGCTTCGCAACAAGCCGAAATTGCTCGTCAGGAAACCCCCTGCCACCGAAGCCTTCAAGCAGCTCAAGGAAGCTGTCACGAGCGCTCCAGTACTCGTGCACCCTGTCCCCAGTGAACCGTTCATCGTGGAAGTTGACGTATCCACCTCAGGAGTTGGTGCCATCCTCTCTCAGCAGCAGGGGACACCACCTAAGCTCCATCCATGTGCCTTCTTTTCCCGCAAACTCAGCCCGGCGGAGAGACACTACGACATCGGCAATCGAGAACTCCTCGCCATCAAGCTGGCCCTTGTAGAGTGGAGGCATTGGCTGGAGGGTGCGCAACATCCGTTCACCGTCCTTACCGATCACAAGAATCTCCAGTACCTGAAGGAAGCCAAGAGACTTAACCCCCGTCAAGCCAGATGGGCGCTCTTTTTCAGCGCCTGGTGATTATAGACCGATTTTCCAAATCATGTCGTCTTCTTCCTCTCAAAGGCCTACCCACAGCCATGGAGACTGCCGAACTGATGTTTAACCACATCTTTAGATATTAACGGGATTCCTGAGGATATCGTCTCAGACCGCGGACCCCAGTTTGTCTCTCGAGTATGGAAGGCCTTCTTCAAGCTCCTAGGTGTGACCATCAGTCTATCCTCTGGTTACCATCCCCAGACGGAAAGGAAAATCCAGGAAGTTGGACGTTTCCTTCGAACCTTCTGCCATGGCCACCAGGACTCTTGGAACCAGTTTATTGGCTGGGCCGAGTATGCCCAAAATTCCCTTCGCCAACCTGCCACGAGTTTGACTCCGTTCCAGTGTGTACTCGGTTACCAGCCACCCATGTTCCCCTGGTCCGGGGAACCGTCGGATGTTCCTTCAGTGGATTACTGGTTCCGAGAGAGCAAGAGGGTCTGGGACGCTGCTCACCACCACCTGCAGCGGGCAGTGCGTAGGCGCAGAATGACAGCCGACCTTTGACGTTCTGAAGCTCCCAAGTACCAACCTGGACAGAAGATCTGGCTGTCCAAAAGAGACATCAGGATGCGCCTACCCTGCAGAAAGCTAAGCCCCAGATTTGTTGGTCCCTTCACCATCACCAGACAATTCAACCCAGTCACCTACCAGCTCCAGCTTCCACCCCAGTACAGGATTCACCCCACGTTTCCTAACCTTACCACTCTCCTGTTTCTCCTTCCACAGAGCCTGGCCCGATGGAGGAGCCCCCTCTCCCATTAATCCTGGAAGACGGTGCCATCTATCAGGTCAAGGAGATCCTGGACTCCCGATGATGTGGTGGTCGACTGGAGAACCTCGTAGACTGGGAAGGATACGGCCCTGAGGAGAGATCTTGGGTCTAGACGATGTACTAGATCCGGCCTTACTCGAGGAATTCCATGCCAGTCATCCTGATCGTCCGGCACCCAGAGGTAGAGGTAGACCACCACGACGTCGGGGTTTTCGGTCACAGACCGGCCAGGCTCAATCACCAGTCAATCACAGCGCACGCCGTCACCTGAAATCTAATCATCTGCACATGCATGTCATCATGGCAATCATCCAGCACTACTCATATACACACACCTCACAACACTCCAGTGTCCGGTCTCGTTCATTCGAAGAGGACTAACATTGCTATCATAATCGCTAGGCCTGATACTTACCTCCTTGTCTACTTACCTGCCGTGTTTCTTCCCAAGTGTTCTCTCCAGCGATCCCCAGTCCGTCTGCTCCCAAGTCCTGTCCAAGACCGCCGCTTCGGTGAGGTGTGTGTGTTCAGCTCCTGTTGCTGTCACCTATCAAGAAAGAGATTCTCAAGTTCACGTTCCTCCCATTCTCCGAAGAATCAAAGAATCACCTCTTACCTGTTCCACTCCATTTGAGTCTGTCAATAAATACCTGTTTATTTATACATCACGCCATCTGTGTCCCTCTTCTGTAACAAGCATGGAGTGAAGTGGGTTTTACGAGCCGGGTTTGTTTAAATGAGATGGTTTTAACAAGAAGGTCCTAATGCTTGTCCTGGTGTGCTTTGGTGGAGATTACAGTTGTTGTATATTTACCACTAAATGACTCTATGCAAGTCAAATATGAGCTTTTAAAGAGTCTCTTGAAACTACAAGCCAAACCATTTATGTGTTTTAGAGACTGAATGTGCTTATGAATATTGTAACCTACTGGTTTACCATCCATCGTGAATAGAGAAGTGCTGTTTTAGTGTGTGCGAAATGCCTAACAGCGAAGCCTGAAGGAAAACAACTGTGTACGAACAGATCTGGAAAGCACAAGAAATCACATTAATGCACCCTATGGGCCGTGGTGTGTTCCTCCGTTAACCAAATATTACATCACATTACATTGGCGAGTTTTTAAATGACTGTGCCTTTGACCTCCAGAGTTCCTCCGAAACACTAAGATTAAATCAATGTGCGCTGAAACTGGCTGCTGGTAGAACTGATGTCCTCAACCTATACTTCAAGAAAAACTGCTGCATGCACTTTTTCTTTTTTTGGACAGGGAGAGAAGGAGCCATTGGGAATGAAAGAAGCAAATTTAGAGCCGGCTGTTGAATTTTCCACTAGAAAAATTTCTATAAGCAATCTATTTTTTGCCATCATAGCAACCTTTGTTGAGTCTGTTGATGTTAGGTTAAGGCAGACACATTGAGAAACCTCAGGAGGTGAAGCACTGATGTCATTTAGCGTAACAAATTAGCGTGTGTAGTGGTTTTAATGGATTTATTTATAACAGTAGATGCCAACATATAAGTCTTTATATAATAACAATATAGACTATGTAATATAATATCTTCTTGGCCAACATGTTTGTTTATTTTTGATTCAGTGCCAGAAATATAGTTTGTTGTTTTTTTCACATCACTTTGTATTATTACACACTGTAAAAAAATGAAAAGTTGACTTAACTTAAAATTTCAAGGCAACTTGCTGCACAGCTTTTTTGAGTTTACTCAACTTTGGACCAAGTTGTTTACTCAACCCAAGTCACTGAGTAAAGTCACGTCTCTTTTTTGTTAGTTAAAACCTCAAGAATGGTGGCAATCAACAAATGTTAAAAAGATGAGCTCTTTACATCACAACAAATAACTAACAATTATGATTAAAAAAACAACAAAAAAGTTCAAATGAAATCAGCAAACAGCAAAACAATAATCCTATAACAGTAACTGCATAATTTATTCATGCTGCAATGCATGCTGGGAACTCATAAAGCCTTAACATTTCAACAACATGAAATTATTTGTTCAGACAACTGTGCTTGACTAGTTGGGACAACATTTGTGGTAATTTTGTTGGTCTGACAAGGGTTTTTATGTAGGTTTAAGAAAATAGCATTTTTTTAGTATATGAGACTCAAAAGGTTTGATGCAGTTGCATTTTTTACAGTGCAGTTGACAACTGATATGTTTTTGCCTTGTGTTTATATATATATTTGCTATTTTAATGAAATGTAATATAATGTCATGTAAAATAATATTATGTCTTGGCCAACATATATATATATATATATATATATATATATAAATAATATGTTGTGTTTTTCTTTTTCACTTCTCCTTGGAACTTGTTTTTGCATATATGCGTTTATTGATTTTAATAATTTATGAGACTATAGGGTCAAATTTTCTGCTGAACCATATCTAATTAATTTAATGTTTATGCTTATAATCAATATTGTATTGATTCAACTCACATCAGCAAAAAATAAAAATAATAGTATGGTTTTGAAATCACAGCAGAAGAATTACGCACAATATTATCATTCACTGATAATGAATGCATCGTTTGTTTTTTCCCTTCCCATAACATTTGCTTCCTTTGAAGATTAGACTGGTAATTATTCTATCATCGTGACAAATGAAAAATATCCTCCAATCTTCCTTCAATTCAATTAATCTGTGCTTTATTTCCTGCCTGGGTATTTGTAAGCATGAGCAGTACCCAACCATGCAGTAAATTCATTGATGTTCTTCTCTAGTTTACGACTGAACATTATGTAAATGTTCATTTTTGAATAATTCAAGCTGGGAGTCATTTGCATAGAGGAGCAGGATTGGAGGCCATTTGTTGAGGGAGGCAGGTGGAGGGGTTGAGTGATATGTCACCTAAATGCATGTGACCTTTCCAGTTCAACCTGGCTTCTTTGCTGCTTCTGGACTTTAGGGTCCTTGTAGCAAGCAGCACAAATCACACAAGATCTCGGACTACAATCTGGACAAACACGGTCCAGTTCGCAGATATTGCCAGTGGTGTACAGTATGTTTTGGCAGTGGAGCTAAATGTTGCTAATTTCCTGTTTTGGACATGGAACTTTGTTTTTACAAGGTGTTTTCAGTTGTGTTATGAGAGATTTTTGAGTGCTGAGCATATGGCTTTCATTTAGACCAGCTTTGGCAGAAATAAAAGAGCAAAGGCTGCCTTTTTCCTTTTCCTTGAATGCCATAAAAAGCCTTTTGTCATCCACTTTCATCTTTTAGAAGAAGAATCTACTCACTCCATTCAACAACATTAAATTTAAACTCACTGTTATCAACCACATAAATGGGAATTCACTGAGAAGGTAGAATCACAGTTTGATGTCCTCCAGCGTGACCCTGGGCTCTGACAGGATACGGTACTGTTGAACAGTTTAAAGGGATAGTTCATCCAAATATGAAAATTCACTCTCATTTATTCATTCTCAAACCCATATGCTGTTGTTTTTTCTGTGAAATACAACATGTTGAAAATGATTTCTACAACCTTCATAGAAAAACAGATCATAGTAGCATCATAATGACAGATCAAGACGCATAAGATAATTAAAATAGTACACTAGATTCTATATTCCAAGAAACTTTTCAGATTTTAAAGAAGAACAACTAGGTGTTCCTTACACACATGACTTTACACTAAAAAATACACTAAAAAAAATATTTTCATTCATAAACTGGTAGTAAATATTGTAATTATAGAGAAACTTCCAGCAACAGATTTAAATTTAAATTTTAAAGTAGAACGACTGAAATAGTATTTTCTTCTAAAATGTATTTTAATAATCTATATTTACAACTTTGAAAACGTTAATTGTTTATACAGTAAACATTGTTCTTTTAAAATAGTTTGCTTAAAAATGAGTTTTCTTAAATGCATATAAATTATTTAGTAAGTGCCAGTCAGTGTTTAACACAAACTCTCAATGAAATGTACAAATTGCTGCAGAGGGATCCAATTGATTGCTATCCTGATGAAATTGCCCTCCATCCTGACTGTCACTGATTGTCATTGTGTCACATTATGAACCAGGAAAGCTATTAGTAACTCCATAGCCTTTATTAGACTCAAGTGTTTTCTTCCTCATTATTGCAAAAATGCAGGTTTCTTTTCATTTAGCAGATGTGGCTGAATCTAAATGTAACAATGTATCTATTCAATCATTTACATCCAATGTTTTATTTCTGAAACAGTAAAGACTTTCACATTTTTACAAATAATTTGTCACTTTTGATCAATTCACTGTTCATAATCTGAATTAAAATATTTCTATCTTGACGATTCTCGGAAGATTTTAGCATTGTAATGGATATAACAAAGTTAATGTATTTGTTCTTGGTGGAATAGATCTGTTATGCTGTTGCCGCAGCTGCTGTTGGTTATTGTAGTTGTAGATCATTGCTGCTGCTGCAAGTACGGGAACTTGTTACTGCCAATACATATGCCGATATGGTGCTGTATTTAAGTATTTAAGACATACTGCTGCTGCACAAATGGCATATAACCCTTAGCAGATCTATACAGGTGGAGCTGGGGAAGGTGGAGGGTTTCAGAGGAACTCTGAGAGCACGCTCCAAAATGCTCAAGTGAATGCTAACCATCCATTTAAATATAAAGCAGCGAGCTCATTGGCTGCGTAAGCAACATGAACCAATCAGCTTGTGCCAAGTCATTTAACGCTGGGAATATCATCAGTTACGTTAAGAACCCATCAGCCTGCGCCATCTAGAGTTTCATGAAAGAACTTGGCATTAATGTCTTTAAAAATATATATTACTTAGCAAATTGTGCCTATCAGTACAAAACAAAGTAAATTAATAAATAATTAACTTGCTACACAGTGGCACAGCTATAAAATAAATGATCCGTATTTTCATTCTTAAAAGGCTTGTTTTGGATTCAATAGAGGAAGGTAAAATATCAGCTGTTAGCACCAATGCGCAAAATCTTTAGTCTTAGTTAATTTGCCCACTTATTTTGATGCGCCAGATGGCACTCAATAAACAGCAAAGCATTTCTTGTAGACTTGCTTTATTGCACCCGCGCTCAACTCATTGGGCATAACCGACAACCTCAGATGAGAAAGGGACGGCATGCTTGTTGTTGCTTTTTCATTCTTCCTCTTTCCTTAGCACATAACAGGAGTGTGTAGTGCCTTCACCAGTTAATCCAGCTCCTCACAGAGAACATTAACTTTTTATGTCCCAGTGTTAAACTGTATAAAGTATCCCTCAGGCTACATCCGATCACACTCACCATGATAAGAGCTAACGGAGTGTATCAATTGCTCATGAGTTCTCATTCTCCACAAAATAAGGAGAGGCAGCGGGATGTGGATTCTGAACCCGGTAGCACAAATGAAGGCTCAGTCCCTGCGCCTCTAATCAATTACCTGATATTTTCTCCTCTTTATGGTATCTCGCTCGCCATTTAGCTCACTAACAGACAGGTTTGCAGCAAAGCCTATTGCGGGGGAGGATTCTATAGCTCTCTCCTCAGTGTGCTAATGGAGGAGGAAGAGCCAGGGGGTGAAGTCGAAGGCTAGTGGGCCGTGCAAGCGTGTGTTTTGATAAACAAGAGAGTTTTATAAATGAGGGCTTTGCTCCTAGCCTAAAATATATGTATCTTTTTCTCTTGTACCCTTTTTTATAGCATAACCTAGTAAGTTACCTCACTGCCTACTACTGTACTTACATAGACAGCAGTTTGACTCTCAGTAGAGATCAGTGTAAGCATACTGAAAAGCTAACCAAATGATATTCTTATTACACAGCACATGCAAAAATTTGATAAAATATTTTATTTACACTAAACTTGAATATATTAAAAATATTAAAGGTGCTTTATGTAGGATTGATACCTAATGGTTGAACTAGGTATTTCAGTCCAAATTCAAAATATTGGACACATTTTTTTTCACCCCACATGACGATGAATGAAATTAAATGCGTGGTGTTTTCCGCCAACTGGCAACCCGGGGTGCCGAAATACAATTGGGTAAACTGGCAGTGGGGCGGGTTTCATAAACCATAACAAACACAGACCTTCCGGGCCGGAATGCACATTTTCAAAGGAGAATAACTGACTGTAGCATTGTTTTTCAGATAAACACGTATGTTAACTTAGCATGTTTCTTAAATATCTGCAAACATATTATGGTATTTTTATGCTTTAGTAGAGTCAAAATCCTACATACAGCACCTTTAAAGATTTTTATATTTTTAATTGTTATTTTAGTTTAAATGTTAAGTTTTATTTATGTGCTTCTCTTGCTTTTTTTAATATTTCTTTTGATTAAGCATTTTATTTTTTTATTTTTTTTATTTTGGCACTTCAACTTATTCAGATTATTTCGGTCAGATACCAAGACTACTTTTTATATTAGGTTTTAAGTGTAATTTTTCCTTTTTTATTATTATTCATTACTAAAATGACTATACTCCATATTACTATTAACTCTGTATTACCATTAACTCACAGTCTAATGTTTTACTATTAACTCTAATATTTATATTATTTTAGCTTCATTTTAATTACAAAAAAATGTTAATAGTTTTCATTTTGGTTAACAATAACAACACTGCCTTTTTTAAAAACACTAATAATTTAATAACACTGTTAAATGTAATCCAATCCATTTTTCATTTGTACAATATCATGTTGTGATGCTCCAACTCATTTAAGCATCAAAGTTTTTAGTATTTTTAATTTAACATGAAAATAATTATTATATTAGCCAGATTTTCAATATCTCCGCATTCCTAATAGTTTACTCTTAAAACCGCCTTCATGTTGCATATGCTGTCCAAGATGCTTCTTCTTTTTTCCCTTTATACTTATCCTCCGTCATCATGTTGCTTCCTCATTCGTTCTTACCTTTTGTCACTGCAACTTTTAAAATATGATTATGATGCCCTGCTTTTATCTAACAGAAAGTGACTGCTTTTCTATCAGTGGTACCTTTCGCACGTTATTTAGCACCAGAGTCAGAGCCCAATTTGGCAACTAATCCAGCAAACGGACTGGCGGGGAACAGTTTGGTCAGCCAGACGACCCTCTCGGCCAGGGATATCGCTCTCATCAGTCGTGAAATTGTACCTACACCCTGCTCTATTAATGGGAATTGATTGGTGTTTGCCTGGAAAAGATCGAGAGCTAGTCTCACCTGTTCTCTGATCTTATCGGCCATGAAATGAAAAAATCCACTCATCCCAGAATTAAACGCAGCATCAGATTTTTTTCCCTGCCTTGTCCTCTGAAATTAAACTTCAGAACCTCCGCTCGGCAGTTCCTTTTAAGTCATCTGAACTAAGGCAAGGACAAAAGGAGGAATGTTTTTTGTGAATTACAAATCTGTGAAAGGAGAATTTGTGCATTCTGTGAGAAAATAGTGTTTCATGTACCCCCCCCCCAAACAAATAATATTAAGTTGTTCCTTAAAAAGGCTGCTCTTCCTTCATTCCTTCATTGTCACTTTCTGGGACACTATAGGTTCTTTAAACAACCTTGTTTGTGCCCAGAAAAAAAAAAAAACATGGTTTCAGTAGTGTGACTTGATGGGTTTCTTCAGCAGCTCTTGCATTAAAGGCCTCAGTCATGCTGACTTCCTGTTCTGCACATTTCCCCCGTGAAAATCTCTTCATCCAGTGCTAGTTATAGAGCCGACCACATTCTCTCTGCTTCGTCCACTGCCATAAACTAGGCTTTGGGCTAAAATAGAAGACGTATTAGTATGTATGAAGTGTGTAAATGAAGACATGGCAGCGTGTGCATATTGCAGACGTAAGGGAGTTTTGAGGGATTTCTCCACGCTCCAGTCAACTTCAGCCGCATATTGTAGCCTCATCAATAAATTATATATTAATGCTTCCTTCTTCTATGCTAATCTGGGGCCAAAAGCCACATGCTCAATCCAGAGGTGCTAGAAAGCACTCTGGAGCTTGGACATGCATGGAAATAAACAGAAATAAAATCTTGAAGTGTTACAAGCTTTGATCCTTTCCATAAAGCGATATCACAATCATGCTGTTGTGTTCATCAGGAAAAAGAATTACATAAATTACATAGCCTACTGCTGAATCTTTTGCAAAGCAATATTTTGTTGTGAATGTGAGTTGTAAATGTGAGTTTGCAGTCTGTATTGAATGTGATGAAAGAAAGACAGTGTGCTGCAAAATAGTGACAAGAAACTCTTTGTGGGCTGCAAATGTTTTTTTGTTTTTTTTTAGTGAATCTAAAACATGCAGTGGAACAAGCACGATTCGCAAACAAATTATTATTTATTTTAGTGAATTAAAATATGCAACAATGTAGTTGATTATTTTTATTAATTATGAACTGATTCATTTCATTGAGTCAGATTAATTTTAGTAAATCAATTTTCAATGCACAAACAGATGATTCTTATGAACCTGTTGTTTCAATAAACATTTAATGATTTGAATCAGTCTGACAAGACCTTTAATTAAAGGGTTATTTCACCCAAAAATGAAAATTAGTCAGTTTTTCTCGCCCTCAAGGCATTCTAGGTGTATATGACTTTCAGAAGAATCCAGTCGGAGTTATAATAAAAATTTTCCTTGTTCTTCCCAGCTCTTTTTTTTCAACAGTCCAAAAGACATCAAATAAAGTGCATCCATCCATAATAAAATGCGCCTCATGCAGCTCCAGGGGGTGAATAAAAGTCTTCTATAGCGGATCGATTCATTTTTATAAGAAAAATGACCCATGTTTAAAATGTTTCTCTCACTTAAGCCGTGTGATTACTGACACGGAAGCACAGAAGAAAGAGAGCAAAACAAAGAAGAAAGTCATATACACCTAGGATGCCTTGAGGGTGAGTAAAACATGGGCTAATTTTCATTTTTGGGTGAATTAACCCTTTAAGTGAATATATATACCGTATAAGAAAAAGCATTTGAAATGCAGTATACCATTTTTCCTATCTTGTTCTGGATTCAGAGGGAAATGAAATATATAATTAATCAAACAAAACACACCAAGCAAGGTGCTGACATTTAGATGCAAGTGCTTTTAATGTCCTCTCATAAATATCCATATTCAAAACTAATATTACATGTAAGAAAGCACATTTTTATCTTTGCGGCTTTCACATTTGCATATATATTCTTTGGTACATTTCACTGAAAGATATATTAATGTGGCAGTTTAATTAGGCAGACCTACAGAGATATTGATTATTCACTAGCCCGGGGTAAAGTTTTCCTTCTCTTCGTAGTCATTTATCGATCTCTCTGTGGGGAAGATTGACAGTCACTGTGCCTGAATATCAAGTGCTCCACCATACTGAAGGCTGACAGTTTTAGATTCTCCACAGGTTTACATGCACTCTCTCCATCACCAGCCCAAAATATCTCTGTATATCATACTTCCCCTGTGTGTTATTGATAAAAAAAATATGACAATCCTCATTAAAATGATGCATTACATATAGTCAAATGCATTCATGGACGTTGTTATAATTTCAAAAGGGACCAGAAAATCTAACTTTCCACCAAGGGTGCCTACATCTGGATCTGACGTTTGATTATTTTATTTTATTTAATTTTATTTTATTATTGTGTGTGTATGTAAAATGAGAAAAAAAATAGTATGTGTGTTCAAAGAAAGTAATGATGATTTTACCCCAAATTCATAGACACAAGTTCAAAATCTTTATTCGGTGGATAAGAAAAAGATATCTGTGATAAGGATTATAGTTTCTGACATGCAAACAAACTGTTCTCATGAATATGGAGAATTTAAGGCACGCAACCTCCCCTCAGGCAAACACATTCATGCAAAGCTTAAATATCAGTGCTTTGTGTTTTGCTCTTTAAGTTGTTACGGCAGAAAAAAGAAAGAAAGAAGGGAAAAAAATAAAAAGTTGATGAATGATTTTAATGCTACTGCATGAGGTGCAAATTATAGAGAATCTATGCCTCAAAAAGCATATCAGAGACTCATTACGTTTCCGCGATTCTGTATATGCAGGGCTTCTCATTTATTTTTCATTTTAAAACAACCACACAGCCTCAGCGGTTGCCATTAGGCCATTAGCTTCATCTCATTAGTTGTGTAAAAGTTGGGCATTTTCTTTCATTTCTGCTCCTCCTCAACAGCCTTTTAAAATGCATTGGTTTCAGAGTTTGGATCGCAGTTCATGCTAAGCCTGTCACTGTGAAACCCAAAACCACTTGAAATACATTGATTCTGGTTTTGTTTTCCAAACATGTCCAGCCTATGCAGAAGAACCTAGAATTTAAGCCACGAACAGCTGCAGTGTTTCAGTTATTTTTGTACAAATGTTTTTCCTTTCATCCTGACATTATGAAGATAAAGATCGAATAGATTGTAAAGGCTTTGAGTCAAGAGAATAGCTCCTTTGCAGTGCAGTAGACATCTGTTTTACTGTTTATCAGTTATTCATCATTTTTATTTTACTACTAATGCAATTATTTCCGTCTGTAAGTTGCAGAATCGAAATCCTCATGTTTTTTCATACCTGTGTTATTTTCCCTTTTCCTTAAAACAATGCTGATCTGAGAGCTGCTTTCTTCTATATAATTAAAAGTGGATAATGATTTATACTGACTTAAAATAAATGAATAATGAAAAATATTTAATGTATTGTAGTCAGGCTTAAAGAAAGAAGTGTCTAACTTTGGATCAATAGTTTACCTCCAGATGTTCTTCAAGAAATCCAGAGCACACCTCACTGTTTGAAAAGGTTTCATTGTACATAAAGTCAGCCTTGAACTTTCTTTGAATCACTGTTTTCCAGACCTTTGGTCTCACCTTGAGCACTGTTTTCTGTACAAAGCACTAAAGTACCATTGTCACTGTTAGTGTTTTTGTGAACTTGACCTTAAAAGGCTATGATGTTTAGTGAATTCAGAAAGAAAGAAAAACTTCTGTATTTTGCTGTATTGAAAGTTTCAGTATTAAATGGTTTAAAATTGACAGAAAAGACATTCATAACAGAATTTCAAATTAAAAATAAATAAATTCTGATTTAAGAATCTTGAAAAATGTGTATTACGGTTTCCAAAAACAAAACAAAACAAAAAAAAAGTTCAGCACAACCGTTTTCCACATTGGAGAATAATAAAAAATGCTTCTTGTGCATCAAATCAATATATTAGAATGATACTGAAAATTTAGTTTTGCCATCACAGGAATAAATTACATTTTAAAATAGGAAACAGTTTTGTAAATTGTAATAATATTTCACAGTATAACTATTTTTACTGTACTGCTGATCAAAAAAATGAAGCTGTGGAGAGCATTAGAGACTTCTTTCGAAAACATAAAAAAAAAACTTACCCCAAAGTCTTGAATGGTAATTTCGTGCAGTATATATTTTGTCTGAGACCCCTTATCTTGCTTATATTATGCAGTTTTCCAAAAAAAAAAAACTTCAGTCAGACATGGCATAAAGGTAAACTATTTTTGTATAGGCCTAATGATTGCTAAGCTGCGTATTTGACTGTTATTCATGGAAACATGCCTACTTTCATATCTTTCGTGTCACTTCACAATCTCTCTCAATTAATACCAATACAATTTAGTTAAGCTCATGTTGCTAGGCCTATATGTTTTTATTTTATTTATTTATTTGTTGCTGTTGTTGTAAGACACATGCCAGTGGCCTCAATGCTTTTCACCTTGGTACCATAATCTTGGTGTTAGAGCTCATTCCTGTGGGACCAACAGCACCTCCAGTGTTACACCTCCACCTCTGTTCACACACCGCATGCATGTACTATGACCTCTTGCAAATTACTAATTTTCCATTTTATTCTCTGGAAAAATCCATAATATAGTTGGTGTCAACAAGGTTAACACCCTGAGATCGCTTCCATTAAAATGTCTGCTGATAACTCAACACTTTATGTTCACATTTTACCTCTGTGACATTGATGCTAAAGGATTCATCAACATTTTATGCCTTCTGTGAATCAGTCAAATATTATTGGTGTCTTGTGCGCATATTTTCAGTGTTAAACTGCTGTTTTGAACCTACTTTTATAGCGTTTACCCAGAGGTCTCTTGATATTATGCAGTCGCTGCACAAACCTGTCTGTGTACAGCAAAGAGTTAGCTGAACTGAAACAGCCTTTCGTCTCTTGTGCAGTAAAACACTGACATCGTTTTTATACAGTAACAACTAATAGCTTTTTTTTCTAATATGAATACATAGACACGGATGCCGATTTTTATGCCTTTGAGCAACATACACCTACAAGTGGAAGGTCAGAGAAACATAACTTCAGTCTTTGACACAAGTATTAAAGGCTTTATGGTATTTCTCTTGATGGCTTGCTCGATTTCCATGACTGCTAGCTCTTTAGCCGTAAGCGGATCCGAAAGGTCAAGCTAACAAGTGTGAAATGCAGTGTCCGATTCTGAGGGAGGAGAAGCACCTCTGAACCCAAGCCCAGTGTAGGACAAATGGCGATGGCTGATGGTTCAAATCAGATGTGATGTTTCTGTACCAGCCCTGTCTCTGCACACTCCAAACATGCCTCAGCCCAGTTATCCAGCCAAATCTCAGCAGCGTCCCGTGCAGTTCTGATCCTGTAGAGTCCATGCCACCTGGTTAGTGGCCTGCACTCTTAGCCTCGGGCTGCGCTGTAATTGGCAGGTGTCTGCCGTGTCACTGTGTCCAGTGGATAGTAATGGAGCTACTGATGGACAATGTGGCATTTGAGTAAAGATCAAAGGTGAATCACACTGTCACTGGCCAACCATCTCATTCGCTGGGGCTCTGGTGTCCTGCCAGCGCTGCGGCTTTGTATTACGTTTGATTAGACTAACCCAGAATTTTCATCCGTTTTTCACGAGGTCTACATCAATGCTTCTTCATCGGTATGTTGCAACCCAAAAATGTGCAAAGAAAAGAAAAGTCTAATTTTGTTGTTGTGTGAATTCAATGAATGTGTGTACAATCATACAATATGGTATTTTGTAATTTGGAGTAAATTTGTCTGTCAAATTTAAATTTGGTATTTTTAAAAAAAAATTTAGCCCAGTGATCAAAAAGAGGAAAAAGAAAAAGAAAACTTAACTTTTGTTTTAATTTGTTTTTCATGGCTGACATTTGTCAATTTTAGTAATATAAAAAAATCAGAGGGGGGAATGGGTGAAATTGTGAAATAAAATTGAATGAAGTAACGAAATAAAATTGTCATCATTTATTTACCAGGGCTCACAAAATTTCAAAATGTCTAAATGTCAATCAAAAACGTCTTCAGTACACAAATATCAAGGAAGGAATTTTATTTCATTATTTACAGGGTATCTGCAGAATTTGTAAAAATCAATTTAAGGCAATTTATAACCTTTTTTAAGAGGTACACAAGTAAAATCAACACCGTAGTGGGGTTTGACAATGTCTATGGTATCATATTAAGCAAAACAAAAATCTTAAAATGGCATTAATTCAGCCTTTACACCATTTTTATGAAAAGGGATAAGTTAAACATATAAATTGTAATAATTTAAAACTTATAAATATTACAATCTTAAAGGTCCCTATTATGCAAAAATCACTTTTATAAGGTGTTTGAACACAGTTGTTTGGCCGCAGTGTGTGAAAACAACCAGCCTATAATAGTAAAAATCCACCAACACATATTTTTATAAAACCAATAAATCATAAACAATCTCTCAGAATGAGCTGTTTCAGATTCTCCCTCTGTTCACGTCACCGAGGGGGAAAAGTCTCACCCATTTGTGACGCTCTCTGCCCTATTAGCATAAACGCAACCCTGAGTGAGAAGCTGCGGTCCGCCATTACTGGAGATATATACAATGTCAGCACCAAAGAGGCTTTACAAGTGTTGTGTTTTGGGATGCACTAATGAACATAGGAGTCGCCATAATCTCCCCTCATCTGAGCCGAGGACACTGTGGTTAAATTTCCCAGAAAATATCGGTAACGTCACCAATATGTTTAGGGATTAATACCAACACTTTGTGTGCAAACGTCAGCTCCAGACAAAGTAAGTATCACGCGTTTGTTTTCCAAATTGCCTTTCTGAAAGAGCTTCTTGGCACTCTGTTAGGCTAATTGCTAAAGCTATCATTGTCTCGTGTGTTTGCACTGATGCTGACTTCAAGTGCTGCCAGAATGATCATGAATAGGAATGTGGTGGTTAAAATGTGGTGGCTTGTATTAATAGTGGAATGTTTATTTGCAAAGGCTAGCACTGCTAATATGGGGCATAATAGGTCCCCTTTAATTATTTAGATTTTTAGTAGGCACATTAACTTCTTCACAGTTTTGGAAATGCAAATACATTTTCTGCCACGAGGTGGTGCTTTAGGAGCGGCTGAAATATAAGAGATTCCCCGGTAACGGCTGTACACAAAGCAGCACCGTGCTCATAAACGCTGCTTCATCAGGCATTTTATAGGCAAGATGAAATGAAAATGCCAACGACACATTTCTGAGGACAGTCGGTTCCCTTCAGAGACACATTTACATAAATATCCGCGCTGCATTTTGACTTTGAAATGTGTAGCACTCATATTTATTCAATGACATCATTGCCTTTTGAAGTTTAATCCAGCCCTTTCACGAATCTTGTCTTTCCGTACCCAACTCTTGAAATTATAATTAAGATTTTTCTTATACCATTTAACATATTTACACATTTTTACGGCCTTAAATTTGATACAACTAAATTGAGGAGTTTTTAAGGACCTGCGGGCGCCCTGTATTAACGTTAACCCGTTGGGCAGAGCAGTGATAAATTTTGCTAGACCAACTGGAAAACACAATAGCCCCGGGATGTCAGGCTAGCGATTTTGCGAGCCCTGTTTACCCTCATGTTGTTTTTCAAAACATCTTTTGTGTTCCACAAAAGAAAGTACGTTATTTGGACGTAATATATGTTATTTTCATTTTGGAGTGAACTGTCTCTTTAATAGTTTTATGTATTGTTGGGCCTGTACCGTCCATAGTAGTATTAATACATTTGATTTATGATTTTAATGTAATTTTTACATTTTAAACAGTTGTGATACTGTTTTAGGTAGCCACTTGGGTCCTACGGTAAAATCCAATTGAGAACCATTGCTCTATACGATAGGTATTTTACCGTGCCCGTTCTCCATTCGGGATCCCCAACCCCGGAAATTACATCTGTTCCCTTCATCCAGAATTTCATCCAGAATGCTTCACTTGTAAGCTACATTCCAGCGTAATGAATCGAGTATTTTTTTCACAGTTCCGTTTGACCGGTTCTCCTAGTAATGGCATCCTGCCTTGGACTGTCAAAACCAGCTGCTTTTGATGTATTCTGCTAGCATCTAAGCGTGACAAACACTCAACATGAGCTTGAGGACAGCCCGGTGACCTTTGCAAAGCTGGCCCGTGTCTCTGCCATTGTAATTATGCTAGAAAAAGTGAATATTTTCATATCAATTCTGCCCTTCTTGGTTCAGATGTTTCTTTTTTTTTCCCTGCAGCATGCTCGGATTATCCAGCAGCATGTTATTATAATGTCTATTATCTATCCCATATAACCATCATCACTGCCATTATGGAAAAAACAACAAGGGATGGGGGGAAACACGCGCACGCACATTAAGCTTCCTTCAATTCCACATACTCGGATGCAGTTATTTAGTCATTTCCTTGGCAGAATTTACATTACGTTAGAGTGCACAACAGTCAGCTGAACTGTCAAGCCTGCCATGGAATCTCATGTTGTCACTCTGTCATTGTCAGAGCAGGCAGGATTTTCTCCCAGTGGATAGACAAGTCTCTGTCTAAACCCCTACAATGCACTCTCTCAGGCAGCTCACCGTCTCCATCTGCATCTCTCTACATAATAGATGTTGGCCACCTGTACTGCTAGTTTCAATTTCTTCGGTCTGAGGAGCCGGAGATATTCCAAAATGAGCCAAGCCAAAGTCTAACCCGGCGGCCATTATTGTATATACAGCATTGCCACATGTATTGCCTGAGAGCTGTTTTTGACAGACTGTCAGTCTGTGCGCCTTAAAATTCCTCAAAAAGTTTTGTGTTTGTTGGCTGTGGTTACTTTCTGAGGTGAACTCAGAAGTGTCTCTCAGTAGGAGATGCAGCTGGGCGGCTGGTGCGTGTGCTCCTTTATTTGTTACGCTAGCGCTTTTCTGTGGTCGACCCGAGTTTGAATACAGCTCAGGTCATTTTCAGATCACATCTCTCCACTTCTCTCTATCGTCCCCCTTTTCATCTTTGACCGTCCTTTCCATTAAAGGGACTTAAATAAAATGTGTCTGGTGATATTATATATGGAAGCCCATTTCAAAGTGTAGAACAGCATCAAAGTAAAAAGCTGTGACTTTATAGCGTTGTGAATTTATATATTACGATGTGATTTTATGTCTCATAATTTTAAAAATGTACTGTTTTAAAATGTTTCTCCAGTTTATGTATATGCAATTTTATGTATATTTATTTTTCAAGAAATAGCCTAAATACTGTTATTCAGCAAGGACACATTAAATCGAAAGTGACAGTAAAGACTTTTACATTGTTATAAAAATTTGATATAAATTCGATCATGTTCTTTTGAACCTTCTATTCAGCATAGAATCCTGAAAAAATGTATTGTGGTTTCCACAAAAATATTAAGCAGCACAACTCTTTCAACATTGATAGTAAGAAGACATGTTTCTTGAGCAGCAAATCAGCATATTAGCATGATTTCTGAAGGATCATGTGACACTGAAGACTGGAGTATTGGCAGCTATAAATTCTGATTTACCATTGTAGAAATTAAATTTTTAAATATTTTAAAACAGAAAACAGTTATTTTAACAATCGTAACAGTATTTTACAATATTACTGTAATTTTAATTCAATAAATTAAGCCTTGAGCAAATGTAATAATGGTACAATTTCATATATGTTTGTTATATTTTACATACGGCACATTTGTATTTACTAATTGTCCTCTCCAGTCTAATCAGTTATACTGGATTTTGTCAATTATAAAAACTAAAAGTTTATATTAAATGGTCTCAAGCCATCTTGTGGTGTTTTTTTCTCTCCACCAACTAAAAGAGTTCTGAAAGAAGTCAAAACCTTAATCTTGCAAAAATAAACAAGCGGCATGATAAAAACAATGAAAAGTCCTAGTGATGTTGCACTGTTGTTCTTGGAATACCTCTTGGCCAATCAGATTTGAGGATTGGAATGAACTGTTCTATAATATTTGGTAGTATAAGTAAATATTTTGCTCTTTAATTCTATTTTTTTATCTACCTCATTTTCTCTCTCGTACATGAAAAATCCACAATGCGGTCTTTGCTGAGCATGTGTCTTCAAAATGTGGAAGACGTTCATCTCCAGTGCAGAGTCAAGGTTTTTTCTTGCTGCGTATCAGACGTTCATCTCTGTCTGAGGGAGCCACTTAGCAGTTGAGCCATGCGCAGAGACTCCGTTTTACCTTTCAAGTCTTTGAAAGTCCTTGAAAGACCTCAGATGTCAGGGTACGTTTCTTCTAGTAAAGTGAAGAGAGAGGTGCTCTGTGTTTGAAGGTGTGGGATGCGAATGGGCTCCGGCTGCCTCCCCACACTTCTGATCAAGGTGTTCAGACTGTATATGCTGATTTCCACATGCACCTATCAGACGACTCTTAAGGTGTTGTTCCCCACATCTGTCCTTCAACACTGACATCTTGATGAATACACTGTGTCGGAAGGTTTGCATAGATTTAGCAAATACCCATGGGCATTATTCATTGCAATCAGCGGGAACACGGCCTGCTATGCCTTTTATAAAGCGATATGAGAACAGTTATTCTGTAACTTCAGCAAGGACAGGTCAAAGAGAGAGGTTCGGCTCTGGTAAAAGGCGCAAATTAGACTTGATGATTTTAGATAGGACGTTTAATAATGAAATAGCTTTGACAACACAGTTTTGAGTGGTTGTCAGGAGTCATTGCTCAGTGGAGGCTCTTATATTAATCATACAACTGTACTGAACCTGCCGATATGGAGATATAGTGCCGTAAATGTGCGACCCTTGACCCCATACTTAATCAGTCAATTCATAGTCCCCTAAATAAATCAGCAATGGTGTAAAAAGAACAGTCAAGATTAGATTCCTATCAGCGATGGTAAAAGTACAGATGTACACTTTCAGACGGATATCTCTGGTCGCTGTGTCTTGTCCGACATCAATTGTTCAGTCAAAAAAAAAAAAAAAAAAAATGTTTTTGAGTGAATCTTATGTAAATGCCATGTAAACTCATGTTCAAGTATGTTTGCCTTTTTTTTCTGTTAAATATAAACAACCTTAAAACAGCGAAACAGTGTATTTAGGTCTAAATTTGAGATTTATGTATTTGAATTGCATATTACATTTCCATCTATTTGGATTACACATAACATCAACAAATTAATAAATTTAATGTAAAGCATGTTTGTCAGAGATACATAAATAAAACCATTAAAAAATAAGTGATTCTAATGTAGTAATAAATGTGTTCTAAATAAATAAATCTGGTTTATTATCAGTGAATCCAATTTGTTTTAGTCTTATACATTTTTGCTAATTTAATATTGTTTGTTCCACAGTTAGCCATATTTTATCTGTCTTCATACTAAATACATACCTTCATACATAACTGAATAAATGTAATTTTGACACTTAATATTTTTATGCTGATTCTATCCAATTTGAATCAATGCATTTTGAAAATATTATATTTAAATAAAATAAAATGCAAATAGTTAATAATAAACTGTGCCATTTTTGAGCATAGTAAGACTTCCTTGAGACCGATTAGTTGTTCAGGCAACCCATAACAATTTTTTTAAATTATTATTTTGTATCAAAGTTCAGTTTCAATTAATGCAGCTAATCTTTATTTCTTTTCAACATGGCTATAGCATTTTACACAGCATCTGTTGCATCTTTTCTTAGACCTCACGAGGACAGGTGTAAAAAAAAAGAAAAAGAGGTGTAAAAACAAAGATGCTTTTATATATATATATATATATATAGAACCATGCTACAACATATAATAGAGGATTTTTAAACACTTTTTGCCTTCACTAGTTCATTTTAAATGATCCTGCGGTGTGGAAAAAAATTTTTTTAAAGTACAAATATTGCATGTAGTTTCTCAGTTAGTATGAGGTCATAAAAGCTGCATGCGTAATAATTATAAAAGAATTAGCAAAATGCAGTTCTGTAAATGGCTTTAGATGAAGTATAGCATGTCACACCACAGGACACTCAAAACTATTTCATGCCAACTACCCATATGTCATTATATAAAATGGCGTAACAAGCAATACACACTGTGATATAGTGCTGACAATGAATGCAGTGAAAGACAGAAAAAGTTAGTGCCTTATGTATTGCAGTGAAGTAAAGAAATAAAAAGTCTAGGGTTTATGTAGCGTTAGTGCTTGAGTTGAGGATGGACAGTCCATTTGAGGGTTGTCAGATGGAGTTATTGAGCAGTCTGACAGCTTGTGGAATGAAACAGCTTTTTAGTCTGGTTGTTTTGGCTTTAATAGTCCTTAACCTTCTTCCAGATGGTATGGCTGTGAGTAAACTATGGGACGAGTGAGTGGGATTTTTACCTGATACCGTCAGTCTTACTTGATTGCATTGCTGCTTTCACCTCCCGTTGTAGAGTTCGAGCAGCTCCCACACCGGAGAGTGATCCAGCTGTTCAGGATGCTGTTTTTGACACATGGCTGGCAAGAGTTTGACCACTTCAACCACTAATGTTATAAAGCAGGCAACCAATAGTTTAAAGACTGCAAGATTAGAGTTAAGTTTTAAGGTCAAATCTCCAAATGTTGACAAACCTGCCTGCTTCAATAGGAAATGCAAAAAAAAATTGTCATTCACAAAGCAATTTCATGGAGTCTTAAAAAAACTAAGTTTTAAGTCTAAAGGTTAAGCGAGGATAACAAATATAGATCTAGTTTTCACTTCTCTGAAAGACGCAAGGTGAATCAACTTCAGCTCACTTTGATTTCCCATTGTTCTCTCAGCTTACATCCAGGGAGAGAAAGAAAGATATGAGATTACCTTGATCCTGACCAAGATGGATCATGAAATATTTATTTATTTATTTCCAGTGCATGAGGATGCAACTTGCGAGTATGACAGCTCCGAGGCCCCACAATGATCAGGCTCTGACTCTTAACGGGGTGGAGATTCCTCGCCTCGCAGATAAAACAGACTCAATCCCCAACGTGCCCATCTCCTGATAGGATTAAACATGTCAAAGTCCTGCCAATAAACCTGTCAGAGAACAAAGGGAGGAGAGGTTTGCAAAATGCTCCTCTGCCTCTAAGAAGTGCAAGTTGCTGACGTTACCTCTTAAATTGAGATGACATTTTTTTCAGCTTACACATCATAATGGGTGTGGAGAGGCAGCCGAATCCAATTCTAAGAAGGGTAAGCTAATTAGAAATCCTAGTCTAATTATGTTTCCTTTTATAGGTTGGTTTTTGAAATAACACCACCATTAAAATACTAGGGGAAGCACTAATGTAGAGGAAGAAGATGATGGAAAGGAAGAACAAAAAACATTCAAAGGAGGTTGAAAGGAAGGATTTTTAAGGTTTCTTTCAGTTTGTTCTATTTATGTCGATTTAATCTATTATAAATTAAATGAAAACACAGCCTCTTTTTCATTTGTTACGTAAATATAGAGTACAATCCTACATAAAGACTTCCCCAACTCAGACTCTCTGAAAATTTCAGCCAGATTATATGAGTCTATTGCTTCTCGCCAGTTTCTTGACTCTTTCAAAGTTAAATGTCCAGTGAGTGGTGCTAAAAGCCCATTCAATTTAATACGAAACAGATGAACGTGAATCAGACAACACTTTGTTAGATTGCTTGTTGTACATATCATGGCAGTGTTGTTAAAATGCTTTATTGCATACAAAATAGCTACATAAACTAAGAACTTATACCACATTGCAAGTGCAAAGCTGTATCAGGTGGGCTACTGAGCAAGTTTACTAAGTTAGTAAAGCCATACATATAGAGCTAGTTATGTTATGAAAACATCAAAGTCTATTAGTATGCAAATCATGCACTATGGTAAAAGTGTTTTTCAAGGAACTGTGTTGCTATTACTCTGTAGTACATCTGCTCCTGTAATCATAATTTGTGTGACAAGTAATACAAATTGTTGGTGTTTTACCACTAGTGTTTATTTTAGCTGGAAACTGAAGATAAGTGAAGTGACATACTGCCAATAGTATGTCACTTCACTTATAGTATTCATACAAATAATATGCATGTATAGTATTCATACAAATAATTGTATGAATAGATATGTTTTTGGAGACTTAGAGGCATGATTTTCTAATGAAACTTTGTTGGACTTTATAGATTTCATTCTTAACCATAGGTAAACATGCTACAATTCTATGTTATCTTGTTCTAGGTGTTGCTGTTTTACAGAAATAATCGTTTGAAGGGTCAATTGAATCATATTTATAATACTTTGAGATGCTTATTTGAACGCTGTGCATTCAGTTTTGTTATATTGAAAAGACAGCTCAGATAAAAACAGAATTTTTTGGTGTGAAACCGTAACTGGTCTTTTCCCAAACCAAAACTGATATGACTGGCTACATTAAAAAAAAGATGTGGAAAGTATCACGTGAATGATATCACTATATTTACAGGCAGTACAGTGTTTGGGTAATTGTTCAGATTCACAGTGTGTACATACTGTACATATGAGTCACACATGCTTGTGTATCATAAAAGTGAATATCTTAGTCACAGTGTTTTAAATGCATGTGATATAGAGCTGCACAGCATGTCTTCAGAGCAACAATACGTATACGTATGGCAGGGATGCATGAGTTAGAGCTGACTGTTACTTTATACTTTAAAAGACAAACTTTTCTTTAGTGTTGTAATTCTGCAGCCACGGATTAGATTAAAAGCAGTTCTTCTACTTATACAAATGTATTCTTGTAATTTCTGTATAGCGTGCCGTTATACTGTGACGCTTACATATAGTCTCATTAATACTGCATGATACCCACTAGCAGAAAGGAAATATCTACAAGAATCTGCATTTGAAACAGTATTGTTCCACGAGATTAATATTGCCTCAGTGTTTTCAGAATTTATTGGGCATAATCAGATTGTAGTAGCAAGAATGCACACCACGCACATATTTCTGAGTTTGCCCAAATGATGAATGATGTATCCAAATAGAATTTGCATCTTTCTTGGAATGTTAATTTTCACGGTTTCTTGCGGTTAATCTTCTTTTACATGTTTTTAATCATTTCGAGACAGATATTGAAATCTGGTAATTTGATTATAGCTTATTGCACAGAGTGAACTGGTGTCTTGCTATGACATTAAAGAACTGTAATCTTGTCCTTATGCCTGTGTTGATGAAACAACCAACACAAAGCACAGCGGTTTTGCTTTAACTGCCTCTCGATCACCATGAAAAAAAAAATATGTGCAAAAGCTGATTACATTGAAAAAAGAGGACTTACAGTATTATCCATGTCACAAAAAATACTTTCTATTATATAATCTTTTGTTGTGTACAAGGTACAAATCACATGTTTTTATGTTATGAGAACTAGTAGATATATTGTTGTATAGTATTGCATAATATATGTAATATATGTTCCAGATTTGGTGTGCATCCCTGTTCTGAATTTTCAGATAAATATAAGGTTATATATATATATATACATATATATACATATATATATATACATACATATATATACATATATATATATATCTATATACATATATATATATATACATATATATATATATACATACATATATATATATACACTGCCCTCTAAAAGTTTGGAAACACCTCTGGCAAAGTGTGGTTTTGGACGATATCAGCATAAATCCTTATCATTTTTTGGTGCAAATACATTAAAGTAACTTGACATTATCATTTAAGACCAGCAATAAAACATAATAATGGCAATATATACATGCCAAAGTCAGACATGCCCCTTTGCCTGCTGTGATGCCTGGTTACTGGTTTCAACTTGGCCCAGATTTTTAAACGATTTTTGGGTCAGCACAACTTAATACTGTAGCTTCAACAATTGATTGCCAATTCAAAGTCAATGTTTGAATAAACTGACAGCTCGGATGCCCAGATTATGCAGAGCTGTAATAGCTGCTAATGGTGGATATTTTGATGAATCGAAAATTTTTGTTTTTTCTATTTATAAACTGTTTATGTAATAAAATATGCTTTCGTAGTTTGTGTTGTCCCTTATCAATGCAAAATTATCACAAATTAAAAAGGATTCATGCCAATATTGTCCAAAACCCCACTTTTCTAGGGCGTTTCCAAACTTTTGGAGGGCAGTATATATATATATATATATATATATATATATGACTTGACTATATATATAGTCAAGTCAACTTTATTTATATAGCGCTTTTAACAATACAGATTGTGTCAAAGCACTTAACAGTATCAAATTGGAGGATAGAGCATTTCATTATTATATTCAGTGATGTCATTGTCTAGCTCAGTTTAGTTTAAATAGTATCTGTGAGATCAAATTGACGATAATCGCTAGAAATCAAGTGTCCCCAACTGAGCAAGCCAGAGGCGACAGTGGCAAGGAACCAAAACTCCCTCTGTGACAGAATGGAGAAAAAATGGGGTTAAAGAAATGTGTCTTTAATCTAGATTTAAACTGACAGAGTGTGTCTGCCTCCCGAACAGTGTTAGGTAGATTGTTCCAAAGCACCATTTGGGTGCTAAATATGAAAAGGATCTGCCGCCCGCAGTCGATTTTTATATTCTAGGTATTATCAAACGACCAGAGTTTTGAGAACGCAGCGGACGTGGAGGACTATAATGTGATAAGAGCTCGCTCAAGTACTGAGGAGCTAAGCCATTCGGGGCTTTATAAGTAATTAACAAGATTTTAAAATCTATACGATGTTTGATAGGGAGCCAGTGCAGTGTTGACAGAACCGGGCTAATATGGTCATACTTCCTGGTTCTAGTAAGGACTCTAGCTGCTGCATTTTGGACCAACTGTAATTTGTTGATCAAGCGTGCAGAACAACCACCCAGTAAAGCATTACAATAGTCTAACCTTGAGGTCATAAATGCATGAATTAGCATTTCTGCATTTGACGTTGAGAGCATAGGTCGCAATTTAGATATGTTTTTGAGATGGAAAAACACAGTTTTACAGATGCTAGAAACGTGGCTTTCAAATGAAAGATTGCTATCAAACAGCACACCTAGGTTCCTAACTTATGAAGAAGAATTGATAGAGCAGCCGTCAAGTGTTAGATAGTGTTCTAGGTTATTGCATGTGGGGTTTTTAGGCCTGATAATTAATTTTTCAGAATTTAGCAGTAAGAAGTTATTCGTCATCCAGTTTTTTATATCGACTATGCATTCCATTAGTTTCTCAATTTGGTGTGTTTCACCAGGCCGTGAAGAAATATAGAGCTGAGTATCATCAGCATAACAGTGAAAGCTAACACCATGTCTCCTAATAATATCTCCCAAGGCTAACATGTAAAGCTAAATGCATAAATGTAAATGTAAATGTAAAGCGTGAAAAGTAATGGACCTAGTACTGAGCCTTGAGGTACTCCATACTGTACTTGTGATCGATATGATACCTCTTCATTCACTGCTACGAACTGATGGCCGTCAGATAAGTACGATTTGAACCATGCTAAGGCACTTCCACTAATGCCAACAAAGTGTTCTAGTCTATTTTCTGTCCCAATACATATGCTCACATCAATGAGTGGGATGAACTCTAAAAGTGGTGTTCTTTTTATTTGGTAAAACATGTATGTATTGAAACAGCTAATAATATAATTCTGTAGTTTTGTCTCATATTCATCTTCTAATCATATTTGCAAATGTCTTGACTCCACAGCCAACAGAGCAATTTTGTTTTACTGTTCCAATACTTATGGAGCGCACTGTATATGTGTGTGTGTAAGATATACTGAAAAACTAGCTAACCCTGAGTGACAGCTGTAATTCTGTTACTGATTATATTTTATTATTTTATTTTGATAAATTAATTCAACATTAGTTTATTTCATGTTTAAGTTACAATATTACAAACAGTCACTATTTTCTGAGAATTAAACAACCCCTTTTCCTTTCGATACTTAACAGATTCAGGACCTATTTTTTTAGCCTATTCATGAAAAGAGACAGAAATATTTATATATGTGTGTTCACCTCTTGTGGGTAACATGCTGAGGAATCATATAATTCAGGCTGTAATAATTCATCCCGTACTTAAGCAGAATTCCAGTAGAATTATGCGGAGAATCTTTGATGTTTGACATCATAATATATTTGTCTGTCATTTCTTTGCTTTCCCCTGCGTGAATTGATGAATGTACAGAACAGGATGCAGCGTACAGTAATCCCTCACGTGTTCTTTAAAGGCAGCACGCAAGCTCGCAGTCTTTCTCGTGCCATCTCCACGTTTAGAGCTCCAGAACTGCAGCGGGGCTCTGTCTCCGGCCCCATTCTAATTTCTGAGCGCCTCTGTGATCCATCTGTCTCTGTCTATAACCACGCGTACCTGTTCGTCTCTAGGGTTTTGCATCCTCTGCGCTTAGAATAAACATAATATCCCTCTGAAACCCATTAGATTATCCTCTTCTCTACCTTTATTTAGGTTTATATTAATTAACACACTCTCTGTCAGGTTTGTGGAATAACCTGCTTTTCTTATGTAGCACGACTCCTCCATAGGCCCGTGCCTTTGAAGTGTCTCTTTCCCAATAAGACAAAACTCCCAGAATAAATCGAACTAATAGAGAGCGTAAAGCGCACACTTATTTCTGCATTCTGTCATAGAGTGGGGTTTTAAGCAGGAGGCTAAACTGCAGGCGAGTTGCAATCCAATTATGACCACCAGCATGCATTCTAAGGGACAGGCCGCTTTTTTTCATTAACTGAACAGAGACAGCAGATACATCATGTTCCCCGGATGCTGGGGGAACGGGTACCGAACGGTTTGGTGAGTCACCTGTGAGGGGTGATGAATGCTGGAATTTGGTTTAAATGTTTGTGGTTTGTACTGGCTGGTGGTATGGTACTTCATAGAGGAGAATGGGACTAATTGTCACATTGGGATTTAGTTCAGTTTCACAAATGTGCAATTTTAGTTATTTTTGTAAATGTCAGTGGGCAAGTATTTGAAATGTTTTGCAGTTTATTTATTGCAGTAGCCTATTTGCTGGCCGATTTCTCATGTAACCTGTTTTATGAAGTATTTTATTTCTTTATGATTATTCCACTTGTTGCATTTTGCTGAAAAGCCTGTTTATTGGTGACTTCTTTTGTGATGAACTGTCCCATTTGTGACAGCATGACCTGCTATATGTGTTTACCGGCTGTAAAAGCTATTTAATTTCAGCTCAAGCTATTTTAGCTTGTTGTAGACAAGATATTAAGGTAGCTTTGCACAACATGACTTACAAAACCAAAACTAACCTGATAAATATTTACTTCAGTGAAACATATTGCACTGGTTTCTTCAATAGTCATGAACAGGGAACATTTTAAAGTATGTTGGTGTTTTGAGAAGTGTTATTATAGTAATTATTATAGTAAGTTAATATAGTAATTTAAAGTGAAAACATCACCATGTTTTCACCATGAAAACATTTTTAAAAAATGTAGTTATTACAAAAAATATTAACAGATTTCTGATATCCACTGCATATTTGTGTTTTATTTAGATATCACAATGTAGAAGAGTAGCACATTTTTAAGGGGGTTTTCAAATCACAAAAATGCTCAACTATCCAATTGCTGATGCTTGCAGTATCTCATTGTTTAAATTTGAATGTTACAGTTTTGTTACCGGCATAAACCTGTCAGCTTTTTATGCATTTCATTTACATATGCAGCTCTCAACAAAAAGTCATGTTCTGCTGACCGATCAAAGTTCCGTAATAACTGTACTAAAACTAAACCTTAAGAAAATGTATTTTATGTCTCAGAAAAAGGATATATTTTAACTTTTTTTTGGTTCTGGAAAAGTATGACGTTCACTAATAAATATTAAAAACTTTTTGTAGAATTTGCTACATCACTAAATGTTTATGTTTACAAGCCATTAACCAATTGCAAGTGATTAACAAACACAAGGTTTTATAAAAGTGAGAGTTCCATTAACTGGCTGAATCTTTCACACTGACCATCTTTATTATCGAGTCCTCAGTTGAAATTAAAACTTGTTGTTGAGCAAATCTCTTAAACTGGACTCTCATATGTTACTGCCTTTTACTGTGAAATCATTAGGACTTTATTTATTTTTTGGCTGTAAGAGTGGAAATATTCTCATGTGACCCCTTTCCGAAGGAATGGACATAAAATCAATACATTTTGGATTCTGCACCTTACTAGTGGTAACTCACTATAGGTCAGATTTAACAACCGTTTTGGGTACTGTAAAAAGGCTTAAATGCCAACCTCACACAAGCTGTTATTTTTGTTGACAGGGATATATCATTTGGGATCTTTGTGTGCTACTACGAAAGCAGATGTACAAGCACAGAAATGTGGTTATGCTCGGAAATCTTTTGTTATACCCCATGATTCGTACATATTCAACTGTCAACCCGACAGCAGTATCAATAGAAAAGTCTTGTTTTGTCCTTGTAGTTTAGGTCGAGAATCTTATAGGGGAATTGCCTAAGAACAGATTGCTGTTTTACCACCTACTAAAAAAAAATTTTGTTAAGCGTAAAAAAAAAAAAAAAATTCCAACAAATAAATTTACTTGAAATGAATAGATTAAGTCATATGGGAATTTATCTGTTGCTGTTTCATTGAACAGCCACTGTAGTTTGAAACTTTGGATTCCAAGCAGCCTCCACAGAATGAATTTGGAGCTGGAGAAGATCCATCTCTTTTCTTCAGACATATCCACCCACTTCAGCCAAACTCACTATTACCTGTAGCATTGCTGTACAGCTGTGTGTGATGTGGTTGGAGAGAGGGAATAGCCTCTTTTGGGTGGCTGCGAAGAGGTGGTGAAGGTTGTGCAAAGCACTTTGAGGGTCTCTGGAGGGTGAAAGGAGAGAGAGATGTCATCAAGCAACTCTGCTGGTCACCCTCTCCTGAAAAGCAAGTGGAAAGGGTGACTGATCAAGGTGTCATTCCCTTTGCATTTAACATTAAAGCCATTTACATTTTATAAGGGAGAAGTTCCTCTGGCCATTAAAAATTAATCACAAGAAAGTTGTGTTGGAATATTGATCTTCTATCTGCTGGCCTTCTAAGAGAATGTGCTATCTCTGCAGACAGCTCTCAAAAATCTTACCCTGAATTCTTCATACTTGCATTGACATATTTCAGTGGCAGGGAGCTTTTGGGGGTTGAACTGCCTGTCGGAAGACTGATGGAAGGTGATAGAACAAGCCTAAAACCCTGAAGAAGTGTGTTTTTTTATTTCTGACTTTAATTCATATGAGTCAGTGGTTACCTTTTTATCACTTTCAGAGATGAATATGGTCAGTTTCTTATAAATGCCTTACTTCTTGAGCATTTCATAATTGTTACAATATCCTTACCGTTTATTAATATATTTATATTTGATACAATTTGATACAATACATAAATTACCCATACACAATCCATTCACTTAGAAATGCACTTTAAAACTTTATACTTGTACAATATTACATTAATTTACTTTAACAGAATATTTAGAATTATTGCAAAATTATTGGTGCATTTATTTTACAATTTACAGCCACATGGGATGAAATTTAAAGTTGAAAATATTCAGTTGATTTGATAGAATATTTAGTATTCGAAATCTAATTGTTAGCAGTAATTACAGAGCTGTAATAGATCTACTCTACCTTGTATATGTTTAATTACTTGTAGGTGCCATTACGGAACATTTGTGCGTAGTCTCCTTAAAACAATGCATGATTGGTGTCATGACAAAGGAAATGTGGCGTTTCACTACGCATAACCAAAACCCAAAACATAAACTACATAAAACTTCAACACTTATCTTTTGCAGCCTTGCAAGTGCTGGTATTTCCTTCAGGAAATGCAAATCTAGTTTAAAAGTCATCATCATAAATATCCAATTGATTTTAAGTACATCTTGCAGATAACTGAAACATAGGCTATATATCTTGCTTGTTTGCCTGTGCGGGGCAGGGATGATATTTTATTAGTGCAATTCTTCAAATGCATATCAAGAAAGCTTGTTTTGTTTTTTATTTTCATTAGCGTCATCCAGACCTATTGATTTACTGATTACTGCATCTATTCCTTCAGGCAAATGCATGTGAAGGGTCTTTTTTCCCCCTCCAGTGTGGTGAGCCTTGGCGTAATCCTAGTTTATCAAGACACAATGCCTTCCACCTCCATACATCTGCTCTGTCGCTCTCCAAATCTAATGCTCCTTGAGGGAAAATCCCCTTTATGATGAGTCATTTGAACCGGAGAGGAAGTACTGTGTAAAGTATTCCCTGCGGCAAACCAAAACTTTCTCACGGTTATTAATGCGCCATGTCTGCAGAGCAGAATGTCATGACGCATAGGTTCTTATGTATCATTTTTACGCTAAATATTTTGACAAGATAATTGCAAGATTGTGGCAGATGGAGGTGGAGGGTGGCTTGGCCGGGGGATTGATTGCATGTCACAGGCTCCTGATTTAAACTTTAATGGTGTATCAGCTCAACCCTACATTTCTGCATACGCTCCATACAGTTATAGAGCTGTCCTGCCCACAACGCTCTTGTTGAATCTCTCTGACAAACCCTATAGCACAAGCATGAGTAGGAGCAATTCTATGCAGTTCTTGTCTGATAATGAGCTCTTCCCACTTTAGAAAACTCATCCAAATCCTTTTAAAGGGAATCTTACAAGTCATCTGGTTATGAATCATGACCAACCGTTATTTTGAACATAAACCTAAATTGTTTCAGAAACCCACTGAAACATCAACTGCTGATCATCATTAACGAGATAATACTCTATAACGCATGGTCCGGCCAAGCAAATGAGTTTTACTTTTATGATTGGCATATTCCCGCTCTTCGAATTATTTATCCGTCCCACATGGTGCACTTTTGCAGCTCTTAACAAAAAGAAGCGGGAATTTTCACCTGTGAGCTTGCCTCTATTAGCCAAGCAAAGCATTGCTTTATGAGGCCATTAAACAGGCGCACGCAATCCAAAATACTCATTAGAACTTAACCTTCTAAGTCCTGAAGTAGCATTTTTATTATCAAAGACAAAGAAAATAGTCCCAGTCAGCAGTCCACCCTTTTCCAATTCCTACTGCCTGCACCCCTCCATTCTTTTTTATGAGCTGGTACAATCAATAAAGAATTGAAAAAGAGAGGCTCATCCAGCGGTGAACATAATTTGTGTCAGAAATGTCTACTGTCGTACAATGGTATATTGACTTCTTAAATAAAAAGCAGGATGACATACATCGCGAGGGTGCAGGGGTGAGGGGAAGTCATGTGGAGCTCTTTTTATGGAATATTAAGTTCGGGATTATTGGACATGCACAAGCAGGAACGGGGTGGTAATTTTCGATTCTTAATTAGGGTCCCACGTGCATGCTGCCCACTATCATGTTAGCTTTATGCCGCTTCAGGAGTTCTCACACACTGAAGGGGTTTTATGATGGGAAACATTAAAGAAAGCAAGGTGTGGAGATGAAAATGTCATTACGGAGATGAGGATGGATGTGGCGAGGCTGATTTTTATTTTATTTTTTATGGAGATGTTCTTTATATGTGATTGAATGTTGGCTGCAGCGAATGGTTGAACAACAACTGGCCCTTCCTATGGAATTTATTTCTTGGCACACAAAGCAGGATAATTGTATGGTGGCGAAAGCGGGCAGAATCTGAAGACAGCATACTGTGTGATCTCAGGTGTGGAGATCATCGATGATGCGACCGAAAGTGACCCGTGACTTCCAGAACCGTGGATGCGGGGAGGATTTTGTGAGCTATTAAATATAAATCAGCACTCAATAGCAATGCCAGGCACGAAGAGAGTTTTTCCACCTTCCAGATCCAAGCGTTTGTGCTTGTGTCCAGAAACAGACTTGCAGTCTTGTCAGAAAGCACTTTCTAAGACTCCTACCTGCAGAAAAGCTGACACCCACTTCAACCCACCACACAGGCTCTTTATGACATCACCTGCCAGCACCACACATGTTCTTCATGACATCATCTGCCAGCGCAAATCTAGCAGAAACCGAGCCTCCTCAGAAAATACACGGCATCAGCAGATATTCCTGTAATTAACCACAATCCCTTTTGTCGTGCATTTTATGATACGTAAAAAAGCGAAGCCCATATAGGTGATTTGTCTCCACGGCACTCTCGCACTGTTCCGTGAAGTATCCCCGCTGTATTTATGTTTAAGATTCTACGACGCGATCAACAGAATCAATATTCATCTCAGAATTTAAATAGCTCGTCCAAGCCTCCGGTTTGTGCATAGACAGCTGGCATGTTTTACAAGAATTCCCTCAGTGCAACCCACATGGATTTGAATGTGTAATAGCGTGCATTGCGTGGTATCTGGAGGTGCATGCGTGGGTCCTGGAGGCTGCAGCAGCTGAAATGCCTGCCCATGGTAGAGAGATTAAAGAGCCCACATTCCTGCTCTGGCAGCTTTGCTGCGGGAGGCAGAAGTGCGACCATTGTTCTGCAGTTAATTGAGCCCCTACGGCCCAGGGAAGAGCTGCACCCCCACCACAGGAGACAGGCTGTGGTCGGTCGGCCAAATGGCAGTGTGGACAATCCGGACACTAAAGAGCAGTGTGGGGTGGTGAGAGGTGGAGAGAATGCTGCTCTAGAGGGAGGTCGTCTTCACTGAGAATTTCAGCGTGCTGCGGCAAATGCTAACGTGGAGCTAAATGTGGTGGCGTAATGCAGACTGTAGTGTCGGAGAGTTAGCTAACTAAAAGTAGCAAACTGCATTTTTCAGCTTGAGAGTAGCTCAGTTGTTCAAATCAGAGTAACATTTTCAGTAACATGCTACTTGGTATGCCAAAATGTTAGTTTTTGTAATCTTGTATTGCATACAGCTTTATAGGCAAGCAAAATGGAAATACCTGCTTGTGTAAAATCTCTTGTGCTCTCAAATTAAAACTAAAACAATTAAAAGTATTTATATTGATTAAAATAAAGCTGAAATAAAGTTAAATTTAAATATTAGATGAAAGACTGAAATTAGAAATGATGCCTTGGAATGCCTTGGACTATCTGAAATAAAATGTTAAAGGGGAAATCGGATGCAAAATTCATTTACATGGTGTGTGCATATAAATGTGTCTTAGGTGTGTGGACACAGCTACCATATAAAGACAAAAATGCATTCACTCCTTTTTTATCTCCCAAAAACCTAAACAGTCTCAATTATCAAGCTGTTTTGATTTTCTGAGCAGTATAATGGCATATTGCTCAAGCCCCGCCCACAACTGCTGATGGACTGTCCCGTATTAGCATATTTCCGCCCTCAGCCAATTGTACACTGTCCGCCATTTTCTCCATGCTCGAGCAGAGCTGTTTTTAACAAGGTAAAAAAGGTGTTCTTTTACACAACCATTGAGGAATTTTAACCAAAGTATGTTGCAGACATTTAATGAATACTTGTGGAAAATGGCCATCTGATGTCCCCTTTAAGATAATGAAATGGCTAAAACTGAAATTAAAAAATAAAGCTGAATATAATTATTTAGATATTGTTTAAATACTATTTGGATGTAGAAAAAAAAAACTAATAAAAATGGCCAAAATCTATCGCCCTGTGATATTTGTTTACATTTATTTGATTTATTTTAGTGAACTGGTTCATTCAGAAATAAGCCACCTCAAAAATGATTCAAAGAAGATTCCAAGGGTTCCATTTGAGTTCATTTAAGTTACACATATTGCCATCCTGGAACAGGTTTTTAGTTTGAATCTAGTTTAACTACTTAAAATTATGGGTAGTATTTTCCCCCTGCTCAGAGTCTGTGGAGAGATGGCAGGCCTGCATGGATTTTTGTTGTGGATCAATGGTTCTTCAGACTGACATTGCTCTAAGAGCCTACATAATTGTTCCTTTTTTAACTTTGTTGTACAGTATATGTAGGCAGCTCTAAATCCATGCCAGTAAATAAATAATTCTGCCTTTTAAAATACAATTTCTTTGTTTTGTTTCTGATATAAACCTCTAATGGCAGACAGTATGATAATTATGTTTGCTTGACATAAGATTCATTCCATTGAGAACACTTAATGTCAGCAGCATGCAAACTAGATAGCAGTCATTTTTTCCATGTGCAAAGGAGCTCCCGTACCACATCAGTTATATTATCTATTCAGATGGACTCGGAGAGCTTTGAAGGCCACTTAATTAGCCTCCTCAGTGGTGACTGGATATTTGACCTTTAAGAGTAAATTGAGTCTTTTACGGTGGTTTCTCTTAAGTGGGATTTCCAGGAGTAAAAAGGGGAGAGGGGCGTAGGGAGATCCAAATGTTTCTTGATTTTCCCTCTCAAGCATGACAGCGGGCCTCAATGGCTGAATTTGTGGCTCGGCAAAGTCGCCTCCAGAGAGGATGAGGCTCAGCCATGTAACACTTCCCTGACAACCAAGGTTTGCATCAACCTTATTGCGCATTCCGGTGTGGGTGTATGAATGTGAGTGAGTGAGCATGTGCTACGGCGTTACAAAAAAAAAAAAAAAACTCACAGCAGGAAATGTATCACGAAATGTTAATGCTCCTTTCCTCCAATCCATTCCAAATGCCATGCAAATTGCTCCATAAGTCATGGCCTGTGCTCATTGGCTGGGAGTGAAACTGCAGCACCAATCTCAGTAGCCTCGCTCGTGTTTGACCGCGGCTCACAGTAACCCGGCAGAATTACTGAACGATGCTGATGCCATGTGACTGCCAGCGCAATTCATTGCTTGGCCTAAAAAGCTTTGGATGCACTTAAGAGGTTGCTATGGACGTAATGAATAAATGAGTGCTATGAAATTACTCCTTCCGGGAAAGCACTTTCTATCTGTGTTGGTAAGTGATCGCATATGTGGCTGCTGTGGACACCTTTGTAAACATCTAAATCACTGGGCATTGACCAAACCCCAACTAATCATTATTTCTACTTCCTCTTTTAATCAGGGGTTATTCTCAAGAAACGTTCCTCTTTGTCTTATATGTATAAATGAATGGAAGCAGCGAGAGCTGGAAAGTGAGAGAGTGGTTAGGATTTCTTAGATGGTGCACTCATCATCCAGCATAACTTTATTAGAAATGGTCTTCGAAAGTCAGGAGGTTATTCATAGTCTTTGAATGCGAGGGTCCTTCAAGTCACTTTTATTTGTAGCTTTTTTCATTTCTTTTGTAAAGCCTTTCACAACTGATTTAAAGCAGCTTTAGAGTAAGTGATAAAACCAAAGATGACTGTATCAAAGGGGAAAAAATCTGAAATTGAATTGAATTGTGTGATGTTAGTTCACATAAGTTAACATGTAAATTAAAGTCTTTCATTTGAGATATCAGAGGTTAATATGCTGAAGACTTTACAAAACTATTTAAGTCATTCATATTGCATTGAGATGTTTCCTATAAGCCTTTTAAGATGTTTCCTTAGATTTCCATTTTCCACTGTTGTTCGTTAATAATTTCAGGCTAAACAGTTGAATTTGACAGATTTCACATACATATACATATACATAGAACAGTTTGCATATTTCCAATGACTACATAGTAAAAAAGATTTTTCAATATTGTAAATAAAACTGATTAAGAAATGACTATTTCAGTCTTTTGTCTTCAAAATTTAAAAAAAAAGTTTGTTTCTTTGTAGCCTAATTAGTGAAATTTACTAGCAGTTTTTAAGTGAAAATAGTTGGAATGTAAATCATACACCAATTTTATTTGTGTATATTATGTAGATTATATATATATATATATCATCATTATTGTTTTATCTGGTTTAAGTGATGAATAGCTTAGATACTTTGGCAGGGTCTTTTGCGCTGGCCTCTCCTGGCTCTGAGGCTTAGTGCATTTTGGATGGTTTCTTAGTGACTTTGATGGTGCTGTGCCATCCCAATCATTTTAAAAGTTTGGCACAATCCATGTATATTTGACAGCAACAGAAATGGGATAATGGATGGAGAAAATGGCAAATAAATCTTGAAGTCTCCAAGCTGTGCCATAGCAGCAGTTTTTCTTTCCTCCGGAAAGCTGTTCTCGTCTGAGTTATGGGAGGGGTGTGTGCCTGAGCTCGCCGCTTGCCTGCAAACACCAGAGTGGTCCATATAGAGTAATTATTCACTGCATTATAGGCATCGCATTCAATACAGAGTTGCAAAAGACTCTGCAGTATGACACTGACACTGACACTGTCTGACACTGACCATGCCATGGGTCTCCTCGTTCGTTCATTGGGGATGTTGTTTCTGCGATGTATCATGTAAATTAACTAGATTAAACAGATTTCACGTGTTGAGTGCATAATTGCATGATGTGTGTGCAAAAGGCGAGCAGATGATTTATCTCACATCGTTTGTAACTGAGACCTTTCCGCCAGCCCCTCAGTGCCCTGCCATCCATTTGTCTGCCTCTGCATAAATGATTTACCATTGTAATTAGCACCTGTAGCCATCAATGAGTAAACACTGTTACTAAATAATACCATTCTGACAAAGCACAACCATCCTAATCAAGAATTAAATATCAGAAAACTGTATCACAAGCAGTTAAGATTTAGTGTCTCAGATTTTAGGTGATGTTTTTTGAAAGAAGTCTCTTATGCTCACTAAGGCTGCATTTATTTGATCAAAAATACAAAAATACATATTATCACAAGTCCCATAATGGCTGAGCAGATTTTTCTGCAGCTATTATTCTAGTCTTTAGAGTCCTTCAGAAATCATTCAGATATGCTGATTTGATGCTCAAAAAAAATATCTCAGGGTGTATTCACACCAAGAAAGTCTGCTAGTTCACTTGCTTTGGTCCGGACCAAACACAATGTAGATTTTTTTGTTGTTGTTTGGTGCGGTTCGCTTTCACACTGCCCTTTTTGCAAGTGAACCAGAAACTGTAAACAAAACCACACGTGTGCTTAAGGTCATCCATTCATTGGTTCATTCATTCAGCTGTGTCAGAGTTTGTTTGGAAGCGGACCGAGACCACCTCCTCAGCTGGGTCTCGATACGGTTGTTTGGTGCGCATCCGAATGCGATTGCTGTATTCACACCTGCCCAAAAGATCCGCACCAAAGGGGAAAGGAACTTGAGTTCAGTTCAATCGAACCAAACAAGACAGATGTGAAAATACAGCCTTATTATCAATGTTGAAAATATTTTTTTGAGGAAACTAATACATTAGGGCCATTTTTTAGGATTCATGAGGAATAAAATGTTCGAAAGAACACCTTTTCGAAAAAATGACTGAATTACTGAATTAAAAACTTTTGTAAAATTATAAATGTCTTTATTGGTCAGTCTCATTTCTGAATTAAAAAAACAAATTGTAAAAAATGTACAGGACCCAATTTATTCAGTTGGACTGTATGTACTGTAAGAAATTTCACTGTATACTGTAAATTAGCTAGTTAAAACAATATCGAAACATCTTCAAATAGTTCAATTTGAAGAAAGAAGCATGGAATATTTCTTAATAAATTGTCAGTTTATTAAATTTCCACGCTCGCTCGAACTAAAGTAGAAATGATATGAAATCCACCCCTGTGTTTCTTTAATTGTGATTTTGTGCTAATAGAAAATGAACTAACATGATTTCCAGTGTAACTGTTTGATTAAGGCACTTGTAAAAGAAAGCTGATGCCGGGCCACAAGACGGACTGCATTAGCATTCCCCGAAGTAGCTTCCCCTGACGTGTGGATCAAAGCGTCTGCCAAATGACTAAATGTAAATGTAAATGTAATGTAAATGTGTGATAAAATAGCATTCAGTTCAGTGTATTTGCATTCAAAATTGTAATTCTCATTCACATGGTCTATCTACCTGCTAGATGAGATTGGTAGTCCTTTAGAATAATTGAGAGACACGAGACAGGAGGGATGAGAAATGTTTTGCCCGAGCTATAAAACACACAGACGGCTCATGTGGGCCAGGAGAATATATTGATGGGGTTCCAGAATTCATCAGACAATTGTTCAGTCAGGCTACTTGCATTAATCGTGAAATAAATTGAAAAATGCAATCAATGATTGGAGAGAATGTTCTGTGGTAATGATATCACTTCGAGATAATCCAATAATTGAGAACTTGATGTATTCTATACTGGTATTTCTCTGCTCAGCCTGTCAAAATAAAGTATCTGGAGCCATGCGGAGTGAGAGGAACCGGCACAGGGAGGGTGACTCTAATTCCCAAGCCCCCCTTTAAGCATTTGGAGGATCAGAGCCTCAATTAAACATCAGACTATGGTTCATTCTGACTGTGTAAAACCAGTTGTCCAAAAAGAGGACAAAGGTTGCCCTGCATATTAGAATGAATTTGGGCCAATTGAGAGTGAAATGTTGGAGACAATGCTGCATTCGTCTCTTACATGTTCCTTTTTTAAAGAAACCTCCTCTAACAAAAGGGGAAAATAAAAATTAATATTTCCCCACTACCATATGTATAAAGTAGTGGAGAGCAGGCATAATTGTAATGCATGTAACAATGCATGTAGCACACAATGCCATCACACTGGCCATATCAGGCATGTATAAGTACTCTACCTATATGTATATTTGGGGTTGCATGTAGTTTGATTTCACTATTATAGCGCAAATTAACATTGTAGAATTTATCTCGTATTTTAGGGTGTTATATTAATTTATGTTAATTTGATATGCACACATTAAATGTAATTACTCACATTATAGTGCTTTTCCAAAAAAAAAAAAATACTGTACTGTTGCTGTAGTTTACAGGAGCTATTTAGTTCTAATATTTCTAATCTCTTTAAGGTAAAATTGCAAGCCTTTAATCTAAATATTTTTTTAATCAATGAGCAATATGTTATATGTGCATATTTACCCATTCTCTCCCCTTTATCAAGCGGTGAAAAAATAATGTAGAAAATAAAAATGAAGTCGTTCAGAAACAAAAAATGCCATTTACCCTCAAAGAATCCAGCAACTGCATGTGAAAATGTTGGATTGGTATTAACCTCAGCATACCAGGCAGGCAGTTTAACAGCTGTATACATAAGCAACATTGCTCAATTGACGAGAGGGATCATTTGAGGTCCCATAAGTCCCAGCGTATGTTTCTCTGCTAGCATGTGGGTGTGTGTTTGGGGGAAGGGTAGGAGCTAGCAAATTGGCCTCTTTTTTGCCATTTTGTTCAAACTGAGCCTAGAAGAAGAGTTGGGGTAATTGTGGTGGATCAGCAAGAACAAAGCAGGATCCATCAGCGAGTGTGATCTCTTTTGAGGCGGTGTCAGGAAAGGCTATGTGAACCTGCAGAAGAAGGCTGATGAAGGTTTATAGATTAATGAGCGCTGAATGCAGCCTTTTTTTTTTTTTTTTTACCCTGCCTGTTGTATCGACAGCATCATTTTGCTTTTAAGTCCCAAACTCAATACTGCAAGAGAGAATCCTTGCTCCTCTGCAAGTTTGGATCGACAATGAGGATGCACCATTTGTATCTTAGTGTTTGATGTACCTCTGTGTGGTAATTGTTTTTATGATTCGTATGTTTTTATGATCTGTAATCTTCTAATGAAGTTTTTTCTCAATTGATACATTCTGTTCCCTTTAATGATCCAGAATAATGGAATATACAAAGTAGGAGGGTGGATTAATTTGGCCATGTTGGTTTTGTAGTGTTTTCCCTTCTTTTTCCTCCATCACTACTTTTGGAATAAATTACAACAGAAAATTCAAGATTCAAGATTTTTATTTGTCACATACACAATTATACAGGGTATAACCAGCAGTGAAATGTAGGTCAGGTCCGCTCCAAGGACAGTGCAATTATATAGAATACAAATATTAAGAAAATGAAAAGTAGCAAAAAAAATAATAATAAAATAAAGATAAAAAATATAAATATAAATGTGCAGGTCAGTATGTTGTTGACTTAGATAATAATAAGAGGATACCCTATTGTACAGGGTATTTAAATAGCAGCAATATGAGGTAGAAAAAATTCTGAATAGCTTATTGATATAGTGACATTTCTATATATATATATATATATATATATAATATATATTTAATATAACAATGTGGATTTCTATTTAGATTTTGCAATATATATATATATATATATACACACACACACACACACACAGACATGAAAATGTTTTTGTCATCTTCCTGTTTTTATTTTATATATTTATTTATTTATTTTGAATATTTGTCACACTTAAAAGATTTGGATCATCAAACTAATTTTAATATTACACAGAGTAGGGCTGGGCGGTATATCGAGTTTGTACGATATTTAGTTCTAATTAGTTCTAATCACGTGACAAACTTTATATGAAGGGCTTTAAAAAAAAAAACTTGTAAGATATAGAAGCCTGTAGTTTAGTTTCAGTTTAAAATGGCGCTGACAGAGACTCGCGCTGTTTAATGTGTTTGAGGTGTGCTGTTTTCCTAAATGCATAACTTACATTTCACAGCTATATTCGCCTCATGTAAATGTTAGAAAGCCATGGAAATATTTCCATTTTGCTATCAGAAGTGCATGAGCCTTTTGCTTTGAGATTCTCCGCTAAACTTTACAGACTTCATTGAACGAGCACGCCAAACAGACAGAGCACACTGAAATAGGATTGCAATAATTCTGACTAAAATGTACATTTTGCTGAAACTTTCAAGATGGCGCCACTGAGTTCGGACACCGTCCAGGTCGCTCCGCTAAGATTGTGTTTTTATTTACTTTTTTACTTACTTTTACTTTCTCTTTTTACACATTTCACGTCGGCACTGATCACCTATAACAAAGAAACACTTTTGGACATTCGAAACTGCTACACTAACCTGTTCCAGGACACTTTAGCCACAAATCCAGAGTGGCCACTGGAGATTCTTTGGAACGCAGAGATGAACAATAACCCCCCCAAGGCGAAGGATCAAGAAACGCCACGGGAAACGCGCTGGAATTCGAGATAGACTCCGGAAAAGAGCTCATAGTCCTCCTCTTCCGAGCATTCTGTTCGCAAATGTCCAATCCTTGGAGAATAAGATGGACGATCTTAGAGCCAGGATTAGTTTCCAACGGGACATTAGGGACTGTAACATCCTTTGTTTGTCCGAAACGTGGCTTTCGTCCACGGTCCCGGACACTGCTGTAATGCCAAGTGCTAACTTCTCTGTTTTTCGGACAGACAGAACAGCAGAGGCCGGTAAATCCAGGGGTGGAGGTGTGTGTTTCATGATTAATAAGAAACTGTGTGATCCCAGGAATATCTCCATTCTGTCGCGTTCCTGCTTGCCTCATCTGGAACATCTTTCCATTATTTGCCACCCATTTTATCTGCCCCGGGAGTTTTCATCGATCATTGTTACTGCTGTGTACATTCCACCACAGGCAGACACCGGCTTGGCTTTGTCTAAGCTTCACGATGTGCTCAGTGGCTACATTAACAAACATCCTGACGCTGCCTTTATCATCGCGGGGGACTTTATCATCGCTTAGCAAAGCGCATCTCGGGGTCTGCTCTCCCCTCTCTGCAGGACATCTACCTCAAACGCTGCAAAAATAGAGCTGCCAAAATCATCAAGGACTCTAATCACCCTGGTAACCGACTATTCACTTTGCTTCCATCTGGTAAGCGTTTCCGTAGCCTGATGGCAAAAACTGAGAGACTTAGGAGGAGCTTCTTCCCCCAGACCATCAGGCTCCTAAACTCTAACTCTGTGTCATAACATCACTTGACTCCATGTAAATATCACTATATCAATAAGCTATTCATAATTTTTCCCTACCTCATATTGCTGCTATTTACATACCCTGTACAACTTTTTTTATGCACAAGGTTTTATTTTTTTTGCACATTCCTTTTTTACTATTTAAGTCAACAACATACTGACCTGCACATTTATATTCATATTTATATTTTTTATCTTTTATTTTATTTTATTCTTTAATTTTTTTCTACTTTTCTTTTCCTTAATATTTGTATTCTATATAATTGCACTGTCCTTGGAGCGGACCTGACCTACATTTCACTGCTGGTTATACCCTGTATAATTGTGTATGTGACAAATAAAAATCTTGAATCTTGAATCTTGTAGTTTAACAATAAATGTGTCATGTGTAGAATTTTTGTATGATAGCACTAACTGTAAAGTGACTGTAATGAGGTTTTTACTCAATTAGTCTGTGCTTTTTTTATTATTTTCATTTTTAGTTTAGTAAATTTAACTTCTGCTTTAAAAGCATTATTTTTGTTTTTAGATTGCAATGTTACAAAGTTAGAATGTAATTTTAACCCTTTTTAACATAATATATGGTTGAATTCACTTTATTTGTTTATTTGTTTGATCCAAATACAAAAGTGAAGAAAATCGCAAATCAGCAAAAAAAAAACCCCACAGAGATATGCATTTTTGCTCATATCACCCAGTCCCAGAGATAATGCAAGTAAATACAAAATGCAGTTAATAAATTATAATTTCATTTAAGGGATAAAAACTTGTCCAAACCTGCCTGGCACTACGTGAAAAAAGTAATTGCCCCCTCCTGTTAAATCATGGAAGAACTGTAATTAACCACATTATTTTAGAAAGCTGAGTTAAATTTCAAACCCAAGCCTGATTACTGCCAGACCTGTTGAATTAAAGGGATCCCTGTGTATTAAGACTTGTATGGCTTAATATAACGTAAATGATGTCTCTTACTGAAATATGTAGTAGAAAACCCATCAAAGATTTATGTTATTTAAAAAAATCATTTTATACATATTTTGAACTATGGGGGGGCGCCATTATTCTGATGATGTAAAATGGTTGCACTAGGTGAGCTTACCACAACAAATCTCGAAATAGACAACTCGGAAAATAAAATACTGATATGATGACCATAGCTACTGAAAGAGCTTACATGTGACAATGGATATAAGTATGGGTTTAAACCAAATGCTGTACCATTGATTTTTCTTCACAAGGAGTCCAAACGCCCCGGATATTGAGGGAAATCAGCGCTGAGAAACTCCTCTAGCGGCCGCGAGTCATGATTAGCGTCGGCATGTTTACATCCTAACAGATGGCAGATCTAGCGTTTCTTGTCTCAGCTTTTCTCCTATTATCGCTAGGAAAGCGGTCTTACATTGCTTCTCTTGTTGCCCTTTGACGGAAAATGACAACCAAAAGCCACACAATGTGGTATCGTATCACTATTTTAGTTGCGTATTTTGAGTTGTGCTGCGTTAAAAAGCCAAAGACCATAGAAATAAGCGCCAGTAGCTCACCGAGTGCAACCATTTGACGTCATCGATGCAGAATGTACTGTGTACATAAAATAATTGCGCCCCCCATAGTCCAAAAACGATGTAGATTTTTTTTTAAATAACATACATTTTTATGGGTTTTCTATTACATATTTAAATAAGAGACATCATTTACGTTATATTAATCTATACATGTCTTAATACCCGGGGATCCCTTTAAGAAATCACTTAAATAGAACCTGTCTGACAAAGTGAAGCATGCTTAAAGAGCAACACATCATGCTGCGATCTAAAGAAATCCAAGAACAGATGAGAAACAAAATAGTTGGCATGTATCGGTCTGGAAAGGGTTATAAAGCCATTTATAAGACTTTGGGACTCCAGCGAACCACGGTCAGAGCCATTATCCACAAATTCAGAAAACTTGTAACAGTGGCGAACCTTCCCAGGAGTGGCCGGCCTACCAAAATTACTCCAAGAGCGCAACGGCGACTCATCCAGGAGGTCATAAAAGAACCCAGATCAACATCTAAAGAACTGCAGGCCTCATCTGCCTCAATTAAGGTCAGAGTTCATGATTCAACAATAAGAAAGAGACTGGGCAAAAATGACATCCATGGGAGAGTTCCAAGGCAAAAGCCATTGCTGACCAAAAAGAACACAAAGGCTCGTCTCACATTTGCCAAAAAATATCTTGATTAGCCCAAAGACTTTTCTGTGGACTGATGAGACAAAAGTTGAACTTTTTGGAAGGTGTGTGTCCCATTACATCTGGCGTAAAACCAACACATCATTTCATAAAAAGAACATCATACGAACAGTCAAACGTGGTGGTGGTAGTGTGATGGTCTGGGGCTGTTTTGCTGCTTCAGGACCTGGATGACTTCTCTATCAGCAAATCTTGAAGGAGAATGTCCAGCCAACAGTTTGTGACCTCAAGCTCAAGCACACTTGGGTTATGCAGCAGGACAATGATCTCAAACACACCAGCAAGTCCACCTCTGAATGGCTGAAGAAAAACAAAACTAAGGTTTTGGAGTGGCCAAGTGAAAGTCTGGACTTAAATCCGATTGAGATGCTGTGGCATGCTGCAGAGGGTGGCACAACCAGTTATTAGATTTTGGGGGCAATCACTTTTTCACGTAGTGCCAGGCAGGTTTGGACAGCTTTTTTCCCTTAATAAATGAAATCATTATTTCAAAACTGCATTTTGTATTTACTTATCTTTGTGTAATATTAAAATTGTGTGTGACAAGTGTGACAAATATGCAAAAAATAAAAAAATAAGGAGGCAAAAACTTCTTCACACCACTGTGTGTGTGTGTGTGTGCATGTATGTATATATATATATATATATATATACACACACACACACACATTTTAGATGTACGAAACTCCATGTAATTTGATTTGCTTTATTTTAGTTTAGTTATTTTAGTGCATCAAGTTTTTTTTATATTTTATTTTATTGATATATAGCAGGTTAATTTGTTAAAGTCTAATGAATTTATAATATAAAAATTTAAATATCTAAAATATCAGATATATTTCTTTTTCACCTAAAAATAATTATGTAGGCAAAAATTGGTCACTGAAAAACCTATATTGTTGCCCACTAATCTGAATCTTTGGATGGCGTTTTCCCTTGAATGACTGTGAAGGTTATGGCCTTGTATTAGACTTCTTTAGTTGCATTCCTCCAGCGTTTTCTCTCAACAGCTTTGGCCACATCAGCTACAGACCCTAGACTTCTCTCTGATGTCCTCAAAAGTGCAGTCTGTACCATGCACCTAGAGGTATGGAAGCCCTGCCAGTCCAGATATTCCAATATTGATGAAGAGTCTTAAAAGGCTTAGATCTGGCTGCCTCTTCCCCTCCACTCTCTCTGATAAGCTTAGTGTTGCAGCATTGGGAATTTCTGTTGGCTCAGCTCGCACTTCCTTCACATACCCTCCTTTCTCATTATTCCTCAGAGCAGCGCATAAATTAGCAGTACCTATAGCTCTCTCTCAGCCAAACATTTTAGAAATGTATTCATCAATGCTTAGAGGGACCGAGATGGCTTTTCTAATACAGATGCCGTTAGCATTTTATTAGCATTACCTTTGATCTAACATCAATAGCTTTAATTGAAATAAAGTGCTGTATTTTAACTGTGTAGAGAACTGCAGGCATCAATTTTGGACTTATCTTTATTCTAACATCAGTGGATCGCTATATGTTATTATGGATGTTTTATACCCTGGAGGATGTCATGATTCCATGACTCAATTGCTTCTTGCCAAGTCTTAAATGATACTGCAAGTGCAGCAGCTGTCAGTATATGCAGTAGAACTTTCAATGAAGCCTATTTGTGTAATGCAGGGTTAAACAGTGGCTGAATTAAAATATAACTTTTTACATTATATTACTTTAATATTCACTGAAATAAACTGAAATAATTTATTAAAAAAACATACATAGACATATAATAAAAAATAAATAAATCTACGGTCACACTTTATATTAAGTGGCCTTTACTATGTACTTGCATCAAAAATAAGTACAATGTACTTATGTACTTATTGTGGTCATATTGTATTGCAAAACACTTTTGCTGCTATTGAGGTGGGATATGAGTAAGGTTAGGGACAGGTTTGGTGGTATGGGTAGGTTTAAGGGTGGGTTAAGGTGTAAGGGATGGGTCAACAGTGTAATTACAGAAATGAATTACAGATGTAATTACATATAGGTATTTAAAAAAATATACGTACAATGTAAAAACATGTATGTACACAATAAGTGTTTTGTACCAAATTATTAATTTAAATGTAAGTACACAGTAGTTAAGGCCACCTAATATAAAGTGGGACCAAAACTTCTTAAAATGACAAATAACGCACACAACTAAATGAAAATTTAAAATATAAAAATTACTGATTATATATGAAAATATTAAAAACTATTGATTTAAAATACTAATAAAAGCTATAATAGTATCTCAATGAGAGTAAAGTAACTCTGGTGTAATGCTTTATAAAATTATTTTTTAATGCCTTATAGTAAATCTGTTACTGTATTTATGGAATTTAATGTTATTATGAATAATGTTAACCACAGTACAAACATATTAACAGTGGTGGCCAAAATTATTAGAACACTAGTATTTTCATCAGCTAAAAATGGTTTTAAGTCTGTTATTTCTATCTTTTGCTGTAGTGTGTCAGGAGAAAATATCAGCTTACATTTCCAAACATTAATTTTGCCATTAACTGTTGAATGAATGAAGACGAATTGTTGAATAAAGTCGTTATTTTTGTTTTCTTTGTGTGCAAATGGATGGACTATTTTGACGATGTCTTTCATACTTTTCTGGGCCTTGACAGTGTTAATTACTTGGCAGTCAATGGGACAGTCACAAGCCTCCTGGTTTTCACCCAAAATATCTTAAATTGTGTTCCGAAGATGAACTAAGCTTTTATGGGTTTGGAACGACATGGGGTAAGTCATTAATGACAAAATTTTCATTTCGGGGTGGAGTAACCCTTTAATGGCAAAATGAATGTTTGAAAATGTAAACTGATATTTCCTACTGACACACTACAGCTAAAGGTAGAAATAACTGACTTAACCATAGCTGGTGAAAATACTAGTGTTCTAATAATTTTGGCCACCAATGTATGTATAAAATATATTGTAGCATTTGGAACCAATTATATTATGAAATGTATTTTCTAAAAATAAAAATATAGTAAATATTTGTTCCCTGTCGATATTTCACTTGTACTGCGTCGTAAGATGCTTGTATGAGAAAAACTCTTTTTTTCCTCTTCACTGAAGCCTTTTCAATCACGCAGTGAAACTATGCAGCGAGCCTATGGCTATGCAGCCCGCCAAAATGGGCGGGGCCTCTGGCTATATAAGCGGCCGCTTTGCCGCCGTAACTCAGATTTCTTCTCTTCAGCGACGAAGCTTCTTCCTCGCTGACGCCGACTTCGCCGTAGAAACGCCTCAGCAGCTGGAATGGACCCCCTGCAGCTTCCGCCTGTCTATCCCCTGCCGCCATCCGGCGAACACTAAAAGAGCCTCACAAAAAGAGCATCGGCGTTGTTGCAAATGCCTCCCCTGCACGCTGTTGACAGTCACGCTGAGTGCGTGTCATGCTTGGGGAAATCCCATGCTGATGCTGCGCTCAGCGGGACTGACTGCTCGCATTGCGAGTCTTTCAGTCTTGCCTCTCTGCGCTCGCGGATAGCTTTCTTTTCAGAAAGCGACTCCGCCCCTCACGCCATCCTGTCTTCTTCCTCCCAGGGACCTGCGAGGAAGAAACAACGGGGCAGAGGATTTGAGCGGCCAGAGACTTGCGAGCTCACGTCGGCTCAGTGCCCGCGTGCCTCTCTGTCTGCGCAGAGAGAAGATTCACCGGTCCTCATCACCCAACCCGATCAGCGTCCCTCTGCAGCTGCGAACGACAACGCTGGGTACAGAGGGAAGTGTGTTATTGGTTCCCCATGGGCCCACTCTAGCGTCCGGGCGTCCGACCGCTGTGATAGCGAACAAAATAAAATATATACATTTTATAAAAGAGAGCAAATATCCTCTTCTGCCACCATAAGCGTCCTGCCCGTATGCAGCCAGTCTTTAGAGCCTATTCGATCTCTTGCCATACGGTGATACTGTGTATCAGCCCTGAACCGTTGGAGGGACCCCCTCTGGCTGAAACGAGGTGTGATCTTAGACACGGCGCACAGAAGGAAGGTTGTCATGACAGATGCTTCCAACAAGGGTTGGAGAGCGCTGTGCGAGGGCAAGCCAACCTTCGGTCTTTGGTCCGAGGAGGAGTCGGCTCTGCACATCAACTGTCTAGAAATGCTAGCAGTGTGCCGTGCCTGTCAATTCTTCCTGCCAGACATAAGGGGACACCACGTGCTAGTACGCTCAGACAGCAGGTCCGTGGTGTCATACATAAATCACCAGGGCGGCCTCGTCTCGAAGCGCCACTGCACGCTGACAAAAGACCTTCTTGTTTGGGCTCAGACCAATTTGCGCTCCCTGAAGCTTGCAGTGCCCCATTGGAGTCAGAGCCCATTCCACCAGAGGCATCGCCTCTTCCTGGGCATGGTCCAGTGGGGTGTCCATTTTGGAAATTTGTGAGGTGGCCAGCTGGTCCTCGCCGTCCACATTTATGAGGTTTTACAACCTGGACGTCCCCGTCTTGCAGGCCAGAGTCCTTTCTGCTTAGTTCGCCGCTTCTGGCTAGATAAACAATCTTAGGTGTTCACTTGACCAACTTTGCTCAAGTCCCTCCTTCTCTTGAAAGGTCCATATTATGAGCACTAAGTGTCTAGTTACGGGACGACACGCAGGCCATGGTTGACCCTGGTGGCTCAGCCTGTGCTTGGTGTATTTTTTTAACTCCCCTGGATCCTCCCACGGGAGTTACGGTTTGAGTTGTTCCCCATCATAGCACGGCATGATTGTACTGGTTCCCATACAAGCGTCTTACGACGCAGTACGCGTGAAATATCGACAGGGAACGTACTTGGTTACTTTTGTAACATCGGTTCCTTGAGATATGGGAACGAGTACTGCGTTCCTGGCCGTGCTATGAGCTGCACGCCTCAGTCGCTTCATTCGAAGTAATCTGAGTTGCGGCAGCAAAGCAGCTCTTTATATAGCCAGAGGCCCCACCCATTTTGGCGGGCTCTGGCGGGCTGCATAGCCATAGGCTCACTCATCGCCGCCGCCAAGCCATTGGTTCAATTTTATAGCACTGCACAAACCAATGGACGTGCAGTTTCACTGCGTGTTTGAAAAGGCTTCAGTGAAGAGGAAAAAATGAGTTTTTCCCATACAAGCGTCTTACGACGCAGCACTCGTTCCCATATCTCAGGGAACCGAGGTTATGATAGTAACCGAGTACGATTTTCTGGATATTTTGTAAATAATGACAAATTTATGGGAATATCTCAAATATGAGAGGTTTGTTTGTTTGCTTATTTATTTAGATTTCCTGATATCATTTACAAAGGACAATGTAAAATCAATGCAATCTTTAAAAAAAAATGCTTTGACAAGTGAAATATTTCTATGTTAATTTACAAGAAACAATTTTAAATTATAATATTTATTTTAAAGTATTCAGAAAACATTTATGATGTGTTTTATAAATATATATATATATATATATATATATATATACAGATTTTGCAGAAACATTTAATTATAATCAATGCCAATGTAAAATCAATGTAGTTATTGTAAAATAACATCATATCTGATTTGACAATGAATTGAAATATTCCTGATATCAATTTACAAGAAACAGTTTATCGTGTAAATTGTCATTTGTATTAGAATGCATTCAGAGACAAACTTTTATGTATTACAGTGCTATTTTTAATAATTTTCTTGGTGAGCATTGTTAGATCAAATATTACATTATGTGTGTAGGAATGTGTACCACCTTTGCCAACACACCTGTTTTAATTCCATCTCTGAGGCTCTGGTGAAGTTTTCACCGATTTATCAGAGAATTGATTTTCAATCGTAGCACAATACAGACCTCCTTTGTTTAGTTTCTGTTATGCTTTCCACTGCTCTGTCTTGCGCTCTTCCCCCTCTATCCATCGGTCCGGCTGAGCGCAGTCTTCTGTGTCAGCTTAATAAAGTCATTCTGCTCGGCCATGTTCTGCCGCTTGTACTCAGCAGAGTGCTACTTTTTGACATTTTTTCATTCTGCTTTTTTTTCACTGCATGTTTAAGTCCTGTAGAGCTCATTGAGGCACTGAGTTAGGCCTGCTCTCTCTCACTCCCTCTTTCCTTACCTCTCCATCCTGCAATCCTGTGCCACAACAGCTCAGTATTACCCTCCATCTCTGTCTGTCTCTCTCAAGTACTCTACGTAAGTCAGCGAGAGGCGAGAGAGAGTGTGTATTCTGAGTGAAAAGGAGGGTAGCAGATCATTAGAGGTAAAGGATAAGCAAGACCTTCGAGAGTCCTTTTGTCCTTTCATATGGAGAGGGCTGTTTGTGCTACTATTGTTGGTTTTCCCCTTGATTTCATCTGGAAAGTATCATTACCGAACAAGAGCCTCTTCGGAGCGGTTTGAGGCCATCTCCAAGCAGTGTGCCGTGGCTTTTGTGGAATCGTGTGTGCCTGAGAAGCTTTGAAAAGTGAACTTGAAACAATTTACACCCTGTGAGCCATCAGACTCATCAGATATTCAACACATAGGATTTAGTTCATGTAATGATTATTAATGTCAATTTAACACGTTAAATTTGTTAATGAAGTATAAAGTATAAAATATTTGAATAATACATGCATATTTGTAAATATATTTTGATTTGCTCACGTCCCCTTACCATTATGTGTATACATTTTTTGTAACCTCTTAATTTACCTGTATCAGATATTGGATGTTGAATATACATATCAGTCCACACAGAAGATGTAAATCACTTATAGTATTGTTCACATGGAACACACACACATATGTATGTGTGTTTATAGCAATTTTCCATGTGAATTATAATTGATAACTGAATTAATCTATATAAATTATTATAATGATGAAATAATTACAATATCAGAATATCAACATAACAAGAAGGATTACCATTTTAATTACTATTTTATGATATGGCTGTTAATCAATGAAAAATGTCCTTCAATAATTTTCTGTTCTTAATTTTTCTACAAAACAAACAAAATGAAAATGAAAGGATGTAGAATGAGTAGACACACACACACACACACACATACATACACACACGTATATAATGTAAACGTAGAGTTGTGGTCAAAATGTTACATACACTTTGCAGTATCTGCAAAATGTTCATTATTTTACCGGAATAAGAGGGATCATACAAAATGCATGTTTTTTATAGTTTATTTTGTACTGCCATGAATAAGATAAAAATGACCCCATTCAAAAGTTTACACATGCTTGATTCTTAATACTATGTTGTTAGCAAAATCCTTCAGGTCCCACAAATTCTTTGGTTTTCCAGCATCTTTTGTGTATTTGAACCCTTTCCAACAATGACTGTGTGATTTTGAGATCCATCTTTTCACACTGAGGACAACTGAGGGACTCAAATGCAAATATTACAGAAGATTCAAACGCTCACTGATGCTCCAGAAGAAGAAAAAAACATGCATTCAGAGCCTAGAGGTGAAAACATTTAGAATTTAAAGATCAGAGTAAATGGAACTTATTTTGTCTTCCGTGAAACATGCAAGTATCATTAACACTTTATAATAACTGCACGCTATGAATCATTAGGTAAGCATTAGTAAATAGTCAATTTATCCTTTATAAAGCATTGTCCCAACATTAATAGTCTTTAGTAAGCAGTTTATAAATACAGCTATAAATGCCTTGTTCTTGATTTATAAGCATATCTATTACAAAGGAGATTTAAAGACTCATTTATCTCCTTCGGAAGATAAATGAGCCTTTAAATCTGCTTTGTAAATGCTTTACAAGGTATAAATAGTCCTCACTTTAGATGAGCTCACACAGATGGCTGGCAACTACTAAATGTTTTATAACTACCTGACTTAATCATGAATTACAGCAGGAATATGTGTTAAAGCATTTAGTAACAAACATAGCAACTATTATCATGTGTCTAAATAATAAGATTTATAAATGTACATTTAAATAGTTTCTTAATCATTTACTAACACTTTCTAAACGATCTTATGGACCACTGACAACTAAAATAACTGGTTTGTAAATAACGTAATAATTTAGAAATGATAAAATGATCGTTAATAAAGTATGAAAATACAATTATTAAACATTATAGATCTGCTCAAGAACAAAACATTTATAGCTGTATTTATAAACTGCTTACTAATGCCTATTAATGTTGGAACAATACTTTATAAAGGATGAATTGACTATTTACTAATGCTTACCTAATGATTCATAGTGTGCAGTTATTATAAAGTGGTACCCAAGTATCTTCTGTAGCTTCTGAAGAGCAGTAATAAATGGAAAAAAAGATAAATAAGAAAAATGTACAAATCTTCATTCTATTCAAAAGTTTTCACCCCCCGGCTCTTAATGCATATGACTGTTTTATATATATATATATTTTAGTGTTACAGTACTATTATAGCAATAGTAAATTATTGCTTAAAGATTGAGGAATTACTTTGATTGACAGCCATAATGAGCCATAATTTTATAACAATACCTATTATAGTATTAATATAATGCTACTTATATTTATAACACGGGCCACTGATTAGTTGTCAGTGCTAAATTCGCAATAGTTATCAGCTTCTTGTTATCGTCCAGAATTTTGGTACTGGTGTATCCCTAAAAACAAACGATATATTTATTTTTAGTTCCACTTTTTTTGTCTGTTCACTGATTGACTCTTCTGACACAGTGCTTGCCTTAAATAATCTGCATTTGGGAGCAAATATTGATCATTGAAAATACCATAACTGGTGTAAAATAATCAGCATATCATGTCATTAATTGTATGAAAATTAATTACTTTATTGACAGCGGTAATGATGATATAATGACATAATAACATAAAAACACAAAGCATGAATGTCAGCAGTTGTCAGTCCTTGTTAAAAATAACAGAGAAGAAAAAATGGTTTGAATTTCAGATTTCAGCACAGGACTATATATAAAAATGTATGCCAGCGGTCTGAATCCAGAAGCATGCTGTGTGCCCCAGAGCTATCGAGAAGCTTCTCCTAACGACCTGCTAGGGGCCGTTGGCTGAAAGGAAAGTGCTACCAAAACAAGTGAGCCATCATTAAGGTCAGCAGCATTAAATAATACAATTTCTACCCTACAAGAAAACCTAGTGGTGGCCTATTTATTTTCCTTTTCCCTTTTTAACAGAGAAAAGACATTTATTTGTATAAAATGTTCATAGCCATTTTTTTATGTGCCATCAAAAAATTGCTGATCTCTTTCCTGCATTTTAAATTGATTTCACGATTAATTGAAAACTTTGCACATGATATAAACTTCCCCATAAAAGGCGTAACATTTTACTGTCGAGAGTAGTTTGCCAAAAAGCAATGAGTAATCGTCAGTGGAAGTCTTACTACTAATTTGATACGCAGATATTTTGAGATGACAAGGTTAATGCATCAATTTTTTCCTCATATCATATGAAATCAAAGCAATTTCCCTGGCCTTTATTCCCTCTATCTGTGGGTCATAATCCTCTTTAGGGTCTTTCTGCACCTATGTCCAGTTACTAAATGATGAAAATCGTATTCGGCTTCACTCAGTGGCCTGGCTAATGGGAAATGAGCACACTTTGAAAAACAGCTAAGTGTTTTAGGCTGAGAGGATAGTGGAACTGTTAATATCATTACATTTGAAGAAAGCGTCAGTAACACAGATTCTATTTCTTAAATGAAGATTGGCCAGTGCATTATGGCTGTATTGACGGCAGGCATGAGGGAAAGATTAGTGGTATATCCAGGAACCCTCTCAGCGTAACCAGACCCTAATCTCTTAATTGTGTAGTTCTCTTTCAAACACTCAACAAGCATTAACAAAATTAGAAATGTTTTTCTTCCCCCCTCCTCTTTGAGGGTTGAGTATGATTGATTAGTGTTTGAGAAACTCTGTGGATCGAGGCATGTAGAAATACTCTGCTCAATTGAATTCAACTTGATTCTTTATAGCGGTGGTTCTCAACTGGTGGGTTGTAACCCAAAATGTGTCACAGATTTCTTCTGATTGTATTAGTTTGCATTGTTCAAACTGTATAATCGTGTGTAGTTCGTATAGAAAAGTTAGGAGAAAATGCGTACGTAACCTTTTGTTATTGACATCAAAGGCTGCACATCCAGTCAAACTCTATGATGTTTGGATGAAAACACATCTTTCTTTTCTGTGAAGCTAGTAGATGCTGGCATGAACAGGTTGCTTGACATCCCCTCATCCTCAAAATCCATGAACGAAACTAATATAAAGGAATACATTTAATGTAGTTGCTTGATAATCATAGTTTGTGCATAGTTTAGAGCATCAAACCATCAAAATTCAAGAGGATTTCTGTTCCAAGAGGACTTCAGTTAAGCTGCATGTTGTTGGTGATGTGCAGTTTATTAATATATTTCAATACATTCACATCGTTTAAATATTGATGTTACAGTGGAAAAACTCTGTCAACTATTGCAGAGTTAAACCAAAATTGTAGATTTACTACCAATTTTAATCTTTACAAACGGTTGTTTTAAATCATAATACTCAAAGGGATACCAATTTGTCATCATTTACTCAACTTCAAGTTGTCCAAAACTTGTATGAGTTTCTTTCTTCTGCCGAAACCAAGAAGAATGTTGGTAACCAAACATTTTGATGTTTGGTTACCAACATTGACCAAACAATGACATTTGATGGCAGCCATTGACATGCATAGTATTTTGTCCATACAGTATGTAAGTCAATGGCTACCACCATTTTTCTTCAAAATATCTTTTTTTGTTCCCAATAGATGAAAGGAACTCATACAGGTTTGGAACAACTTGAAGGTGAGTGGATGATGACAGAATGTTTGTTTTTGGGTGAACTATCCCTTTAAATTCAAATAGGTTTTTGTGTATGACCAACCTAAATTATCATATATATATAAATTCACTGCTAATGTGATTTCAAGTGATTTCGGTATGGATATATTTGTGTAGTTTGGTACAACCGTGGTACTGTATTGGGTTGCCACTTGACTGCAAATCTAAAATCTGTGTCCTGAAGCAAAACCAGTTGAGAATCACTTGCTCTATACCATTCCCAATTTTTGAGAAAAAAAGAGGAAAATATTGTTATGTGTACCATTTCTGGCATGGGAACGATGTCTTGCCTGTCTTATTCCCTGCTCTCACCACCTTTTGCATGGTTCCATGTTGCAAACCTCAGTTTTGACAGATCTCATTTTCTCTCCCCTCAGCCCGCTCTCGATGATTGACTTGTAATTACTGAAGGGAGGTGCTGTATTTGGTGTGTAATGTGTTACTCTAATTTGTATGTCTCTGTTGACAGATTCCAGGACAACCAATGAGTTGTGATACGGACCAGCTCAGGGTAAGTGATGCTTCGGTGCTGCTTTGTGTGCGTCTGTGTTTTGTGTGTTTTTTTGTGTCGCTGTTGTGCTTCTGGATGTTGTTGATATTGACCTTTTAATTAATCAATCCATGGCGATCATAAAACTGTGATTCATTCATGTAAAGACAAATGATTTCATCACAATGACTTTAGAATGAAGTTTTGTGTATCCTTCATGTTCATTTCAGCATCTCCAGCTGAGAAGATGATGATATTAAATCAATAGGCAAAAAAAAAAAAAAACCTTCAATTTTACTCTCATACAGAAACCTGTTATTCCATCATACTCTGCTGTGTCCATATTAAAAATACAACAAAGCTTACCTTGCCTTCTCATTAAACTTTAATAGCGGCTCTCAAACCCTTCTGCTCACTCACTGGCCTGAAAAGCCAGGGTAGCAAAGCTGTCAGCTTCACTCCTGATGAAGACCCTCCCAAAGATCTTCATCTTCTTTAAAAACACCACATCTGTGTGGAGGGATGACCATGTGTCCTGCTGGCTCTGCCTTGAGCTCACAGAGCACACAGTGTGTATGTGCAGCCCTGCAGAATCATGGGAGGGATGTGTACACCATGCAGGAGCGGAGGTGCTGCAGTCCCCTCTCAGTGCTGTAATTTATCATGGTTTGTTGAAGGGTTTTGAGTCTGATAGGGCTGATATGATTAATGCACAGACCTTCCTATTCATACACACACATCACTCTCATTTTCCTAGCAACTACTTTCTTTATTTGTTTTTTAATGATACATATATATTTCATTTCTTTTGAAATTAGAGCAGTAAATATGGACTAAACCAGTAATGAGTATACAGTATGTATGGTTAAATATGCATTGGCCTCTGCAAATTCAACAATAATAATAATAATAATTTGGCTCTTGGAAATATGAAAATATTAAAAAACTATCATATATTTAAAATATATATAATATTATTTTATGAATTTTATTTATTTATTATATATGTCATATTATATATATTTTTTATTTATGTATTTAAAATGAAGATGATGATTATTATTATTATTATTGTTGTTGTAGTATAAAGAGGCCATTGCTGATTTGACTCTTGGAAACATGAAAAACACTTCTCTTATTTCTTTGTCATCTCATTTCCTCTTGTTAGTGATTCATTCATGAGTCTGAGTACAGTTGTTTCAGAAGTGCTTTTTGGTAGCTTGCCTTTAATTTACATTATTTGAGAAGGATCAAGTATAATGTGCTTAGCAATATTACCTTTTTCTTTTTTTTCCGTAGGTTATGTTTTTGTCAATCTAAACAAATGAGATGCACTACTGCTTTAAGACTGTTTAGCTACTATTACAGACTTGTAGCTTTTTAATTGGGTTAAAGGGCACAATCAGACTGAGGAGACAGCAGCTGTATCGGTCTGCTCCATGAAAATGGACATGTCAGTATAAGCGGCAATCAGTTTCCATGACCATTAGACCTTTCTTACCCCGAAGTAAAATGGTTTAATGAAATTGTATGCTGAAGTATGTTCGTTTTGCTCGAGTGCAAAAACAATGGGCTGTACATTGTACCTGCCATTTATCTTTGTTTAATATGTCAACAATCATTTATTGTTTTCAGAATGTTGTTCGGAGTATTGACTAGATCTCTCTGTACTAATCATTTCATTCTGAAGAAAACCATTTCGTCTTGTTGCAAATTTGGTATATTTTTTTCTGTATAGTCGGATAGTTCTGATGCTAAAATCTTATGAATAAGCATTATATTATATTATATTATGAGCAACAGGCAAAGAAATTATAAATTAGTTTTTTTCCCCTGTGCCCTCAATATCATTTTCCATCCTGTTAGTCTTTTGCAATATCCCTTTAACTAACATAAGCCAGTTCCATAATGACATCATCCTCCTGGAAGTTACATAATTTTTTGCTGAGAAACCAACAGAACAAACAAGTCATAAACAACCAATAAGTGTTAGTAATGAATTTTATTTTCTATATTTTTTAGTATTTTTGTATTTAAGATAAGAATACAGATACCCTTATAAATAAATAAGTTGAAAATAAATACATTAAAAAAGCTGCTTGTATAAAATACTTGGAATTGTTCACTTGAATAAGTTTTTAATGAGTGAAAGCCCAAAAGACACTCCATAACAGCAATGACCTTATTCCATTTCTTATCATTGTGAAATGTAATTTATTTTTTGAGCATTGGTCTATGCTTTGCGTTATGCCTTAGAAAATCCTTACCTGTGGCAAATCACTTTAATGCAGCAATATTGCTTTAATATGATACATGTGTGTATTTGCTGTATGTGGGCCTTAGTCTGAGCCTTTAGCTTAATCGTTTGTCCTCACACTCTCTTGTTGTGACGGTTGTACTTTCTTTTTTATTGTTTTCCTTGGAGTCAAATTGCTTCCTGAGGAGAATTTAATATTCAAATTTCCCTCTGAATTTAATTTCCCTCATAAATACACTGGCAAATCTCATTGTGTTTGTGTCTCACACACATAAAACAAAAAATGGACCTTGCTCAGATTTCCATTTTATCCCCTCTCGGTTTGAAATCCATTTACAAAAAGCTACTTTTTTTGTTTTGTTTTCTGTTACTCTCGAGTTTCTCTAATACCTGTGTTTGATTAAAACCCCCATCCCTCTTCTAAATAACAGTAATGAGTTTCAGCCTCGTATGCGCTTTTCTAGATAGTTCCGGCTGCGCTTTAGCTGGCGTGTCTGGTCTCTCAGTAGCAGTAGCGTGGTAGAGTCAGCAGATGGCTGTAGAAAAGTGCTGTAAGGAGGCAATGCGTCAGAGCCAGAGCAACCCGAGCGGGAAGGCCTTGGCCCCAGTACACGCTGCTTTCATCTCCAGCACATTCACTCCGGACGAGGAGGAGGAGAAGAGGAGGGGAAAAAACCCATCCAGGCTGCAGAGTCAGGTGCAAGCTCCACATTTAGGAGAGGGTGGTGCTTTCTGTTTCCTTTTCATCCCGTTGTATCATTTTTGATCTCAGTTTACCTGTGTATTTTTTTTTTCTTTCTTTCACATCTTTTTTTATTTATTTATTTGAATCTCTCAGAGCTGAGATTGCAGTATTTTTTGGAGGAAGTTGCAAGCTTATTTTTTTCGGTCAGTTGTCTTCTTACCTTCCCTCAGGACAGAAGATGAGTCTTTTGATTTCCCACTGATGTCTTCCCCTGTGCATCAGCTTCCGGACGACAGCGTCTGAGGATCTGAGCAGCATTTTGTTAGAGGGAAAAGTCCTTTTTGTGGGGGGGGGGATCTGTTTCGGATCATCCTATCAGCTGTGCGTTAACGTACACGTGCCTTTCTTGTGGAGCCTGTACTAGAGAATCCTACACCATCACCCTCCTCTCTCTCTCTCTCTCTCTCTCTCTCTCTGTCTGTCTCTCTCTCTCTCTCTCTCTCTCTCTCTCTTTCTCTAGCACTTTGAGTGCACAGTTGTACTGGACTTCCTTGGTGCACGGATCTTCTCATTAAATAGATACGTCAGGAATTGGCATCTAAGCAGGGGTTGTCAGTGAAAGGCTGAGGAGGACCAAGTGGGGAAAGGCAAGAAAGAGCAAAAAAAAAAAAAGAAGCGCAAGAACAAGACTGCTAGAAGCATCTCAAACCTTGTGAAGTAGCTTCTTCTTCCTCCAAGTGTCAGTTTTAGTAAGCTCTATTATAGTGATATAATAAATTATACAAAAGAACTGTGAGCCTGAGAGAGTGGAAACAAGAAGGATTCAGCCGGGTTTCCGTAGCCAAGAAGTTAAAAGAAGCTAAGTAAGGAAGCGTTTCCTCACTGCCGGAGAGCCCCTGACTCCTCGCTCAAGATGATGATGTATCTGTGGGTAGGTAACCGATTGTGTCTCGTTCGTTGGTGCTTGCAGACTGCTGTGTGTGTGTGTGTGTGTGTGTGTATGTGCATGTGTCGTTATTGACGTTTATGTGTTTTCTCGTCTGATAGCTTGAGCTTGTTTGTTGCAGGACAGAAACCAGTCCAAACACATTTGATCCTCTCCACATGTGCTACGCTCTGTTGTGTTGTGTTTGTATACCGGTTAGCAATCAGTCATTTGAAAGTTTCATCCCTCTCTCATCTCGTCCTTGGCGAGACTACTCTTTCTTTGAAGTAGAGAGTGTCAGAGAAGCGGTGCGTGACATGTTGATTCATAACTGCAGGGTTAAAGCATAGGAAGTCATTTTAGAGAGCTGTAAGCGCGTGTGTCTTGGCCTGCTCATTATCTGTCTCTTCACCTGCCATTATCACTCAAAATCAGTCCTAGCTGAGGAAATTTCACTGCACTTAATTGCCCGTGGAATAAATTTAAAGCACCCTTATGACTTATTCACTGTGAGGGTTTATCAGGAAATTAATCTCATATTAACAAATCTTAATCTGATGGGCAGTTCAAGCGAAAATATAAATAAGGAACAAGTTTATCCTTTACATAATGTGGCAGCTGGAGGGTTTTTTCTTTCTTTCTTTCTTTCTTTCTTTCTTTTTTTCCATAAAGATCCATGTTTGATTTTGTATTTTCACTAGCCATGAAAAGGGCATTTTTCCATAAAATAATTTGATCCATAAAATAACAAGACAATATAATAATAATAATAAATGTATTATTTTATAAATATGATATATTATTATGTAATTACATTATCATTATGATGATTATTATTATTATTATTTTGATAACAATATATATTTATGTAAATAATAACAATACATTTTCTTATAATACTACTACTGCTACTACTACTACTAGTAATGCATTTTCTTGTGTTTCTGAAATTATGTAAGGGGAATTAATACTGTTATTTATTATTAAGTACAGAAGTATTCTTATAATGTTAATAATTAAAGTGAAAACATGCTTTTAAACTCTATCAGTAGTCAGAAGAGCTCAGAATCAAAAGACTTGATAAACACACAAGACAATCTCCAGTTACTTAGTCATGCAGCTACAGCAAACTGAAATTCTATATTAAGAAAATGAATATTGAATGTTTAATTGGAACATGGGTGGTCTGGAAGGAATATGCTTCGTAGAAAAGATTGAAGGATGAAATTTCCCAGGAGATGCAGAAAATTACTGTGCTGTATAAAAGTATACAGTTCCTGCTAAATATTTAATTTGCATAGTTTAAGGTGGCTTATGACAAGAAATTGACTTTTTTGCTGGTTCATTTTGAACAGTACCGATGGGTGATAACCCATTTCACTAAATAAATTAAATTATAATAATTTTTTTAAATAAATAAATAATTAAATCCATACATCTATACATAAATACATTACTACTTTCAGAACAACCCTAAAGTAATTTACATAATAAAGACAGAAGGATGACCAGAGGCCTAATACTTCAGAAACGTGTAGAATAACAGAGTGCATTGTGGGCTAAAGCTATGAATATGACATGTTGTTCTTTTTAAAAGGCCTCTGGTGGCCATTTGACAATCCAGTTCAGTATCAACCCTTCAGTATTACTTTTGTCATAGATCACATGGCTGTAAACTGGAATTAATTGTGTGGGTTACTTTTTCAGCCACAGGGTTTTCATCTTAACACAATTTAACACAGCATCGGCGCATTGTGCCACATCCAAATATTTCAGACGTGGCGATACAGTCGTAATTGCAAAATAGGCCCCATGTCTTCTATCAATGTTGTGTCTGTAAACAAATAAATGAAATACAAATAAAAAAAGAAGTTAAAAGAAGCAGCGGTCCACTTTTATGCGTTGCTGTCAATTGGAGCCCATCAGGATAAGGAATGAATCACTGAGGTAGAGAAAAGACTGAAGCAAACAGCAGTGTCAGAGCTGCACTGCTGTCCAGGCTGATGTTATTGCCTTTCTTACTATTTACTCCCCCCTGCTGCTGTAAAAACTGCTGTGGAGGCACTTCTAGCCCCTTGTCAGAGTTGTCTTTCAATAGATGCTATGAAAGCAGTTTATTCAATTGATTGATAAAGGCTGCCCTCCATGATAACCAATAGAGGAGGCACAGGGCCGCGCCGTGTGTAGGAAGCACATATTGCGACTTAACTTTGTGACACCAATATAGGAAAACTCAAAATTTGCAAAGCAAGAATCTTAACATCTTATGATCTGTTCTTTTTTGAAGTGCCACACTTTAACCATTCATTATATAGCCATTATATAATGGATAATTAATAAAATACCCCCTATGAGACAGTCATAAGAAACAGTTGTGCCACTTTAACATTAGGATATTTGAACTATAATGTCATTGCAAATCTATATTTTTTTATATGGATGAATTCAATAGGAGTATTTTTGAAGCTCTTTTCCATAAAACAACAGTTCATAGTGACCAAAGTAAAGTCACTTTTTTTATAGTGCTTTATACAATAGAGATTGCTTCAAAGCAATGATAAATAGGAAAGTGACAGTATCAATGATGCAGAATTCATCAAGTGCAAGACAAATCCAAATTCTGCTGTAAGAAGACAGTATTGTCATTATTCAAGTCAGTTCATTGTTGATTCAGTTCAGTTCAATAACTTCGTAAAATTCACCAATTATAAAACAAGTCTGATTGAGCTCAAGTGAAAACAATAGAGTTGATATTCAGCTTGAGTTAGTTAAGCACTGAAAAAAGAAAAAAAAAAGTAAAATGTACTTAATTTTTCTTTTGCATGTTTTCACACATATTTTATAAGTAAAATGTATGGAATTAAGTAAAATCTACTTTAAATATTTATGTAAAATTAGCAATGGAAATAAGTAAATTTAACGTGGCCAGTTAGATTTTAATTTAATTTAATTAGAGTAATTTCTATGTAATTATTTTAAGTTTACTCTGCAATACACAAGTACATTTCACACAGTCATGGTCCGTAAACTTTACTATTACTTTGTTATTAAAGTGTGGTTCAAATTTACAAATTTAAGTAAGCAAGTAGACAGCTTGTTATCCTTTTTAAGATAATAAATCTACTCAATATAGTTATTAACCAAATGAACACAGAGACCTCAATACTTGGTACACAATGAAGGTAACAATCAGTGGATAGTGTTTAAGTATTAATGGGTTGTTCTGAGTAGAAAATGAACTCCAAATATCCCAAAACAGCAAGTTACTAAACCTAACAACAAAAGAAGCCATATAATCGTGTAAATACAACTCAAAAACAGTGAAAAATTAAACCTTATTAATTATTAATGCCTCAGTGAATGATGGGAACAACAGCTTCATAACCTTGATATTTACTTAAAGAATCCATATAAACATATCCAAAAATTCCAAGTGAAATATACTTGTAAGTTCAAACTTTAATTTCTATAAGCTTAAATTGAGTACTAATATAGCATTTTCTCTTTTTTTACATTCTTGCCTGAACTAAATTATTTAATGCAGAAATTGCATTTGTTTTTCCGTAGTATTTACTTCACCACAAAATCTTTTTTTTTTTTATCAGCGAAATTAATCAATTAGAAATAATGAATTTTATTCAACTATAAAGCAAATCTACAGAAGACGATCGTGTCATTGTTCATTTCTGTTCCCGTCTGATAGTGTCAGTGCCATCAAATTGATAATATTATTAAATATTAAGTGTTCTGAACCCCAACTATGCAAGTCAAAGGCAACAGTGGGAAAAGCTGAGAAACAGAACTGCCGTGACCAGAATCAGTGAGTTAAACTCAGTAGCTGAATCACTGAACCAATCAGTCTTTTGAGTTGGTTCTTTAGATGTATGAGCTATTTTATGGTACTTTTTTGGTGTTTTTCTTTTTGGAATAAATAGTAACTTAAATTATTTTCCTGTTTTTGATTGAGCTTTTGTTTAATGTTGTCATTAGAAGTACATCCCTTTCCCTTCATATAGTTTAACAATATGTGTTTGTGTGCGTATGTGTGAGTGAGAATGAGAAATTGGCCATTAAGATCAATTTTTAAAGAAGGATGTTGAATCTAAATATTTCAATATTGTAATTGTTTCTTTTCATAATGTCTTTGTTTTGTATGCCAGTTGGAGAGATTGGTATAAACATCACTGTGTTTGTTTGCTTGTTTATTTATTTATTTTGCAGGGCATCTTTGTACAAAACAGTGTGTATGTACGTATACAGAGTTTATGCATTACATGTGTCGTTAGATGAATATGTATGTAGTTGGGTAACAGATAAAAATGAGGATTAAGAACATTTGATGTATTCGCAGTGGATATAATTGACATTAATGCAAGACAATTCAGCACACACCATATGGTATTTATACACCTTCTAATTCCCTCTTTCTTTCTGACAGTAATGATGGGACCTGGGTGAGAACGCTGCACTGTCAGTTGCTATCAAATATGTTCTTATTTAATTAGCTGTCTTGCAGTAGAGCGCAGCTTATATATCATAATTCTTATCTAATATACTCAATCCTGTCTTATTTTATTTCATTGACTCTGCTGAAGTGCTTAACATGTCTCTGGTTTCAGAGGGCTTGGGCAAGTTGCTCTGAAAACCAAGAGCGATTGAATAGCATTAATGCTAATGCCACAGCTGTTGAGGCATTGCTGCAAAGATTTAAAAATGGCCCTTCTGATAGAGTTTTACAATGTATGACAAATCAATGCATAGCATTTTCATAATGAATGGCTTTGGCATTTGGAATGCAGGTCCCCGAGCAGGCTTGGTTGCTGACCTGTGACAAGAAGTGGTGTTATATTTCATTATATTCTACTGAGTTATACTCACTAGCCCCAGTCGAGAGAGGGCCAGGCGATTCCTGACTGCTATCCCAGCATGCACCTCTGTCTGTCTATCTGTCTGTCTGTCTTTCTAGTACTATAAATTTAAGGGACTAAGTTTGGTTCTAGAATGTGTTGTCATCTATCTAACTTTTTACACTTTTTAAACATTCAACCGATAGTTCCGGCAATCAACTATCGGCGCCGATTAATCGGCAAAACCAATGAATCATTCAACTTCTAGTTCTAACTAAAGTGAACATAATGCACACAGTTTCTGCCTATCTCATGTTAATCTTGAGTACCTATAGAGTAGTATTGCATCCTTCATATCTTCGAAGAGTCTTTAGTTTTATCAGATTTATAAAAGAAAGATACAGCTGTACCACTTCTCCATGGAAGCAGTTGAGCTTCTGGAGACGTGCCATTGGCAGAGCTAAAGAGTCACAAGCACATGCAATAAGCAAGCTTACATCCAGTACAATCTATATATTCTATTCTATCTTAATATAAATGTGTTTATTCTATGAATTTTAGTGCATCCTCAATAAGTGCTGTTTTTGAAGGTAACCCCGGAGTAACATCAAATAAAGCACAATGACAGGAAATAAAAAATAGTAAATTAGTCATCAGGTGCCATGCAGCATGCCAACAGCATCTTAGAGATCTCTAATCAGTTAAATAGCAGAAGTTATTACTCCACCACATGCATGTGATGTCATAAAAAATGGCCCTATATTATTGAACTAATGTGGTTGAAGCGACGGAGATGCGAACGTGTCCGGGAAACAGTCGTGACTAGCTAGTTCTTTTCCACAACAATGCATTGTAATATGGTGGTTAATCAGCAACTTACGTCATTGTACATGAAATGCACCCCTGGTTGATGTGTGTGTATGCGTGCTCTTCTGGAGAAGTGCCTTTATGACATCATACAGGGCCATACTCAAAAAATACTTCCGAAATGTATACAAACCCTGAAGGAGTGTATATGGCACAGAAATACTCTTTCATACGTCCAACTCGTTTTTTGAGACTTTGGTCATATTTAGCATGAGAATCCAACTCTTTAGCAGTGTAAATAAGTAAGAATTCATGAAATAACATTAGACAATTTGAATTGCTATTCTGCATCCTGTCCATTACCTCAGTTCAAATTCAAAATCATTCAAATTCCATAAAAGAGTAACACCACATTATATAACAGAACCTTGTCCCTAAAAAATTACCAAAAAATATCAGTGTGAACTGAACCACACTTGTCACTATGGTTACACAGAATAGAGAAGAAGCCTCACTTCAGTTATTCGTTCATACTAAAGCCACTACTGCAAGCTGTTGTATGAACAGGACAATTGGCGAGTCATACCTGTTAGTAAACACGGTTGTCAATCCCGAACTCAGTCCCTTCCCAAACTTATCCTGTGGACCAGGATATTGCCTCTGAGGTTTACTCGCCATTGTTTGGTATTAGATTACAAGCGCACGAGGACAGATTTAAATGACCTGCCATGTCATTACCTGTTTATTCACCAATACTGAAAGGACAGTTGTGTTGGTCATTATCTGCTGTCATGAAATGACAGTTTGTGGCTTTTTTCAGCGGCCTGTTATGATGATTGATGGAGACAGGTGGCTGTTCTTTACAGATGGCAACATATCAAAGTGGCATCATTGTAATGACAGAGCAGCCTATGACAGATATCAAACCAGGACTCGGATGCTTTAATGTTACACTGCTCAAAATCCAAAACTTTTTTATTCCCTATTGGACATCGAAACCTTTCATCTGATTCCACCGTGTGTCTGTTTTTTTTCTCCTGGTTGTGATGTGGCCGTGACAGTTTTAATCTGATTTATAAAATGGAATATATGTATATATGAAAACCTCACCGGGATGAAACCATAAATGCAAACAAAGAATAAGAGGAAATTTAAAGATGACTTTACCCAGATCAGTGACATTTTGAGAGATTGTCTGCTTTGTTATAGATATACTGAAGTCATTACCCTTCTAATGAAATTTCCTGCCAGAGAAAACAAAAACGTTGAAGCACTACAAGCTCTTTCATAAACAACCTTTATTACATAAGTATATTCATCACCATAAAAGCATCGGGGCCATACACATATGGGTCTAGAGCTTTGCAGTAGTGGAGATTTTTATTGGTGGCTATAAAATACAATACACCAGCAGCACATACCACAGAGAGGAAGAAAATCACTTTAGCGCCTTACACTTTTTTGCGCTCTTGGATAAAACGGTCAGGCCAGGAAAACACCTTTGTGATAACAATTGTAGCCAGGCAGCCTAATGCACTTTGAAGCCTTAGTAAAGGCCCGGATGAAACTGGAGATTATTGCCATTTTGAGAGAGATCAATGAAGCTTTGCTAATAATTCACTGTAGGAGAACCTCTGGGGATGTGGTATTTATCTACAAATATCAGCTCTGGCCAGACCAATTGCAGCGTTCTCGCCTCTGGTGCCCACACTAGTTCAGTTGACCTAGTTGATATTGAATGTTTCCTCATGACTAGGAGGGAAAAAAACAGCAAAGAGAGAACGAGAGGAATAAGGGGGGAAACATGATTGGGCAAATGATGTTATGTGTTTGAACAAATGGGGACATGGTGCAGTTCAGTTGATGTCGAAGGGTTAGTTCAGCCAAAAATGAGAATTCTGTCATTGTTTATTCACCCTCATGTTGTTCCCTAGCTGCTCTTTTCTGTATAAGTAAAGTGAAGGAGGACTGGGGTTGTCAAGCTCCAAAATAAATAAAGTAGTTTAAAAAACTTTTTCCAAATCTGCAAAAGTCACATGATTGCTTTGTGCGAGAAACAGACTGAATTTTAAGTTAGCAGTGAATAACTTAAAACTTAAAAAAAATATATTATGTTCATTTTATCTTTTTAGAGCTTGACAGTCCCAGTACTCATTTACTTTCATTATGCTGTAAAAAAAAAAAAATGACTAATTGCGGTTAGTTTGTGTTAACTAATGTTATTGTGAAATGCTACCCAGTCATATAGATTTGGTATGACATAAAAAGGTGAGTAAATGATCAATAAGTGTTAGATAGATGGAAAGATTTTAATTTGATAAATACATTTTAACCACGGCAATCATTTTATATGTCAACATGGCTCAATGCTAATGTATCTTGTGGGTTTGTTTTGTAATGGGGGTGCTTCTGTAACAACAGGGAGCAACACGGATAGTAAAGAGACAATTAAGGCAACAACTTGGAAAAATGAGTGTGTGTCTTTCATGATTTTTTCCCCCGTCTTGGAGCGTACACTTTGTAGTCGTTAATTTAATTGCTGATATTCCCTGAATCCCTGAAGAATATAAAGGATTAATCATCCAGTTCATTTCGACGAGAGATATGGCCTTAAGTGAATTGCAGTTTTACCAATTTAACCCTGTCTGCCCCTGAATGTGACAAGATTAACATTTTCAATTAGCAATACGTAATTGCAGTGCACACTCAGCGGCCTACCCACATCCTCAAAGGTGGAGGGGGCATTTCAGTGGGCCACGCTTATGGATCTAACGCACCCCTGTCTCTTTAAACGCACCTTCGACATTCTGTCATCAGCGATGGCCAGGAGGTGTATTTTCACAGGCATCTTTACAAGACAACAAATCTGTGGATTTGAGGATAAAAAGAAAAACCGGGCATAAGCATCGGCGTGAGTGTTGTAAAAATGATGGTTTCTCCTTTCTTTCTCAGGGGCGTTTGTGTTGATAAGGCAGAGCAGGATCAGCAGTCTCCCCTGTCTGGTTTTTAATGTCTGAAGAAACAGATATTGATTTAATCAGACCAGACTGTTGCAGCAGAAAGGTATATACTGCGGGAAAAATACCTTGAGCATTGAGGTAATAAATACTGCAGATGGACTCGTGCGAGCCGTTAAGCAGAACCTTTGTGGGCCCCATTGAAAGAAGGCCCCTGTGAATGAAGAGGCAGGCGAAGACGGAGAGTTTGTATTTTGGAGATAGGTGACTGATTTCACACTCTGAGATTTCTGCTGTGTCCTGCACATGCTAGGATCTAGCCAGATAGCGGGGCAGTCACATATCAGCCCTTACCTTCAAGGTGCTTACTATCGCATCGACTTGATAATAGAAATGCAGCTTTTTCAAGCTGACACTGTATTCATGGTTCACCGTGAGTGGGGTATTATATGCAGGTAGGCCTGCGCTGACAGATGCATTCTGGATATGTCTGAGATACTGTGAAAATTTCAAATATAGTGAATTAGCAGTTGTTTGCAGCCACATTGACCAATAGGTGTATTTACATAGAACATTTTAAATAAATTATGCAATTGCTGTAAATGTTGTTCTCTTATCAGGTAAAGATCGCACACTATTAAAGCAAAGCCTGATCACCATGTGTAGATTCAGTTATTCAGTGTTTTACCATTGAAAAGCCAGTGGCGGCCAGCTTAGCCTTCCCATTAAGACAAAATTTACAGCGAAATCTGATGTTTTGAAGCGATTTCTTTGGTGCAGTTATACTGATAGGAATTGCAACACAGAGACACAGTGATGAAGTAATACTGACGTAATGAGGTCGCAGGTGAATGTTTCCAATGTAATTTACAAAGGCTTTGAATACATCGCAACCAGTCATAATCAACTATCTGTTTTGTAAATTACAACTGAAAGCTGCACATGTCCATATCGTAAGAATCAATAACTGAAGAATAACGAACAATAATGAAACTACTACTATTAATCATCATCATCATTATATTAATTAAATAATCAAAGTAATTGCAGTTTTACACGCTTACTTGAAAATAAATAGTCAGTCATTTATTACTATTTGAATTAAAAATGTAATCATTCTAGATTGATTCATAGTAAATCACTCTATAAGCCCTGCTATTTTTTTTCTTTCATACCAGCAACAGGATAGATGAATTTTATGACTGCACAAGTACTGAAGGCTGACCCTGACAGTATCCACCTTATTTTTCCCATAAGAGCAGGTTTTGTAAATTTTGTGTAAAATCTATGGGTCTAGCTTCCAGTCTCATCTGCGTCCAGACATTTTTAGCTGTACAAAACTTGCTGCTTGATATTGAAAATGGGTGTGTCTTACCATATAATTTTAATGTATTATCTTAATTATGAACACACTGATTTGTAGTGCAAACAGTTTTACTGTTTACTGCATGTTGTTTTCTTCTATATAAATGAATGAGGCATTTATATATCTTATTTGCTTATAGCGGCTAATGAATCAGAAGTCTTGCCCATAGGCTTACTTCCGCATTGAAGAAAAAATGTATTACTAAACTATCAGAATGGAATATGCAACATTGTTTGCTTCAGTCCTAAATGGTAAATATAACCAATCATTGTCAGAGGTAACCATTGCAGCCAATCATATTTCATTATCAAGCGAGTGCCTCATCAAATCCGCTAGTGGTTAATACAACATGTTGTATGAAACTTTTTAACATGTAAACTGTAACAAAATATTGACCTACAAATAAGTGGGACTGAATGATGGGCCATATATACAGAAAATGCCTGCAGTTTTTCTGCACTTAGGTGAGAAGATGTTAGGTGGATTTCCATCCATGTATAATGTTTATTATGACTGTTCTGTTGATTTTCTATATTGTATTGCAATGGTGAGAGATTATACAGCACCATTAACTGTTTTAAATACTAGGGATGTGCATTTTTCAAAAACATTGTATTCAAATCGAATGTTGGTCTATTTGTGCACACCCCTGTTAGATACTGTACATGTCAACCTCCCCAAATTAAAAGATAATATATTTAATTAATCCAATGAATGATACCAATATCAATTCCATATTTGATCTTTATGCCCTTTTTCAGTTGTAGTGTGAACATGCATTTGTTTAGCGTTGTCCATCCTGCATATGTCACTGCGTTTTGCTCAACTAACTCACGTGGCCTTGGAAGGTAGTATACTTTGTAAAGCTGCTTGGAACCGAATTGAATCGTTTCATGGGTTTTTTTTTGGGGGGGGGGGGGGGGGGGGGGGGGTTTACTCAAAAACTACAAATATAAATTCCAATTGAACACTTTATGTTATTGCCCTAACCTGATATAAGCCATATTTTCCTTCAGACTGGACACTAATAACAAACCTTTTTGTATACCCAAGCTACCATTTATCATTATCCTCGTTATTTCTGTTATCTAATTCCATGTTGCAGAACAAGGAATTGTCCAGCTGTAACAGAATAACATGAAACCAGGGATATCCTAAAAGGGGTGAGACAAGAAAAGAAGTTTCTAGGTGGCTCAGATTGGCTCGCCTTTCATGTGGGTCCAAATTGGAGTCAGTGTAGACAGGGAGGGGTGAGGGGGAGCTCGCAGTCCTCATTAGGCCCCTCTCTCTCCTCAGGCTGACCAGTCTCCAGGCCTGTAATGAGCTGTACATTATGCACAGCAGAGAGGGGAAAGCAGGTGAGCTGCTTGTGTGTCAGGGAAACATCACATCCAAATGCTTCATAATGAGAGCCAAATCCTGGCCCACGATGGCCTATCTGACAGCACAATATCTGTGAATGATGCCTTAATTATATGAATTGACTCATCTTAGTGTTTTTGTTCGAGGTTCAAGAGACACTGTTTTGCTCTGCCCCACCCCACCCTCCCTGTCAACCAGACATAATTTGCAAGTCACAATGTCTGCTAGCACCGTTCAAGCAACTGTTGGACAGCCCTGCACGGTTTGTCAGCGAGATGTAGTTTCAGACGAGCCTTCAGTGATTAAGCGGCTGCAGGTGACCGTTTAGACGAAGATGGGAGTTACTGTTCCAGTTGATAGAAATCCTCTGGAAACATGGGTTTTACAGTGGCTGCATCCGAAATCCCAAACTCTTTGAGTAAGTACTTCTTTTGAATGAGTAATTAGTTCATGACCATTAAAAAAGTATGTTTTGTCATGTAATCCAAATTTATTTGTCATGTTGTTTAATAGTAGGTCATTCTGTTTTATGAATACTTTGAACTAGGACAATTACTTTTTTCATATAATGTTTTAGTTTTTTTGTTTGTTTTGCCTGCTATATAGGGATAGTAGGAATCTAAAAAGTATTTTCAGGCTGTGTCTTGGCTTGGCTCATGAATATTAAATAGGATGTTCACAAATAATTTTAACATTTTATATTTAAACTACAAAAAATGTTGCACTTCAAATAGATAAAAATCTATTTGCTTCAGGTGCATACAGCCAAAAAAAGTCATTACAAGTAAACAAAAATTACTGTTTTCTGGCTCTTAAATGTGTCGTGACAGATTGTTGTAGTGCCTCAGTTCAAGCAGCATGGGAACCGATCATCTCTTCCTTTTTACTACTTATAGCACGAAATAAACATGAATGAACATCAGAAGGTATCTTGTTTCGACCATGAAAAGATGTCAATACACAACATTTCTTCATAAGTTCAAGTCCACCAACATTAATCTACTCTCCTGTCTTGTTTGTCGGACAAAATGGCAGATTCAGTGTTAAGATTGGTCAGATCGCCTGTCAGTCAAACTCAGAGCAAAGAGTCAATTGTTTAAAGAACACTTTAAGAATATTTTTTTACAGTACTTTGAGCTATTTTAACATAAAACAATTTGCTCAGTGATTTTAGGAAACTTGCTGACTAATTCAAATGCTCCAATGAACTTGTGACACATATAATTTGATATCTTGCCACTATTGGTCCTGAGATTTTATAGGTCAGTGGAATGCATGAATGAGCATTTGAACTTCGCAGTGGTAACATTTTTGGTTTCATCAGTGATCTGCTCCATCCTAATTTAACCATGCATTTGAATAAACCAATATTGCCATTTTAAGTCTGTAACAGTATGTCAAAAGCAGGGTTCCCATTTTGTTGTGCGATTTCACCTGATATCATTACAAACCTGACTTACTTTCTTTCATGGAATGCTAAAGATGAACACTAAAGTCATTATTCCCTGAAGAGTTTGATATTTGCCCTAGCTCTCCTTGGTGTGCTCATAAATATGAATATAGCAGTGTCTTATTTGTGAACGGATCTTTAAACAGGTTTTCTGAACTGTATCAACTGATTCATTGAAAAGAGCTGGTTTGAGAGCGGTTTTGTCCATGAATCAGACACTGTTGCTACTCTCATGAAGTACATGAAGGGCAAATGTCAAGAATTTTTGTGAAAATCTATTTAGACTTCAGTCCCTTTCTTTCCCAAAGTTACTACATACCAAATGAATCGTGTAAATTGCTTTTATGGTGCTTTTTCAGTATATTCTTCAAAATTTCATGGAAGGAAGGAAGTGTCAAGAGGGTGAATAAATAATGGCAGAAGTTTTGGTATGATCTATTGTTTTAAGAATCATCGCTGTTTTATCCACGGATTGATAACCCTCATTGTCCCCTTGAGAAGAATTTAGTTAGTAGTCAATCAGGTAATAGTCAGGAGGTTTTTAGTGAGATCATAACGAGGCAGGTGCGTCGTGGATTATAGTATGGATTACAGTCTAGTTTCGTTCCATCGTAATTTTGAGCATTTCGCGACAACCGCTGAGCCGTGTAGAAATGCTGATTGATTCTGATTGATGAAAGCTTGTGTCTCAGGGACCGGGTGAGACTGAAAGCAAGTTGTGGCTGCATTAGCCTTTGCAGATACACTAATCATACACAGTTAATAAATCATTGCTAGTTCAGTTAGTAATTAGAGAAAGGAGGCTACGAAGCACTCGGAGCCGTGAGGTAATTAACGGGTAGGAATCTTAATGAAGAAAAGGTATTCTAAGAAATACACTAGCGCTCACAGGTTAATTGTGCAGTTTAGTTATTAATACAATGCGATGACAGTAAGCAAAAAAACAAAGACAAACAAAACGACCTCAGTTGGAGGAAAAAAGCCTAGCTTATAGTGATGACTTCTGCTCTGCTCCATTGCTGCAAATTTGCTTCAATATTAGCAAAATTTTGCTGACAGGATGCAAGCTGTGAGGGAGGCTTAAAGTTTCCAGACACTCCGGCTGTGGCACACACACACAATCTCAGCACAGAGTGTGTCAGCTCTCTCTCGCCAGCATCCCACATGCTTAGCGCCTCTCTCTCACACACACACACACACACACACACAGACACATGCCATTTGCTAGGAAACCTTTGAAACAATAGGGAACATCATTAGCTCACTGGAAAGCCCAGCACAGATTGAATAGGCGAGGAGAAAGGGTGTTGTGTCAAATAGTCCAAATGGAAAAGGCGATGCCCACGGGGAGTGTTGCTCCACCTCTCAGTCTATTGACGTGCAGAGAAAAGCGATGGCACTGGGGAACAACAGAGAATAGCTCGTATCTCAGCACAGGCCTCTTTTAGGAGCCTGTTACATTACCAGTCCATTTTTCTTAACAAAACGCTATTCAAATGACTCCGCCTGATGGATTTGCAAGACTGAATTTTCACCATCTAATCTTTTTAACTATTTTTTCCCGCCCCTAATTGCACCATCAATGCATAACAAAAACTTAACTCAAACATCGAGAACATCTGTCAGTAGCCTTGTTATTTAGTGGATATAAGGAGCCATGCACCCATTTTTCCAATTTCTTGGTTTTTCTCTTGGCCAGTGTTTTTTTTTAATTTTTTTGGTTTAAGTATAAATATAACAAAATCTAGTGAGGCTTATCTCTTAAAAAAATTATATGAACTTGCCAGTGGGGTGTAGATTTTTTTTTACATGCAAATATACGGATATTCGCCTAAATTGCGACTTCTGCACAAGTTAATTTTTTTTTTAACTTGAGCGGTAAATTGGCATGGTGTGTTGTTGTGCAAGCCAATCAGCAAAGAGCTTATTGACACTTCCGGTTTAACACTAGAACCGCCAGGGGTCACTGTATACCTAAAACCGCCAGCGGGTAAATTTTACCCGCGCATATTACAACTGAGTTTTTATATGGCTAAAGAACATATTATTTCACTGTATTATATGCCACTGTCTTCACAAAGAAGTGTCTAGAATGAAATGATTGTATAGTCATCAACTATATTTTTGTCCTGTTTTATGTTCAAGGCTTTTTTTATGCAGGCCACTAATCACTTTTCATAGCGGTCAATATAAACAAGCCTGCACTGACGGGGAGAATTAGAAGGAAGTAAATACATATTTGGGTGGTGTAATATTATATACAATGTCATTAATTAATATATTAAGATATGATAATATAATCATATTAGATAATATATTAACCTATGTTATTTAAATTACAAAAATAGCTAATAGACAATGATGAGCAATAATTAACCACACTGCATGATGTGATGACAAATTCAAGCACAGCTTCACCTAATTAATAATTCATTTGTTTAGTTATATCATTTGAATAAGAGAAAAACACCGGTAAACTTCGGGTAATATCAAAAAATGGTTTTGTTCATTACATCATAGATTGGATTTTTTATTTTTCTTCAGGAAACGGGCAGACTAAAAAGCACCACAGAAATGCACAATGAACGATAGAAATGGCAAAACAAAAATTAAATAATCAAAATTTTGGAAATTTTTTTATTTTTAATTTCACTATCAGACTCTCCATCGCTCATGGTATTTTATGCTTCTTATATCCTTTCAGCATCCATAAATCGCCTTCTTTTACTCATTTTGTCTTTATTTATGAAACTGATAACTGCTAATTCAGTGAGTGAATGCGTTGCCTAGCAATGTACAATGTTAAAACATACGCGGCAAGAACATGACAGCGTGAAAATACAGGCATTATATAGCGGGTAAATTTGACCACCGTGACGCTTATAGGTATAACCACTTTTTAAACTGGTTTTATCTAAATAATTTTTAACAACAGGGGATTGTAAATCACACAATTTTAGTAAAAGTCAATGACTGGGAGACTTGAATGTTTCATTGAAAATCTGTTATGTACATTTGAAAAACAGACACGGGTAAAAATGAAGGAGAACATTATTATGTTTTCATTCACACAAGTGACATGAAAAAAGTCCCCAAGCAAGCTAGAGCAAGTAAAACGATGCGAATGTTTGCTTTGCTTTTGGTGTGCACACACCATTATGCGCACCAAGGCTGCATTTACAGTATGTGGTAAAATACTTTTATTATATAAATATTATTAGTTTAACATAACTGTTTTCTATTGTAATATATTTTAAAATGTTACTCCAAACTTCAATGTCACATGATCCTTCAGAAATAATTGAAATATGCTATATAGTGCAATTTTTCATGCTTAACTATTTTAAATAAATTATTTTTAATAATAAAAATAATTAATGCAGAAACTGGAATACTGGATGTTTTTCAGGTTTTTTTTTGCAACAGTATATAGTTATTTACTTTAAATTCAGTGCATCCTTGCAGAGTTAAATTATTAATTTATATATATATATATATATATATATATATATAAGTTCAGCAAAGCTGTCCTGAGACAAGAATGCATTTTGGTTTTAGGCTTTGGGACAACTTTGATGAAAGGTTTTGATCCATTTCAAATGTTGACTGGTGTGTATATATTTGTTTAGCTAAATAATTAATAAACACACACATACACACAGTGGTCTGGGATCTGTAGGCAGCTGTTAAAGGTATAGATTCCATGCAGTCCCAGACATTTGCAGTCATAATTGTACAGTACAGTAGCAAGCAAGTCTTATGATTGTCAAAACTCGGTTTGGATCCAAAACAAACCACTAGTCCGTCTCATCGATTGGCGTATTTTTAGTTTTGAGCGTTTCCTGCCGCGTCTGAAGCTAATGATCTTTGGTTGCGTCCACCCGCTGCTAGCAGTGGCATATGGGTGTAACGTGCAGAGCAGAAGAGCAAGTGGGGAATGAGGAGAGATACGCCGCAGCTCTGCATTGTTATAGTGGGACCTAAAGAAACAGAATAACAAATTCATGCTGCATGTCGTGCTGTAAATAATTTAGTAGGAAGCTGTCCACCGCTTCAGCTTGTTCGGTTTGCTGACAGCCATGTTTAATAATACTCTTATTTACTGACCCCAGAACTTATAAAGTAGCGCTTCAGCGAAGACCTAGACATTAAAGGGATTTGAAGAATAAAAAGTTTTCTATTGTGCAGGCCTGTTTATGTATTCGATGACTTGAAAAATCAAATGTGCTGTACCTTGGTCTTCGGGACTGCTGGGTTTTGACAGTTTGGCACTCTTTGATCACTCAGGAATAAACCAGTGCACAGAGTTCACAGTGAAACCGGGAAAGTAATGGACTCTTCCGTACAGCAAGTGTTGAGACCTCTGAATTTTTGAAGGCAGATTTGTCCACTATGAAAAAAGATGCGGCAAAAAAGACAGTGTGACTATGAATATATTTTCCCTAAGAAACGGACAGGGGTATTAATCAGAATTATGGGAACAGTTGATAGGCATAGAATATAACTTTGATCCATAAAGATGAGGTGACATTTTTACTCTCACTCATCTCATAATTTATTAAAGAAATGTTAAATTTGACATAATCGAGTCCATTATACGAATAACACTAAATAAGTTATTATATCAATATCTAATGCCTAACCTTATATCATTTTCATTGCCACACATATTGCATGAATTATTTCTCAAAGGACAAAATATTTCTTGGAGTCAGAGTGAATCCTTGGGATTAAATTTTGAATATTCCTATTCCTATTCTTCTCTTTCGCTGCCTGAGAACTCCACAGAACAAGGTCATTTTGCAATTTTGCAAGGTCTTTCATCCAAATTGAGTGAACCTTTTAGCTAACCTTGTAAACAGAAGTTGAAAAATAAATAACTCAACAAAATAAGCGCCACACAGTTTTGAATGCTCAAAAGTGATTTCTGTCAGCAGTAAATAGCACATTTGGAAACTTACGTGAACAGATTTCAAGCAGTAAAGCCTGATAAAGCCACATGGTGACCATGACTGTCACATATAGAGCCACAATAACATTTATGCATTTACCATGATTTTTTATATGTATTGTCAGGATGTAAACAAACACATTAGCTAGCTACACATTGTTTGATGCATATGCTCATAATGAAAGAAATGCCATTATAAAACACTTTACTCATCTTTTTCCAGTTTCTGTAAATGTGTGCAGGTGTGCAGGATGCAATTAAGATAAGAGCATAATTATGTAAGCATAAAACGTCTGTTTATGTGTTGGAATGTGACATTTGTCTTAACATTAATGTAATTAGCTTCAGCTTCTCTGTGGAACTGAGACGGTAGGTGCAGAGCAAAAGAAAGGGAGCGAGAGCTTTACGTGACAATGTCTTTTAATTGTACTATGAATTACAGCAGTTCTTTTTTAAGATACAGGTCAGCACGTGCACCTCCGATCTTGTCAGACACAGACACTCATTTCCATTAAGTGCGGCCTGCACACAAGACTGCGGTGAACAAAGGTTTAAATCCATTTAACTTCTCAGCTCTATTTTAGAAACAGCAATTCCAGCTCTGTCACAAGCCCAGTGGAATGACAGAAAACACTGCCTATCTGAATTAAAGATAATGAAAGATCATTCTGCGGCTACAAGCAATATTCTGTGATGATCTCCCACATTCTGTCGGCCCTCTTTTTTTTTTACTTCCAGAGAACATTGTGTCGTTCGTAATTCCTCCGTGTAGAATTGAGCAATTAATGAGTGATGGTGGAGGGGAAGGGGGGTCTCAATTGAAATATACTTTGCTGAGACCCATGTTCTGCTGCCCTTGGGCATTTATTTCTAAAGTTTGTGTTTAATCACACAATCTCGACCATGATGGTTGTGACAGGTAATTTCCGTAATGCCGCTGACAAAAATGGATTACATGGAGGCCTATTTGATCCCATGCTTTTGTGTGCTGGTGATAAAACCAGGTAAGGGTTATCTGAGTATGAGTGCTGGCACGATATAGCTACCTAATAAGTCCCAGGATAATACAGTGTGAACGTTAAGGGAGTCGTTGTGAACGGCAAGAGGAGTAGCTTGAAAGAAAAAAAGACAGAATGAATGGGTCACATTTATTGGGGGAAACAGATTGAGCAATACTTGTGGTCAATAGTTTTTTCTTAGTCATGGACAATTTTTTTTGCCATATTGACCACTTTTTTGTATTTGTTTAAACATAAAGCTTACAAAATATATTGAGGTTTAGCCTTGAAATACGGGGGGGAGGGGGGGTAATATGAATTAAAGTTGTAAATAAAGATTATTGGAGTACATTTTACAGGTACATTTGACTTTTTCTGCTAAGATGTCGTGTTTAATTCAATGTGTTACCTTGCTTTGTAATTAATTGTGAAATTAACTAGTAATTTTTGAGTGAAAATTGTTTACACCATTTTTTTCAGTCTAAGACCAATTCTAAAAATATTATTGCAGTAGAGCTACTGTAATATTGTTATATTTTGTCTATTAATAACACTAAATATTACTGTCAGTTGTTTAATAACAACAGCAACAACAATAATTCATTGTGTGTTTTTTATCTATAAATATTCTATCTATAAATATATTTTCCAACCCAGTTGTCCAATATTATCCTACTAAGATTTGTAATTTACTCTCTCAAGAAATATCTTTAATGTATCAAGAATATACAGTATCTTGTTTTAAGGTCACAAAAGCTTGTAATATGAGAAATTCATATGATTTTGGCCGTAAGGTATTAAAGATTTGAAACAACAAATAAAACATATGTGTCAAATTTTTAATTTGCACGATATCTTTATCCTGATGAAGGCCTGTGATTATGTTTAAGATGATAATTAAGTTTTTGACCGCAAGTGTTACTGGATCTCTTTCCCTCAGTTCTTTTGTTTTAGTCTGCACACCTTGTTTAGTGGGTAAGATCCACTTTTTCACATTTATTGGTATAAGATGCAGTGTGTAGCTATTTCCTGTTGTCTCACACTTTGAGAGGAAGTGCAATGCATTCCATACAGGTGTGAAACCTTCATTGGAATGAATCAGGCAGCTAACACAATAGTTTTAGAGGCGTCTCATTGATTGGAATGATATCTAGGTGCTCGCTTTTCTTTTAAATTGGAATCAGTGATGGAACAGTTGGAATATTAATGCTTTTCTGAGTTGTTTAGCATTTATGGAGCTATGGCAAAGCAACATGAGTCCCATTGTGGGCCTCCTGTAGTGTTCTATCTTCTCTGTGGTGCATTTAATAATTGGTACTCATTTTCATTCCTGCCACCCTAGTAGTTCAGCAGCTGGGTAATTACTGCAAGCCAGCTTTAAGACTATGCATGTCAGAGCATTGTGTGTGTGTGTGTTTTCCTCAACATGTTCACCAAATAATTCTACCCATTTCAGTCGGTCTCTCCACTTGTTTTGAAACTACATTTCACAATTCACTTATTAACACCTTGTGTTATTAGTAACACACAATATTGTGTTACATCACGTTAACACTCGAATTGCATCCCTCAAGAAATGCTTGCACTCAAGAAGTGAATTTATCTCTCTCCGGGAAGAGCTTGATCCCATTTGCCCTGGGGCGACAGAGGGCTGAAATCTCCGGTCAAGGCCTATCATAATAAGACACTGACATGATGTCCAGATGTAATCTATGGGCTACTAGTTAAGCTCATTGTGCATTGCTTTGAGGAAGCTCAGACCTAAACTTCTTTTTATGCAGCACTGGAAAAGAGGATGTTTCTTATACATTGACATAATTAATCAGGAGACAGTGTGCTCCCTCAATTAACACCGCAGGGAAAAGTGGAATTGGCCTCTTTTTGTATGTTGTGGCAGATTTAAGGACCTTTGCGGTGAGCAAACAAATGGAGAGGCCTTTAATGAGCAGCGAGAGTCGGACGAATAAGCCTGGAAATATGGTTATTTTAAGTAATTGATGATCTTACAGGAGAACACGGTGATTGGAAATGGATGGATCATTTGGAATTTGTTAATTGATTTTGGGCTTCATTAAAGGGGTAGTTCACCCAAAAATGAAAATTTTGTCATTATTTACTCACCCTCATGTCATTTCAACTTGACTTTCTTTTTTCAGTGAAAAACAAAAGAAGATATTTTGAGAAATGTCTTAGTGGGGGGGGGGGGGGGGGGGGGGGGGGTCTGTGTGTGTCCATAGTCAATGGCATCCAATTGACTTTCTTTTGGAGCCCACTGACTTTAAATTGTATGGAAAAAACAGTTTTTCAAATCATAATCTTTCGTGTTCCACAGAAGAGAGTAAGTGATACAGGTTTGGAATGACAAAGAAAAATAAATGATGGCAAAATGTACATTGATTGGGTAAATTATGTCTAATTCAAGTAGTAGTAACATTGCTGTAACATGTTGAGTGTAAGGCTAAATCTTGCAGAAGTTTATTTTGAGATTGCTTCAGTCGGTGTGTGATGTCCGTAATGGTTTGCGTCAAGATTTCGTACTGTCAAATCTCATAAAACATCATGACGGCGAAGCCAGTTTGTTTGCCTGTACACGCTAAAAGTAACAGAAGAAATGGTACCATCTGTCCTCCTTTTAGTAAGACTGACTGGCTCTGAAGTTCAGCGCAAACATCAGACATTTTCATATAATTTGCCAGCTGCTGGGTTAGCTGGAATTTGAATTACAGGTGCCATGGCGGGTTGGTTGTGTGAGAGGGTGTATGAATGAGCAGGGCGTGTCTCAGAGCAGCAGCTGATGATTACAGGGAGTGGTCTCGGGAGACGAGTACTCCTCCGATTGTTCCCTACCTCACGCTGCCACTTAAATGAAGGCGAGTCCCTCCGGAGGGCCTTTGCTCTTTTGCAATCTTCATAAGGAAGTGGGAAGCTAATTAATGATATGCTAATGACTTCAACGCAGCATCCCTTTGCAAGACTTTCTCAATATTGATGTACTTGGATCCGCTGTTGTATTATACCGTAGACGGAGACGTCAGTGAAACCCATTTGCTTCAAATGTGGCTCACAGTTTAACGGTCCTAGATTTTTTTTTTCCTGAAAATATTATTTCACTTTATCAGTAATATTTTTTATATTCATTGGTTTTACTAAAAATAAATTATATCTAATTTTAGCTGATGAATGTGAGACATAGAAATAACACAGCATATCAAGCACACTATTATAGCGCTGCAAATCTTTATACTCTAGTTATTCATTTTAGTGCATTGTTACAGGAAGTGCAAATTCACAAAGCGATATACACATTCTAACATTTCAAGGTTATTTGTGTATTCGCAGCATTTTATGCTGATGCAAGTTGCAGTATTATGCTTATATTGGGTATATATGTATCTGATTAATCTCGTAAGGATTGGATGTGTTTTGGAGACTTAACTCACCCAGTAGTAAAGCACTTCTGTTTACCGATGATCATTCATTGTTTAGCTTTAACACATTCAGCTCAAATCATAATCTTTCGTGTTCCACAGAAGAGAGTAAGTGATACAGGTTTGGAATGACAAAGAAAAATAAATGATGGCAAAATGCTTGGTTCATTTTTCATCTTATTTTTTTCTCTACATGTTTTCGTTAACAATGTTTTAATTGAAAATCCATTAATTACCAATATGGTGCACATTTTCCGACACAAATCAAAACATGCGTTTCAAGTCAAGTTCAAGTCAAGTTGAGCTTTATTTCATTCTGCTACATGTGTGGACATATAGTGGAACGAAATGTCGTGTCTCGCAGGACCACAGTGCTACATACTAGTTAAACATAAGATAAACATATAATGATACAACAATGCAAGTATAAGTGAAAAAAAAACAAAAAAAAGAGCATCTGACTATATAAATACTATAACTACTATACCTAGTTGCCTAGACATACACAAACTGAGACTGTACAAGAACTTTACATATATACTGTACATGAAATTGTGCAAAAGGATAAAAATAAAAATTGTATATATTTTGTTAGTTAATATTTTTGTCAGTTCATTTTCTTGGATTTGAAACAGTTCTTATAGAATCGCACAATCCGCTAATTATAGAATGTCCATGTGAATGTAACACATAAGCAGACTGAATCCCTTTTACGTCATTTATGTCACCGTTAGTAAGGTTTTTCATTACTGGTGTGAATCTTTCTTTACGTGCTGTATCTTTTCATTTTTTCTTTTTTCTTTTAACTTGCTCGAATCAAGATAGCGCCATGCTCAGCGGTGCAGGACTTTCAGAGCTCCACATATTAAGCGGTTAATTAATGGACTCCTGTCCACGCGCCTCAGTCGGATCCGTGGTGGAGGAGGCCTGCACGTCAGCTCTGATGGATCACGGATCCGTCAGCTCTGAGGCTTTTCCTGTTGGTCGGTGCTGAACCGTTACTGCATGTGACAGCCCCTGGTCCTGTCAGAACGAATCGCCCCCTCCTCACGGGCTCTGCAGCAAAGGAAAGTGACACGTTAATGGAAGCTAAAGCACTCTAATGGCAGTGCCTGGTGAAAGCACGGGGAAGTCATCCACGGCATTTGCCCCAGCTCTCTAAGATGTCGCTCCGAATCGCCGTCTGGGCATCAAGAGCGCATGCCCTCGCCCCGGCCCTGTCCACAACCCTTCCCCTGTCCCTGTTTGTACAAACATCCTTTTAGTGCGTTGGTTTTTTTATAGCCCGTATATATCTGTTCTGGACCTTTGGGGTTTCGATTATGAGCCGAAGAACTAATTGGTACAAAAACACTTCAGCATTACTTGTTATGATTTTAGCACCCACAAACATCTAATTAGCACTCTACCGCTGGCCTCCATCTTTTCTGAGCGTTTGTCTTCTATTTAAAGGATAGTCGGTTTCCATGGTTTTTATAAATGGGAACACTGGAAAAGAGAAAAAAGGGAGAAAATAGAAAAAGAAGAAAAGCCACCGATTCTCTGTTCTTTTTCTTCCCCCCCGCATGTTTCCACAGAGGTGATTAACGGTGAGATGGGATTGTTTTTGTTGCCAATTAAAAAGACAGCAAAGTCTTAATGCATTGAAATGAGCGCAGATCAGCAGCTGCTGTCAAGCCAAAGCTGGGGGTGGACAGCTAGCGTCTCTGCAGCTTCTGCTCTAGGTAACCAGCTGTGTGGAGGTGCTAAGGATCGCTTGCCTTGTCCCACCCAGTAATCAATTTGCAGGCCCCTAGCGCAGACAGCAGCGGGGTAACAAACGACTCGCATTTCTGTTGCTTCCAGACGCACACTCAAGTGCTAATGAAAGGCAGTCTCAGCTGCCATGCAATCTGCCTGCACTCCTCATTGCCCCCGAAAGTCCCCCATGCATTGGGCCCATTGTCTCTGCGCTGCCGTATTTTTGCCGGAGCCCCATCTGTTTCCGTAATTACTGTCATGTAAACTGACTTTTCCAAATTGTGCGATGTGCAAAGTAAAAGAGCGGCAAGGAATCTCTGATTAGCCTCCCGGTGCTGATCGTCGCTGATGCTGCCGTCTGTGGCGTTTGGAAAAGTGTCACATATCGGGAGACGGACGGTTTGAATTCCTATACAGTCCGTGACCGAGCCAGACTTCGTGCCCGCCGTGGTCCCGCTCTTCTATTTCCAGCCCAGAATGGAGAAAATCTATCACTCCTATTCGGTTATGGCGTTTTTTTATTTTATTTTCCTATTGGAAATGATTGGAGAAGTTGCCTGCATTCTCCACCAACCGGGAGAAACAAACAATACTATTTACAATGAGTCTCAGCCATCACAGCCTGAACGCCTGGCTCATCGGTTCCCGCTCAGCCTGGCTAGATAATGGCTGATTTTTCTGCACAAAACCCATCACGCTGTGGCTGAGGATGTTAGCCATCATCCTGATTTAGGATTTACATTAAGCAGGCCAGGATTGTAATGAAAAATAACACTAACAATGACCAAACCGGCTCCCTGCAATCCACCTCCATGTGACTTCATCAATCTTCCCTACACGTTCAGCACCTGCTGCAGTCCTGTCAACTTCTTGACACAGGGTGGAGGCAGCCAGTCCTTCCTTATTAGTCTGTCAGCGATGGTGATGCTCACATCGGGTGCACAGGCTGAAATGGAGCCCGGGCCTGTGGCTCCGCACCCTGCTACTGAAATACACCCAACCTGATCCTAAATGACAATGTGGCAAGCACTGCCACAGCTCATTTACTCAGACACTCGAAGGGATCTAAACGCGCCAAAAGTTGCGTCGCACCTCCGAAAGCTGCCGTAGTTCGTCTCAAACATCTGAGGGATGTGTTGTTTGTCATTTGTGTGTGGATTTTCTTTTGTGTTTTGCCCTCTAAAAGGGACGACAAGGGGATATTAGTTGTCGTTTTGATCGAAAATGTCACAAGTACGTGCCGGATTGTTGTTTAGCAAAACACATCTCCATCTTTGACTTTGTTTTCCTGTTGGTGCGCCTTTGAGAGCTTGTCATTAATAATTAAAAAACATAATGGAAACAACCAACCATGTTGCCTTTTAACAGGAGTCAATTTGTTGTGGTGTGGTGGGAAGCAGGCTGCTTTTAGAAACACAATTCATGGGGAGGGATTTGTATTCGTGTTTGTCATATCTAACTGATAACTCCACAACAGATCAGTCAAGTGTGTATTGCAAATGAGCAAAGGCAAAGCAAAATAAGTATTAAGGATTAGCCACTGACAAGGATTTTTTTCCGCCTTTCAGGTGCATATGTAGCAGGCCCTTCTCATTAGTGTTGACGCGTACCATTGCACACAATAAGTTATTACACCGAGCTCACTTTTTCTGTCAGTTCCTGAAGCTATAAAATGTCTGTGAAATACAATCTAAACAGTAAAAGCTTGAAATAACCGTGAACTATTTTCCAGCTCAGGGTATGATTAAATTTTCTTCTCACCTTAAATGGTTTCTTCCTTATTCTGGGGTGGTTTCTATTGTTGTTGTGCGGTTATATAAAAGCACTGATTGTGGAAAACGTTTAACAGAGGTAATACTGTATGTTCAGGTCCATCTGAGTGCACAAGGGACATTTTTTTGTTGTTGTTTTGGTCTTGTCCAAAATTTACAATCTATCTAAAGCTGTATTTATTTACTATCTCCAATTGTTCCTGGTCTTCTTGTACAATGGTCTGTGCATGCTAATGTAAGGGTGGAAAAAGTATAACTTTCATCAAAAATGTAATAACTTTCTCAGCCTCTGCTGATGTAACCAAGGCTGTGCGGGTGGGGAAAATAATATTCGCCAATAATATCATGGCTCACTTGACACACTTCCAACAAACCCCAATGGATACTGTGAAGTCCCGCCCTACATGACTTAATACTGTATTCTGTTTCACTAAGAAATATGTCTTAAAGGGACAGTTCAACCAAATCAAACATTCTATCTTCATTTAGTCACACTCATATCAGTCTAAACCTCTATGACGAGGTATTGTGAAAAATGTTTCAGTGTTTGGTTGTTTCTTATTTTTTTTGCAACTTCACTGAATTTCATTGTTTAGGCAATATACAGTTGAAACGTTATTTAAAATACCTTCTTTATGTTCCTTAGAAGAAAAAGGCATAGAGGTTTGGAACAACCACGAGTAAATAATGACAGATGTTTTTTTAATTTTGGCTAAACAATCGTTTTCATTTTATTGCAGACATTATGAATCCAGTGACTTGTTTTTGCTTTGTTTTGATTTTGATGCCAAACGATCTGATGTAGAAAAATGTAGTAAACTGTTATCTAAGTAACCCAGAAACTTCACCAGTTTTCAGCTTGGCAAAGATCAGAGCTTTCGCTCATTTCATTTTTAATAGAATCGTGCTATTCTTTGAATAAATTTGACATTAGGCTGTTCTCTGGTACCATACAGTGCAAAAGAAAAAAGCACACAAGCTTTAGAAACGTTGTTGCTTCCCTCCACCCGCCCCCCCCCTTCTTTCTGCCCATCACAGACAGACCAATAACACAATGTACACAAGAAATCTGAGAGAGAGCCATCACTGACAAACAAAGAGATAAACGAGGTTTCTCTCTCTCAATATGCAGTCCCTGCTTATTTATTCAGTAAAGGCGAAGACAACAGACGCTTTGCAAAGGGCAGCCATGCCTCATCACATGTCAAAGGCACAGTGACACGCAGCGAAATAAACACTACTATCTGCGATGAAACGCTGGCCGAATGTCCTTTTATTTCTTTTTTAAAAAAAAATGCACTGGTTGACGGTCCAGACAGGGAAAAAAATGGAGGAATACAGGAGGAAAGGCTGAGAAGACGTCTATGGATGTGGAGGGGGAAGAAATAGTCTTGCCTTCAGGCTATGAGTGGGGTGGAGAAGAAAAAGAGTAAAATGGAGCAAAGCAGCCTACTGCCCTCTCCATAATACATGTCTGCCGGCTCCTCAGAAGCCCTTTTTAATTACAGCCCCTCGTGCAACATAGAAAAACATAGATTTTTATGACTCTGCTTTTTTAAAGTAACAAGGATATGAAATCTTGTTATGGATTTGCGAGTCACCTTAGGTTGTAACGTGGCGCAAAGAGGGAGGGAAAAAGATTAAAGAGAAAGAACATGAATAATTCAAATTCTTTTTCCCCCTACTGTATATCTTTGCACTTTCTACTTAGACCTTGGTCGGCCCGTCGGTTGAATATCAGTGGCATTTAACATTTAACAGCTGTTAATGAATCTACAATAAAGGCCTTGCTGCTGAAAGGGAGATAAGGGCCAGAGTGCTTTTAAAAGAAGCGTGATGAACAATAAATTTAAACATTTGTGTGTGCTTTAATTAATTATTTAGTACCTCACATTTGGCCTAGTGTGCACACAAATGTTCTTTTATGATTCAGATAAGCAGATACTTTCTTGTGTTGCCCTTATATGTCGCTGTCTCAGTTTGCTCAGTGAACCTTTTTTTTCTTCTTTTTTGTGCAAGGCTTCCTTTTTCAAAAATAGTTACATCAAAAAATATGGTTCAGCCAAAGTCATTTTATTTCTTTGTATTTTAAAAGGACTATCAGGACATTTGTCAAATCATTAGTTCAAAATAAAATAATATATATATAAATATATATTTAATTTCACTGCAGTGCACAAAAATACAGTTTTCACCAGCATTGTTTCAGGATGTACGCATTGAAAATCAATCATAATGTGGGATTATGTTTGTGATTTTTTTTTTTTTTATCCTCAAAGACAAGCATATTTTTTGATGCAGTAGCTTAAGAGGGCTTCTGCATAAACTTCATTGTAAAATAGCCAAGTATCTTTTTTTTCTTTCTTTTTTTAAAATTGGAAAGCATGAACCAAATGGTTCAGATGGTTCATAGTAGGAGTGCACTTGCAGTTCTGCATTGATGTCAGTGATTTTTTTTTTTTCTTCAATATTTTACATATCAAACATGTTTTTGATAACAGTGGTCTAATAACAAATTACCATAGTTACAACAATCCTTATAACATTTATATACATATCACATTTTCATAGAACATATGGTTACCATGGTAAATTTAAAGCACATACAGTATGTTTTTATTTATGTTTATATAATTTTATTTACATGATTTGCATCAGTACAGAATGATACATTTAAATGCAACCTTTATGGATAACTCAACTGTTAGGGGCTCATAATAATAACAATTATGTTTTTAAAAAGTAATAAAAAGAAAGAAAATTGTGTAGCCTACTAAGTCCTAATATTGTCTAGTCCCCCCATATATAGCTATCCGTTAAAGGGTTAAACGGTTTACTTATTCTATTTTACATTATAAAAATAAAAACAAATGTTTTACTCAAAGTGCCATAAGAGATGCTTCATTCAGTGATTATCCACAGTAAAATCTTTTCATTTGTTTTAACAGTGGAATAGTAAATAGTGTTATAAAATGCAGTAAAGGTATTAGTTTGGACAGGTCTTCCTTACAGCACAAAGCATTACAGGCTGATATGAAATGATTTTAATGCAACACAAATGTGATGACAGTTTGTTTACGTGCTGAGAGCTTCATTCCATGCGCGCGGTTTATGTTTCGCCATAATAATACATTATAAGGACAATTCAGTTTCTCGCAAGAGAAAAAAATGAAGAGATTCCCCCACCCCCGGTAAAAAAAAAATGAATGTGTGATTTCGGATTGGCCCCCGCCCCGCATTTCTTCGCCTCGGAGATTCAGATGCTGCTGAATGAAACAGACGGTGCGCCCGAACTCCTCTGACAGCGAATGGAAAATCACACCCGCTTCAACTTCACTACGTCCAGTCACCAACTCTCTTATCTCTTGCCCGTGATTGAGTTTATTTACAAGCGCCAGAAACGGACTGAATAGAGTCTCGTGCATATTTACAAGGGCTTTAATCAAATCATCACGGACAAGAACAGACGCGTGCTGTGTTTTCGCGCACTACCGGGACGCTCGCGCTCAAACATCCACATTCGCTCGTAGCCGGTTATTCAGCCGCGTTTACGCACACTCCGCTGGCTGCTTCAAGGCTTCATAAAACCCCGTGAAACTCGGCGGCCAGGACAGGACGAGCGGACGCAAACACGATGCAGCATCCCCTGACGGGCGGAACGTGCGTCGCCCTGCCAAACGTGGACATGTGTCCTCAGCTCTCCTGTGCCTTGACTTTCATGTACCTACAGCAGGTGAGTGAGTGAGTGAGCTCCTCTCAGAGCCCGCGCAATCCAGTGCCGAATATGCGAAACGCCGTTTGTGGCAAGCCGTTTTAGCATGCATATCTTTTTTAGTTATTACTAAAGTATAGTGTGGCTTTAATGTTAGTAACATTATGCTTGTACTTATTCTGGTAAGCTAGTGGCTAGCTGCTATTTAATTAGGCTCTAGTACATCCTGTGCTAGTTACCATTCAAGTGCTGTATATTCCACTCACCAGTACTGTTTAGACAGTATTATATTTCAGTTGTTACTAGCAAGTTTAATTGAACTGTAAAGTAGATGTTTGGGCAAGTCATTAGTCATGTCAAGTGAAAAAGCAACTGTGTCTGTTGAGGTAAGATATTTTGGCCATAACAATAAGGATAGTTTTTCATAAGCAGGTGCTAGTAAAAAGACTAGTAAATCTAGGGCCGGTTGCATAAACTTCTTTTTTTTTTTTTCTCTTCAAGACAGGTCATTTTTTTAATTCAGTTACAAAATGGTAGATTGGTCTAATTTGAATCTGAAAAGTATGACTGATTTCCTCTTGTTGGTCAAACTAGTTCTTAAGACACAGTCTTAACTTAGTGGCTATGTTTATGCAACTGGCCCCAAGAATGCATACAAGTCGTACATACAAGTCACTATTTTATAGAATCTAATAAATCTGTAAACTTGTGAAACTTGAAAAGTTATAGTCACTGTTGGGTTACTTACTGCTAATAAAAAAAAACAAGTGCTAATAACTTGAAAAATATAAACTAGTTAGTAAGGAATGAATGTTCAAGCGGCTTGCCACAAACGTTGTGTGTGAGTGTGGGTGTGTGACCAAGTGTAAGTGGAACACAGATGAAAGTGGACAGTTTGGTAAGAGAGGGATTTTGTCTACTAGTGTGTTGACGTTTTGGTCGTGCATCTTTCGTGAATCATCTGTCGCTATTTAAGTTTGCGCATGATCACGTTAAATAAATAATCTGACATGTCATCTGTTTTGAATAAGCCTTAAAAGTAGTCTATATATAACTACGCATCCTAAGGTTGTTTGAGAGAGTGTGAGCTGATTTTACACTTCTTGTAGAGGTAAAACACTTTATGTAGTTATACTGTGTGATAAACAATTCTGCTGACTTTGCTACATGATATCCTCATGTGCTCAGCATATTGTGTGTGCATGTGTCTGTTTAATGCATTTCGCTTGCTTTAGTTACTCTTATTAGATTATATTTAAATCACTTTTATGATTAACTTGGATCATATTGCACAGTTTAAAAAAACAAACAAATAAAAACCTGATTTTTAATTTAGAGTCATTAATGTGCTAGACTGCACCCTTGGGCGTCTTTTCATCCCCTGATTATCTGATACACTTGATTGTCATCAGTGCCTTTTCCAAACAGTGAGTCGGCTCCTAGAGTGATGACAATTCAAGGGGATTTATCAAATCAAAAGTTAATCTATGGTATTGATCAGTCATCAGATCCTATGTGCCAGTGCATGTCTCTCTCCAGACTCGACGTGACTGAGATCAGTGATCTCATTTAACTTTCATCTGTCGCACCGAGCCACCATTAACCTTCAGTGACATCTCTAACCTTTGTCTTATCCAATAGAAATTGCATTCCATGTCAGTTTAATTGCAAATACATCTGAGTGATAAATATATAATTTTTTTTCTAACAAAGAGACAGGTTTTATTTCTCTAATCAAGCCAGAGTATATCAGTCATTCATTTCTAAGGGAGAACAGATGCTGAACAAATGTATGATGCTTCAGCACCAGGTTGCATGAAGTGAAGATTAACTTCATGCAAGATTATCTTCAAAACTTCAAGACTGTCGTTTTAATCATTTTTCTTGTTATCATGAAAGTTGCTTTGTTTTTATGTATCAGTCAACTTTTTTGTTTCAATATTTTTAGTCTGAGTTTGTATTTGGCAAAAAATCTGGGATTGGTGTTCTAAGATCATCGTGACATAGAGGTTGATTTACTTGATTTTTAGTTTTCTGTTTTTCAAATATTTGTGCCTGCACAAGCATTTCTGTTTTTCTGTGTGTGAGTGTGTGTGCGCGTTCACGTGTGCTGAGTGAACTGGGAATCTGGGTCTTTGAGACTATTTATAGCTGAGATGCAAGACATTTTGAATACATCTCACTACAGCTGGGGTCTCATTCAGGACTAGGCACAGACGACGCGACTTTATTTTTTTTCTCGATTTGCTTTCTTTACATGTGGGTCACGTGTACGTGGCATGCGGAACAATGTTGTCTAGGAATAGCTTATGTTTTATTGTGTATCAGCAGGACCTGTAAGCTGGAGTACTTATGGATTGTTTGCATTCACTGGCAGAATTATTTTCATCAAAGCAAGTAATTACTTAATAAAACAGGAGCGTCTCTTAGCGACAGCTTCATGTTGAACAGAGACGTTTAATTAGTTGCTTCTATTGAAAGGCCCAGCAGTCAGTGCATATATATAGCGTATGTTATCCCTACGTATATGTGTGCTTTTCCCAGCACATTTTACTAACGCTATTTGTTTGCATTCACCCTCAGGACTAGGGCGTTTTTTACAGTGCTTGTGTCAGTAGCGGGGCAGGTTTAAGCAGCTGCCAGATAGACCTCACCTGACCCTTAAAGCCGGGGGCGTCCTGCACCCGCTCCTATCTCCCTCCTGCCGCAGGACCCCAGCCTGACCTGGAGTGGGCGGTGTGGGAGGTGTGGTCGCCTGGTCTTCACGGCTAAAATCAATCCAACCCAAAGTCACATGGCTCTAGCTTTCTTTCAGCAGATCTTTTACGGCCCCCATCTCACTCCTCTCACTCTCTTCGCTGCTCCCATCTGTGCTGACTATGCGTAACTGCTCCTCTCTCTTTCCTTTCCATTACATCTGCTCAGTGCTGTTCATTTATTTAAGTACCCAGCGCACCCATACACCATCACGCCTCCTGGACACTTCTGCTTTTCACTGTTTCTTTCTCAAAAGGCTCATGCATTAAAGTAATAAAAATAAAAACTGTGATTCGGACCAGGTGACGTTTTGTAGCAGTGTATTTTTGTGTCGTATTTTGGGGCTAGTCTATCAAGCTGGTGTGTGTATGCGTGTGTGTGAATATGTATGAATATGTAAATACTAGATATTTATGCAGCTTAATTTATTTTTTTTCTGTACACTTTTTAACTGTAATTATGTACAGTACTGCTAGAGAGGTGAAATGCTATGCTAAATACTATAAATAAATGCTATAAATGTTGTAGTAAATTGAAAGACCCTTTTAAAATGAAAATATACTTCTAAATTAATCATAAATTAATTTTATTATGATGAAAATATTTTTATTTGGCTTTTGCAATCTTTTGCTCTTTTTTAAGACTACATGAAATGTTTGTAGTTTTAAAATTCATTACTGATTAAATGTAGGGCTTTTTAAAATGAATAATAATAATAATAATAAGCACTTAAAAAACAAACTGGTTACCTGTTACAGAACCTTAGATACATGAAACATTTGTGAACATCTTGAAATCATGATGTTTTTATTTTAAAAAGGTCTTATGTGTCACTTACCCATTCAAAATCAAGGCTTGTGTCAATTTAAAAAGTGCTGCTTTATTTCTTTAAAGGCTCTTTTGGCTTCAGTATTTATGTTATTTTTCTCTCCTGTCTCATCAAAGGAGTAGAGTTCAGATTTAATTTAAATTCAGACATTCCACCAAATCAAATTATGGTTAATTTCATTATTTAATTGAAATAGCGTTGGAAATCAATTGCAGTTTTTTTCCCCCAATGTTAGCATGACACATAAAGTGATTGATGCTGATTTTCAAAAGTATTTTAAGCATCAAAAATAAATTGGAGATGATTAAGAGCTCGGGTCTGAGAGTGAACCTGTCCTTTCATTGTGCTTGGGGAGGTTTTTGAAAGGGCAAATATGCAGAGAACGATATAAGCATGTTCAAACAAAGACAGTGAATTTAACATTTAACTTTCAATTTGAAAACCACCCCCGCCATTGACGCTGTAGTTTTTTGTGTGTTTTGTTTTCTCTGATCTTTTCAATCAAGATGCATTAAAAGCTAACCAGAGAGTTTAATTTGTATTGTTGAATGGCATTGAAATCTATATCCTTGGCTCTTTGTGTAGCGCTTCATTTATTCCATCCACTTCCCATCTCGCAGCCCTCAGCGAGTCACTGAAATGAGAGATTGGTCATGTCATCAAGTCCTGATGAGTTTTCAAACCCTTCAGTAAGCATTGACAGGCAGGTAAAGGCCAGGGCTATTGCGCTTGTCATGGGCCATGACTCTAAATGATCACATCCTTTTGTCTGCTCTGTTTGCATGCTCTTAGTTGAAGTTGGTTATTGCTTGAATGCAAACAAGAGGGTAGTGAATGTCCTAGGTCATGTGTGCGTGTTGTGCACCGGTGCATGGCCCTCTGGGAGAGAGAGATAGAGCGCAAGGCAGAGGAAGAATGAGGTGGGAGATTGCTGAGGGACGAGAGGGAGAGAAAGAGAGAGAGAGGCGAAGCGTGTATGGAAATGGGGGCGGAGACCATCTGCCGGGCCTTGCTGGGCACATGTGTTCCTGTTTGTGTGTTTGTGTGTAGAAGAGTGATTAGTCTCTCACATTCATAATGTCTGTTTGCTTTTGCAGCTGTTGCACAATTTACCAATCCTCTCCCTGTCCCTTTTTTATTTTTTTTAGCGTGGCTGCATTGCAAAGGCACCCTCTGTTCTCCGTGAGCATTTTACAGTTCAGTTGAAGCATCTTTATAGTGACAGTGGTTTTGTTTTATTTCTAGAAGGGTGTTGCGTGTGATACAGTATTTTTGTGAGGATGTCATAACACTTGCTATGGTCATAAAATTGTTCTGTGGTCAGCCCACTGTTAGGGGTCTGGCGTGTATACAAAAAAGCGCACGACGAAGGAGTCAAAATAATCCAATGACTGAAAAGGGCACAACCAAATGTAAATCCAAAATAATAGCAGACCAAGGAACATGGGAGAACACAGGCTTTAAATACTAAACGTAATCAGGGAGGAACAAAAAACAGGTGTGTAACTAACTAATCAAAAACCATGGAAACAAACGAGGCAGGAAGACGGAGACATAGATACTAAACTAAAACAGATCATACATGTAACACCCACATCCCTGTTGACTGATTCTGAAATTTGTCCAGAGATAGAAATGGACAGTTTGGGGAAAATCAGTTGTCCAATAAATAAATAAATAATGATGTGCATTAGTGTGAAAGTTTGCTATTACTGCATACTGTACGAGAAGGGCGTGCTGTCACAAATGTTATGTCTTTTTATTTAAAGGAATTAAAGAATTTAAAGCAAATAAAGAAAAGAAGACAGTAGTAAAAGAAATGTAATCTTTTGTGAAGCAATGCATTTGAACTCATTTGAAATACATTTTTTAATATGCACATTGAATCTTAATCATATGCATAAATGGCTATGTTAAAGTTTCTTGTTTCTCACATTGAATTATAAATTAGATTACATGAATTACGTAAATGATATAATATGATATAATATGAGATTTTCAATTCAAACCTACAAAGTTTGACGAAACATTGAATAGTTTCCATCACTTACTGGATATTTCCTTACATTAAAAAACAAACAGTTGCCAAATGTTAAATATTACATCTCACCTCACACTTTTTAAACCTTCAATTTGGCCATATCCAGTTATTGGGGATGATAGATAAAGCACTGCTCTCTTTTTTTCAAAGGATTACATGTCAAGTAGTTTAGTTGAGCCTATCAGCTGAAACTGCAGTCACAACTGCTGATTGTTTTGAATTCATGTACAAGTAAATTTGTTTATGTAATAACAATAAATTAAGAAGTTAATTTTTGATAGATAGATAGATAGTTCCGTATTCGCCGTATATTGATGTCATTATCCACCCAATCTGCTAGCTGTGGTGAGCTCAAAAGTGGATGGTATTAAGGTCATTTTACATTTAGTAGCGCCTTCTGCATTTTAGTATTCCCTCAAACAATAGCATCTACACCTATGTGCAAGACTGAAGACAGAGAGCAGGAGGGAAAGATGCAATAGACTGATTAAAGCAAGGCAGGAAAGCGTCGAGAACAGAAGCAGACGGAGAAAAGATTGAGCCGAAGCTCCGTAATGCGCTCGCGTTTCGTGTTTGTCTTCTGGCTGCCTGAAAGTAATTATCCAGCTGCTGAGCGGCCAGGCTGGAACGATGTTTTATGAGCTTCTGTGTTTAACACATCCAAATGAACAAATGTCAGCTCCCGTCGTGCTGGTTAACTCTGTCCAGCAGGGCCTTCATTCAGCTGTGACAGGCCTTGCTTAATGCGAGCGCTCCCTGCTTATGGTCAGTCAGCAGAGGCAGCGAGACCGGAGCCCGATACGGGGAGGAGGTGGAGTTGGCATGTTGAGGGCTTGCTGTAGATTACGGCCACTGTAATTGCTCTGAAATGGAACTGCATCCCAGCCAGCAGGCAGCTCATTAGAAACAAACCCCAACATATCAAGTGAACCTCAGGGAGCTGTGGAGAAAAAAAAAGGCAAAGAAAAGCAAGAAAAAAAACTGCATCACCAGCCTCCACATCTACAGCTGTGTCTATACAGCTCCTAAAACAGTTGTTCAATTATTTGGATCGTCGGGAAAAACTGGGACAGTTTTTTTTTTGTCGTGGAAGGAGAGGGGGAGGGGCTGTGGTCTCATTAATGTTAATCAATATTTAATCAGATGCATGAATATGGTGCAAATAACAATATCAAGAACGTCAGCATTTAGCCTTAGCGCTATTTCCTTCCAAAAAGTGAATCCAGGTTGTGTTAATTGTGAGTCTCCCGAGGAATGCTGTCAGCTCAGGGTTCTCGTCTCACTCGCTCTCGTCTGATTGACTGTATCCCGGAGCCGCAGGCCTGCATTGGGCTCCTCCCTGGCCGAGGGCGTGAATACAGCCTGTTCTGCTCATACGGTAATTAGACAGGGAGCAATCGCTCCACTGCAGTGCCTGCCTAAACTCAAGACCGCTCTACCAGCTTCCAGCTGAGCCGAGATCTCTGTGTTTTGATCCCGGCCGCTTCTTATATTTGCTGATCTCACAAACATACACAGGGGGTGATGTATTAGTTAGTCAGACTGCGATTTCTAATGAGGAGTCATCATAAAATGCATCGCCGCACTCTGCTTCAAGCCACCGAGGAGAGGTAGACGATATTGCCAGTGTGTTTTTGAATTTACTGTGGAATCTTTCTCCTGGCGTTCTCGCTCTCCCTTTTCTCCGCTTATCTTATTATTTCCTACTATTTGTCCCTTTAGTGCTTTCTGACTTGATTTGTTCCGCAAGCAACCCTGAGCAGTGCAGAAAGCCGAGCGTTTTGACATATATTGGAGGTTATAAAAGACTGAAGGATGGGTGAAGTTATCTGGGCATGGTTTGCTGATGATTTGTCACATGTGCACGTGCCCTTTTAAGTCAAGCTGGTTCACACACCGGCCATCTTGGTAACACCCTGAGTGGCTATATTTTCTATGTTGGTAATTTATTTTGGTAGGCAAAAACCCAGAAATGAGTTAGCATTTTAGCACTTCAGGTTTCCACATTGGGTTTTTGGTTGCCTGAAATAAGGTCTGTGGTTAACACAATCTCAAGGTATTTTCATGTTTTATTCTACAACATAAAATACATCAGTTTTAACCCTTGTGGATTTGTTTTTTCAAAACTTTACTTGAAAAAGGCTGTTGCTGACAAGAGGCTAAATGGCTAAAAACATTAAGGGCCAGTTTTACTAACAGCTTGCGCCAGCACAAAGTGTCTTTTGGCGTTAAAATAGAACGGCCAGTTAAGGGCCAGTTTTACTAAAGATGTGCTGAAAAGGCGTGGACACATTTATTTTTGCACCTGACCTTATTGAATATGCATTTCTAGGAGTTTCCCTTTCAGACGCTAAATTTATGGGAGGAAAGTATTCAAATGAATCACGCAATGAGATTTACTAACGTTTGCGCTTGTCAAATTACTGGTATTTGGGCAATTATTAAACGCCCAAAAAAAGCACGTCTTAACTATTTTAGTTTGAAATGGCTGCAATAATTGTTGCTAGGAGGAGGCACATCAGAGAACAGAGAGTACGTGGTAGAAAGGAGATGATTTCTTCTACATGTATTAATTTATTTGGAATGCAAGAACACCACAAAAATATTGTTTGCCAAGCCATGTTATTTTTAATTTGCTTCAGGAAATAAGAGACAACTTGGAACCCCCAACTATAGGAGTCACGCAATATCAGGTCTATCAAAACTTCTTGAAACTCTTCACTTTTTGCCTCCGGTTCTTATAAATGTACTGTGGCTTCTTTATTTCTTTATTTTTTATTTGCGACAACGCTAATTTGTGCTGCGCTTGGTATATATATATATATATACAGTGGTGTGATGATTTTTTATTTTTTTGTCACACTTTAATGTTTCAGATCATCAAACAAATTTAAATATTAATCAAAGATAACACAAGTAAACACAACATGCAGTTTTTGAATTAAGTTTTTTTATTATGAAGGGAAAACAAAATCCAAACCCACATGGCCCTGTGTGAAAAAGTGCTTGCCCCCTAAACCTAATAACTGGTTGGGCCACCCTTAGCAGCAACAACTGCAATCAAGCGTTTGCGATAACTTGCAATGAGTCTGTTACAGCGCTGTGGAGGAATTGGCAAACACTTTTTCACACAGGGCCATGTGGGTTTGGATTTTGTTTTCCCTTCATAATAAAAAAACTTAATTCAAAAACTGCATGTTGTGTTTACTTGTGTTATCTTTGATTAATATTTAAATTTGTCTGATGATCTGAAACATTAAAGTGTGACAAACATGCAAAAAAATAAAAAATTCACACCACTGTATATGCCCACCTGTTTTGTAAAACTGGCCCTAAATGTGATTACGCTGAACAGGAAAACCCATCTACTCACTAGTTATCTTTTACAGTCTTGCTGTGTTTATAATCATGCCCTTGCGAACTTTCAGGAAACTTATTTTAGAAAACACTGATTAAATAGTCAGAATCTTAGTGATTGTGATGTCAAATTCATGAAATCATAGTGTTGTTTGTTTAAATCCTATGTTTAGATTTTACTTATGGCATTTGTATTTGGCTTCAAAAAGTTTTGTTCATTTATAATGATTGTCTTGATGCAGCTTATTTTCTGCTTTAAAAATCCAAAATATAATGGAAAAATCCTACTTGGATTTTGTTGAGGGAACCAGGGTGATGCTAACTTCCAGATTGGCCTGCAAAAAAATACTTAATACTTTGCTGCAAATCCTCTATATAGCTCGTATGTATTTCAATAGATTAAATAAACTTAAGTTTCTATTACATATTTTAAATCATAAATTCATTCTGAACTATATTTTTCTTTTTAGGCTGGTTTAGCTAATGTGCATTTTGATTGGCTCTTTAACTGTAAGATTTTACCGATTTTTCCCATTCATTTTTCTGTGAGTAATCTGTCTTTATGCCAAGTCTTTTGCAATGCAGTAATATAGAGAGCCTAATTCTTGTTTGGATTTCATAAACCGTGATCATGTGAGACACTTGTAGCCTGTGATGTGGTTTATTTGAGGTGACGGGAACGAGTGCAGAAGTTAATGTAAATGAAATAGATGGGGAGGAAAAGATAGTGTGTGGATATTAGTAATTTGAGCAGGGAGGTTGTAACATGGCAGCTTGGATTAATTAATGCCCTGCTTGAGGGGAGGGAGAAGTCAGGAAGGCAAGCACGGGCAAAACCATTTTGGAGTCCTCTGCACCTTTCTTAAGGCTACAGAGAAAGATTCATTGCGTCCGTACCATGAAGAATGCCAGTGTTTTTTTTAAAGCACTTCATGTGTCTTTGTAAACAATCTTGCAAGACACAATATGAGACCTTTTCCGTGCGTCAAATTGATGAAGAGTCATGTTTGGCACTGCTGTCTTTTCAATGAGATTATATTTTGTTGGCCCCTCAGAGTTCTTGTCTTTTCACCAGCTTCCCTTTTGTGGGGTGTTTGTTTTAGAACTATCAATTCATATTCATATGCAAACATTAGTATTCTATTTAAGAAGTCCCAGAATGCACTGTGCCTCTGGTTTATTCAAGAGTGAGATGAATGTGCTGAGAGGAAAAACACTCCAAAGTCACTGATATCAGTGCATTATTTTGACATTATTATGTGACAGTTTTATCTGAAGCAATATCCCATTAGATATCGATGTATAGGTTTTATTTGTTTTAAAGCTTTCTTTTCTCTAATATATAAAATTATTTAATTTTTCTTTTATAGGTCTTGCACCGTGACAGTGTAAGGCCAGTGACAGCTTTAAGCCAACAGAAGCATTTGAACAGTGCTGACAGTTGTGTCGTCAATCAAATGGCGTTCATGGCAGACATTTCACCAGGTGTCCATGGCAACTCATTTCCCTGTCTGGTATGGGATGAGCGGTCTGGCTTTAGGCAGTGGACAGGTTCATCCTCAACAGGGCCCACCCACAGAGCCGCAGATCAATATCTGCAGACAGCGGCGCAACAATAGAGAGGCCTTATCACAGGCCCCAGCAAGGGCCCTCAATTGGCTCCTCCATTTTGAACTTTCAAGCCTTTGATATTCAAACACAGTGCACTGAATAATTGAAGAATCGGCGTCATTACAAGACTCTAAGCTTTTCCCCCTCGAGTACAGGAAGTGCCAGCCCAGGCGTGGTGCAGGTCGCGATTGTTAGACTAATTCTGCCTAAAATGACAGAGAATCCAGTACTGAGTCTACCCTGTTAAAAGGCAGAATAATACAATTAGGTTCTTTTTCGTGATCTTTCTGGAGATCTGGTGGTAACCTAATTATTTTGTTTTGCATCTTTATGTTGCACAACAGAAAACCCACTCAAAGGAGAGGGAAGGAAAGAGCAAAGGAAAAAGCCGTGTGCACGCTCCCTCTATTCAACCTCATTATGTCTACTGGCATTTTAACTCCTTTTGATGATTAAGTGAGAAGAGAGGCAACGGGCTACATGTTGTCTTCTCACTTCTGACACCATCTCTCTGCACTCTGCTTTACAAAATTTGCTTTGCTGGAGAAAGAGAGAGCACTTTAATGTCGGATTCCCAAACGCACTAAGTCCTTTATTTTATCTGGGTCAAAACCGCCTCAAGAGCCTCATCAAAGGCCGAAAGGGTACGGAGGTGCTGCCTGAGACAAAGCCGGGGTGGAAGGCTTTAAATAATTTTGCCTTCCCTTGTATTTTTTCCCCCCTCGCTTTGCCTGAAATAGCAGCTGCGGTGTTCACGTTTTTGTTATTTGGGTGCGCCTCTGGACATCATCTCCTTTTTTCCTTTCATCCTCCTTTTTTTCCTCGCTCCATGTAGTTGTGTAAGGCTGACTAAATGAGGACAGTAGAGTCCGTCTCCGGCTGTCGTGCTGAGAAACACGGGGAGATCTGAAGAAACGGCCACTGCAGGAATCCTTGTCGCACTAGTCGAGCTTAATGGAGGGGCCGGGTGCGGCCCAGATGATGCCAGGGGCCCCATGACCGTGAAGGGAACAGGGTCGTGTGCCGTTCAGAATTGACTTGAGAATGCCTTTTAAAATCCAATTAAAGAGCTGAATTTGAATTGAAGTAGCAAATAGGATGCAAAATTCAGACAGTTTTAAAGCATATTTTGTCGAAACCAAATGACAACTTTAAATGTTGACAACTTGACGTTGTTTGAATTATTTTATTATTATTTTAAAAGCTTTAAATTTTGGATGGGTGGATAAATAGGCCTAGTAACCTGTTTGTATTTAGGATAAATAATAGGCAATACTTTATATTATTATAATTATATTTAGTTTTTATTACTTTATATATTACTATTAAACTGTATATATAATATGTTTATTACTTTTATTTATATTTTAGATACTGTAGATAGATAGATAGATGATAGATAGATAGATAGATAGATAGATAGATAGATAGATAGATAGATAGATAGATAGATAGATAGATAGATAGATAGATAGATAGATAGTTTGTATTAATATTTATAAAATGTTATTATAATATTTAATAAAAATGCTATGTTTATATGTATTATTTTATATTTAACAATATTTGTATTAATAAATAATAATACATTTTAATGTTATTATAACTTAGTATTTTTAAAGGCATATTTAATAAAATAAATATTTTTATATGTATTATTTTTTATATTTAATAATATTTGTATGAATAAAATATAATAAATTTTAATGTTTTTAATTAATTATTAACATATTAACCATTTGTTTATTACTGTGTTTATATTTAATATCTATTACATTTACATTTATTTGATAGATAGATAAGGTGAATGTTTGTGTCCAGGTCGCAGGGGTGCGTGAGTAAGGTATTATGCATGGCCGTGTCCACAAGATGTAGCGCTGCACAACGACAGCTGTGCCATTGTCTCCCCTGTTTGCACACGAGCCAGCGCAGTATAGGATTATATATGCAGCACTACAGAGGGGAAAGAGAATAATAGCCAGATATGAAAGGACGAGCCCCTCATGGCTCACTGCAGCAGCTGGACAGTAGGCCAACAGCAACCTGGAAACAAACATATGCATTTGATAAGTAGCCATGTTGACTTTTCTAGAGGATATACCAGTGGGCGGCTTGGTAAATGTTTTGTGGGAGGCCATTATTCTGGGCTTTTCTCTGCATGCTCCCACAAAGAAGCACAGAGCCTTTTTTATTGTGTCGTGCTGAACTTAAAGGTTTTAAGTTTCCGCCAAAATACGAGCTCACAAACAAGCAGCTGTAGAGGAAAAAGAAGCTATTTGTACGTGGAGAGCTTCGCTGCTTCTATCTCGGTTACGTAATTTCCTCAAGGACGTCGCAGCGGCTCTCCAGCCAAGACCGCAGCCTGGACCGTTCCCGCTGCTGTTCTCCCCGCTCCCTCCTGCAGCCATTGGACTGATCACTCCTGTAAACACTCTGCTACTGTAAATTGGTCCCAGCGTGGGCTTATCAGAGGTAGCTAGCCTGCAGGTCCGTGACTCGGAAAAGCAGAAAACCGTATTAACATTTAACACATTCTCCCTATCCGACGGCAGATAGCAACAGCATGTCAAAACCCATCTTCTCGACATCATTGTGGTGAGGTCGGGGCAATGATCTGAGAATTGTTCGCTAACACGGGGGCCTCCATCTCTTGAAATGTTTTGGGAGAAAGGTGGAGGTGGTGTTTGAGAAAGAAAAAACCTTGTTGTTGCACATGAAATGTCAGGGAAAGGTAATGCCGATGAGGGCCGGTTAGGAAAAAAGTGGCTGAGGGGAAACAGGTGCGGGGCTCAGTGGGTGTCTAAAGCCCTGGATCACAATGCGGCACACGCTACGCAATTCACAATTCATTGGCTAATGGCTAGCGTGTGTCTGAAAGCAGAAGGAAAACCTACAACGCAAACAAGAGCACAGCAGTCCCCATTGATGCGCTAATTTCCTATGAAAATAATGAACGCCTGCTATACAGTATGTGTAGAGAATGAAATTTTGATGAGAACCCAGTTAGGAAAGAGGTCATTACTGTGTTACATTTCCTTGTTTATCTATTTAGAGATACTGAGAAGGAGAATAAAGCTTCTCTTGCCGGGTTAGGTCATTTAACAAAGCCTATCGCGTTTATCATTGGAAATAATAATTATCTGGCATTTACCCTCGTGAAATTACCTACTTGGGCAGAAGAGAAGAGAAGCACTGCGTTTGAGCCAAGAACGTGAGGCTGAGCGAAACCGAATACCTTTAAGTGCTGGATCTGATAACGGTAAACAAATTGATTTTGGCTCAGTGGGTAGTCATAGGGAACTTATCTGATCCAGGCGTGAGTCTTAATTCGGCTCGCCGAACAAAGCATCTTGATGAGGGAGCCATCCATTTCACCTCCGTCAAAGTGTGCAGATACATTATGACGTCCGCTCGAATAAGATTCATGACGACCTTGGGAGCGATTACCATCGGCTCGTATGCATGCAGGAGGCAAGTTTTAAAAGTTGATATTCCGCCGCGAATTTGCATGATGAATCCCAGGTCATTAATATCACATTTGATGAAGTGCCAGATTTAGTCGGGGAGACCTTTTAAAGATGCCAGAACGCAACCCTGGAGAACCTCGTGTGCAGGGGCTAAAAGGGCCGGCGGCGCTGCATACCAAGGCTGTAAATTATTTGCATCCCTATTACGCGACACTGCACCTTCACCTCCATCGCCTGCAGCCCTTCGGGCCACGTAGTGCATGTGAACAAGCGCACAATCTCTTAAAGTATCAGACCAGCTGTCGTGAAGGGAGAAATGATGACTGTGAGATGAGTTTATGGATAGCTGTTACAAATCTTTGATTATGAGTTATTAGATTATTTGTTTACTTGACCTTTTCAAGGGTATTCATAGAGCTGGTAATATCTACATACAAATCTCTTCTGAGGGCTCTGAGCAACCGTGAAGTGCAAAATATAATGTTTTATCAATCTTTCTTTTGTTCTATCTGTAGTTTTATCATTTTTTCTGCCATTCTATCTGTAGTTGTATTCTTTCTATTGCTCTGTCTGTAGATTCATCATTCTTTCTATCTTTCTATTTATCATTCTTTCTAGTTTTGTCTGTAATTTTATCATTCTTAGTTTCTATCATTCTGTCTATAGTTCATCAATCTAATGTTCTAGTTTATCATTCATTTGTTCTGTCTATCGATTTATCTGTTTTATCTTTTTTCTATTTTTAGTTTTATTTTTTCTATTGTTCTACCATTCTATATTCTATTGTTCTACTGATCTTTCTATTGTCCTGTCTGTAGTTCTATTATTTTTTTGTTCTGTTATTGTTTTATTTTTCTTTCTGTTATTCTGTCTGTAGTTTTATCATTCTTTCTGTTGTCTATCTATTGTTCTATCATTCTGTTGTTCTTCTGATCATTCTGTGATTCTGTCTGTAGTTTTATCATTCTTTCTGTCATTTTATCTATAGTTTTTTCCATTATTTTTATCATTACACCTGTAGTTTTCTCATCCTTTCTATAGTGGTAGTTTTATAATTCTTTCTATTCTATCTTTATGTCTGTCCATATGCCTATAAATCTTTGTTCAATTGCTTACATTGCTTTTTTCAATATCCTTTCAAAATCAAATTGCCACATTTTAAGAAATTAAAAGGCATTCTCTGTTCAATTCTGAATGACTCTATCCTTGCCATGAAGATAGTCACTCCCACAGTACACAATAGATTTTCAAAATCCCACTCATGAGAAACTTTGTCATTCACGAAGAAGAGGGGTCGCAAATACTTTAAGCATTAGGACTAAAATGACACATTGTGATTTTCTGCCAGCTAGTTGCTGCATTTTCCTCAAAACTCCTTTGAAATATGTCAGAAATTTCCTAAATAATCTACATTTTTCCACAGGAAGCCGAGTTTTATGACAACAGACTGCAGCCATCTTCCCACAGCGTAGTGGAGCGTTTTAATGGTCATTGTTTGGTTGTGTGAGGAGCAGGCTGTTCTTAGTGCACTTGATTCATTAGTCAGTCTCTGGAGTGGGCTGACGGCAGTCAGGGGTGCTCCTCTGTCACCCTAATGGAATGAAAATTCACTTACATGCACTGCCGTGTCTGCGCACAGACATGTGAAGGCGCCAAAGGGAGGTTTTCAACCTCCCCTCCCCTGATCTGATTTGCTTTGATTGGAAATGCTTAAGGACACGCGCAATTGTGTGCACTTCTTTTTTACAAGTGCACAAAGATGCGTGAGCTCGAACGCACGCAACATTACACCTTTTTATGTAAGGTTTAAGTGTGTGGGAAGTTCTGTGGTAGTCCAATCTAATGACCTCAGCAGAAAAACGAACATCAGAAGAGGTGAGAAGACATATTTATACCTCTCGTTATCTTTCTGCTAATTTTAAAAGAGCAGTAGGGTGTGCTAGTGGGTTCAGTAACTAGTATGCTGTTTAATGGATGCACTGATAAAGAAATATTGGCCAATGTTGATATTTCTCAAAACTTAATGAGCTGCCTACATATGCAACTTTTTTAGCAACATAAACATGCTCACCAACACAAAATGTGTTCCAAAAGGTTAGCTTTGTGTTGCTACGATGCTACAACTAATATTGATATTATGCTTTTACATTGGTCATTTTAGTGACACCTTACAGTGAGGTTTGATTCGTTAATATTAGTTAAAGGAATAGTTCACCTAAAAATTAAAACGATTTAAAATTAGTCATTAATTGCTCACACTCATGTTGTTCCAAACCCTTAAGACCTTCGCTCATCTTCTGACGCTGCTTCATAAAATTAAGGTTGAACCACTGATGTCACATGGACTATTTTAACGATGTCCTTACTACCTTTCTGTGCCTTGAACGTGGAAGTTCCCTTGCTGTCTATGGAGGGTCAGAGAGCTTTCAGATTTCATCAAAAATATCTTAATATGTATTCTGAAGATGAACAAAGATCTTACATTAATGACAGAATTTTCATTTTTGGGTGAACGATGACAAAATATTTTTGCATATTTTATTAACCTAGATTAATGTTAATTTAAAAAAAATACTCATTGTTAATTCATATTTGTTCAAAATACATTGATATTAATTTATGTAACTTGAAATACTAAATACGCATAGAAATTAACATTAGCCAATAACCCTACTGTTCAGTGCTAACATTTCAACTCTACATGTTTAATTCCACTCATTTTTTGGGTAACATGGAACCTGAAGGGTTAATAGGACACCTGTTCTGCACTCTTCCTTTAAATGCTCACTAAAATGATGTTGGTGCCAGGATCTTTGGCCATTGTTCTGTGGTTAGACTAATTACAGGTCTCGCAGTGGAAGCCCTTTCGTCTGCCCCGAAAGTGTAACTGAGTGGAATCATTGCCATATTTGTGTCCTCACTAGAGCCTCATTCTGTCAGAGGTGCTCCCACACATTTGGACACGCAACAGCAGGTTGAATTTCTCAGGCATACAGGCCTGATGCGAGGAATCAAGTAGCAGCCACTGCTGATTTGTGCATCTGTGCTTTCTCCATTAGCTGGTTTGATAACAGAGAGAGAGAGGTGTTGAACTGGCTCACTCAGAGAGGAAAGCATTATCAAAGACTCTTGCGGGTCCTCTCGTCTGTTTTGTGAATTAAACATGCTGATTGTGAGGGACTTGCTGGTGGAATATGGCATTTGATTTGTCTGCCATGAAACTTATGTTAATTTACCTGTTTGAAAGCATAATTTCATCTTGTAATGTGCTTTGAGCTTAGAATTGAGCAGAAGGAAGTCGTTCCTTTTTCTTTACAAAAAAGTCCATTGGTCTTACGGTGCATTGAAAGCATTTTATTAATAAGCTTCTTAATCCAGTTTCTATGACTGTGTTGCTCAACACAAGCAACAACCAGAGGTTGCAGCTCCCCAAAGGCGTCTGATCTCAAATGTGAAGGCATGTTGGGAGACGGGCAGCATGCCTGCTAATTAGTGGAGACTTCCATCCTTTGAACCCTTACAATATGCCACATGTCTAACCTCTGCCTTATAGTTAAGAGTCAAATGCCTCTTGGGTAAATTATTCTGCAGTTGCTATTTGCATGTTTTGGTTTCGGGGCTTGATTTGCCGTGCCGTAATCACTGCGTATTACTGTTTCTCCCTCTCAAGAAACAAGCTCACGCTACAGTTCAGCTCCAAGTGAATTGGGAAAAGAGATATCTGCTGGCAAAACTGTAAACAAGATTACTTTTATTTCACCAACATTTTTATTATTTCAAGAGTTCAAGGATTGAACTAAACATGAAAAAAACTAATTGCTAATGGTGAGAAACTATTGCCAGGAAAGTTAGGTTCACTTGATGTGGAAATATCTTGCGTTTCACATTTAAATGCCCCACAAATGGCGCCATGTGAGAGCCGCCACCAAATTTCGAAACTAGAGGTGATGTTTGCTGACTCCATGTTCAGGTAGCTGACATCATCACAACACAGTCGATTGAACCACCGTTGTTTCTTGAGTTTTTACCACATCCTCTTATGGCTCCAGCTAAATTGCATGCATCAAGTCAGGGCTTTACAGAAGGAAGACCATCTGAAAGCTTCCTGTCACTTTTTTTGGCGTTCACTACCTTCCCTTCTTTGTTTCACATCATAAGGGTAGAGCTGCTCTCCAACAAATGACTCAGCACTGCTGCACTTAGAGCAATAATTGGAATTTTTATGGTTGAGAAAGCAAACACTTTTAATACAGGCAAAAGCCCTCATGCAGTCCATGTGGAAGACAGTGGGAAATCAAAAAGATGGATCACCCTAATCTGTGTATTGACATCTCTCATGGCTGAACAAATGGTCCAGTTGAGCTATATTCGCCTGTATTGATCCCCAGGCTGCTTAACATTCATGCCCTTGCTCCTGGAGGTTGACCACAGGGCAGGAGATTTGCACTCCAGTCCGGCCTTTGCAGGCCCACCAGTACCCCCACCTCATCCTGAGCTGACTTGTCTCGGCCTCATCTCATACACGCCAAGTAACTTATCAAGGGGTCTGAATTCCTCTACAATACATATTTTACACGTGCATTTCTCTGAACGGGTGTAGACTTTGGATAATAAATCAATTAGAGCTGCTAGTAGTGTTTGAAAAATTCAAGGATTGTGTTAGCACGAGTAAAATCCTTTTGAAAACGGCAGCCTTGAAGTGGACCTGCCTGCCAAAAATAATGTCTCTTTCATCGTTAGAGCATAGTGAATATGTAACATGTTAAATCGATATTTCACTCCCACGTCTCGTTTTACATGATGAGTAACAATAAGTGTGTCACGCAGATGTATGCACCATATTGTTTATGTTTATACGGCACCATATTGTTTATGTTCATATATATATACCACTTTTAACGATAAACACCACTGCTCTGGGTGTGTGTTCACGGTGTGTGTGTGTTCACTGCTGTGTGTGTGCACGTTGGATGGGTTAAATGCAGAGCACGAATTCCGAGTATGGGTCACCATACTTGGCAGTATGCCACTTCACTTCACTTTATTGCCGTACATTATTCTCCACATATAGCGCGATCTGAACCCTAAACACGTTTTGTCTAAAAAGCCTGTATTGTCCACTTTCAAGGCATCGCGAGTTCACGTTTGACTGCAGAAGCCGACAAGCGCCCTTGTTGTTTTTGAAGAAGGCGATAAATCCATTTTAGCGAATCAGTGCGCTGTATTCAGGTCAGGTGACAAGGCTACTTTCACTTTGAAAAGACGTGCTAGCTGAAAGGAGTTTCGTCAAAGCTGACTAAAAGTGATCGAGGATTAGGGATGGGTACCGAAACTCGGTATTAAATCGGTCTCGGGGCTAAATTATGAAAGACCGGAGTATCGATAAGCTCTGACGTTATCGGTACTTCTGTCGGTATTGGAGAAATTAAGAAAACACACATACATTTATTGTTGCTCTCTCTCTCTCTCTCTCTCTCTCTCTATATATATATATATATATATATATATATATAATGTCGCCAGCTGCTTTTATGTGCAATAATATTCAAACATTTGCCTACGATGCATTTTTGCTATGCGCAATTCAGAAGCCAGATCGCGCTCACGCGGAGGAGCTTCAGCACAAGCAACATGAAAGTCCTGTTTAATTATGATAGAAGAGAGAACCAACTATTCAAACATCTGCTCACACTTTAGGCCTGTGGCTGTTATATTAAGCTAAGTATTTTTTTTTTTTTTTCGATTTTGGCTTCCAAGGATTATAGCCGCATTTCTTCTAGCACAACTCCCTTCCCTTCATAGCGGCGCGGATTCGTTCCTCCGAACCGAAACTTAACATCTGAATCAGCTCAATCAGTGATTGTTATAAAATGCCGTCTTTACTGTTGCTACATTGCAGGACATATTTGATAGTAAAACGTTGAAAGTACAATCTGCACAAGTGATGCTCTTCTCCAGGCTGAAATGTGTGTGCGCGCGTGTGCCTGCGCGGCGGCGTGCTCCAAAACGGACAAGCAAAGTACACTTTGAGCTTCGGGCGCGTCGAAATAACACACAAAAATATGCCAAAAAATCTGATGCGTGTCAGTATATTGTCTTAAAGTGTCAGACTGGAGCTTGAGCCATCAATGTTAATCAAAGAACAAAATGCAAAGAGAAAATCACCCACAGCTCTTAATCTGAACAACGTTATAGCTTTAATAAACATAAATCTATCAGTACATACAGTGAAAACTATGCAGTGCTCATTTACATTTGATTACTTTTGTAACTATTACTTACCTGAACATTAATATTAGTAGACCTTCATGGAAAAATGAAAGCACTGTTTATTTCATTTCGTTTGTGTGTTTGTTTTATTGTATTTGTCAGTTTGTTTTACTTTGTTTCTTTGTTCATATTCTTACAGTATCTTATCTTATGTATATAAAACACTAAAAATACCTGCACACTGGTGCATTTACAAATTGATGAAGTGCAGGCATTTTTAGTGTTTTATATACATAAGATAAGATACTGTAAGAATATGAACAAAGAAACAAAGTAAAACAAAAAGTACCGATAAGAATACCGTTAAAGTACCAGATCGATAAGCAGTATCGGTAAGAGTAGTAATACCGTTAAAACCTTAACGATACCCATCCCTATCGAGGATGGATAATTTCGACGAACTTGATGAACCTGTGATATCTTCTTCAGGGCGAAAAAGGAAAATAAAATCTGAAAAGTTTTCATGGAACCTTGCAAAAGCAGCGCGTTACAATGGTGAGGGAAAAGCTCAGTGTATTGTGTGTAATCACATCCATAAATCTATGATCACAACAACAACAACAACAATGTTTGTCAGGCATCTACATCGTCATCTGACGAGATTACAAAGTGTGTTTTTTTTTTACTCTAAAACATGAAATGTGGAGTTATCTGCTTTTGCCAAAAAACGACCATTGGAGTTATCTGCTTTTGCTATAAAACTAACTTTTAATATGTAAAAAAAACATACTTTCAGTGAACTTTAATTTTGTAAATTGCCTGTATTTGTTTAGTTATTATTACTTAATCAAAACAACCCAACTGCAGTTTGATTGATATTACTTGGAATGTGCAATAAAAAAAACGTGATTTCTGAAAAAAAAATGGAGTTATCGGGTTTTGCAAATGAACTCTTCTCATATATATATATGGCCACCCAGCTTTATATCAAGCTGATGTAAAGCTGCCTTGATACAATTTGCATTGTTAAAAGCGCTATACAAATAATAGTGACTTGACTTGACCATATATATGTGTGTATATATATATATATATATATATATATATATATATATATGTGTGTGTGTGTTTGTGTGTGTGTGTGTGTGTATGTATATAAACTTTTTTTGTCATTTACTAAAATAAAATTCTATAGAAATGTAATATTGGCTCAAAATATTCTGGCTTATCTGTATCTTCCAGAAATGTAATGTGAGTGCATCCCTACATTGTAAAAATTGTGACATGCTACAGCATAGCATTCCTGAGTGCATGCTTTGTCTTGTTCTTGTAAGGTCTCATAGGCAATTACTAATGACCATCCATCCTGCTGATGGGACAAAATGCAAATGCACTTTCCGGAGCTTTTAATGGCTACCAACATGAGGCCCCCCCTTATTATGCCTCCCTGCTTAGCAGGGTGGATGTAGAGCTGGAAATCAAGCCATGAGCTATTTAGTAGTAAATGAAATGGCAGGGAGCCCATGTGATTGGCCGGGTAATGGATCTTCTCAGTCAATGCAATGATCAGTGCAAGATCCCGTTCGTTTTTTGATGGCGAGTCAAACCAAATCAATCCCAGTATGTTTGTTTACGCAATCACACGCCGGATTACCTCTCACAAGTGCGCATTCATTGTGTCGCTACGTGAGAGGTGACAAGCGGGCCAAAGAAGCGCTCTTTTTCTTGAATCAAAGGGATTGGTTAACATCCTGCGCGTTTTCCGGTCTTATACAAGCACGTGGTGGTGTAGTACTGTGGCAGAGCTGTTTGATCTGCATTTGGCACACTCTGCTCATCTGAGAAGTGGGTCATACAGCATCCACCACATTAATCAGACTCCTGTTGTTGTTGACCTGAATGAGAAAATGCTTGGATCACCAAAAAGATGATTGATTGTTACAGATCTGACCGATCCTAATGAGTCTTTCTAATCTCTGCTCTGTTTATGTCATGACTGTGTATTTCACCAATACGACCTTATTAGCTTCCCTCCTGAGGTATCATTCTCCCCTTTTTCTCTTGGAAACGTCTTGCTAACAAAGAATTTGAGGCACTCAGGGATTTTGTGGCTTTGTTTTTATGCTAGTTTGGAGTGCGGAGTCAAACCGGGGGTTCAGGCTGCTCCACAAGCTACTGTCTAATAAATAATTATAGCCAAATGGCACCTAGCATGCTATGTTAATAGAGGCTGAAATTGCTTTTGAAGGTCCTCATAAGTCCCCCTTATAGATTAAGTGCCTGCATTGGAAAAAATAACAGCACCCAGAAGAAAATGGGTGAAAGTAATCAGGTTTAATGGACTCAGAAGCTCACTGCGAATTAAATAACCATTGATTTGTTGGAATGTTCCGGTTATTACCAAACGCCACTACACACACATCAGTGAGGCTGATGATATTGATGTTGGGGCCTTTTTTATTTGGTCTTTATTGTATTAACCCCCCATGAACTTGATTGTTCTCTGAGCTCACTCTTCAATTTATCAGTCCTGCAGATTAGAGGTGGGCAGCTCCTTTAACCTTTGCTAAATTTAAAGAAAAGCTTCCAGTGGTAAATAAGAATTATGGTAATGTCAGATTGGCAATGGCTCCCAACCCCACGCACATATTTATGGTAGCCATCGCCGCATATCTTATGGAGGTCATCAAGAAGTTCTTTATTTATCGAGTCGCAGTGAAGGCTGCGACCATGAAATGGTTCCTGCTGGAGGAAATTCCTGCATTGAGATTATAGATCAAGAGCACATCTACACTCCTTATGAAACCATTATTTCAACCGCTGGGTCTTCATATGGGTAGTAATATCAACAAAACATGATCCTTTTAATCCATTTTAAACCCAGAATCTCGCAGCATATTGAGGAGACATCAAAACCCGGCACTGGTGTGCCAGCGAAACAAACGCCTGAACGCTTATCCTCTGTATGCAAGAGCTAAAGGCTTAGTCTGACGGAACAATCACCTAAAGCAACAATGGATGAACATCCTGAAACGTTGCTACACTTTTATGTCGGATATATTTTTATGTGTTTTTCGCTTTTTCGTTTTCGATTGAGACTCTCCGAACCCGCTGTACTGTGAGTGTTCATTGTGTTGTTACCTCTGTAATGTACTATATTTAGATTTTACAAGCTTGTTGTTCTGATTCAGACTGCTGGCTTTGAAAAGCCAATAGCAAGTACTGTGGATCTAGCCAATATGTTCATTTGAAGCAGATGATTTGTACATGTCTAAGGCCTTTAGTGCAATTTTTTTTTTCTTCTTGTAGGCATTGCTTGGTTGTAGCTCTACAAGACGACGTGCTGTTCCATCAAATTAGTCAATTAGAAGCTTGATCACTTGGACAAATGTAGCAGCTGAACCACAGCATGTTAGCGATCTTGCTGAGCTTTAGATAAAAAAACATCCACCATTGCTTTAATTCTCTAAAGGCAATAAAGTCCATGACTCTGTCCCTCAACGAAAAATTATCAAACTCCCTTCAAACAGAATTTAACATGCTTTAATCTCAAGCAACAGCGCATGCCAGCTATGCCACAAGCTATATTTAGCTTGTGGCATAGCTGGCATACCACAAATGATCTCTTACCATAAGTAAATGTGCAACGTTTGTGCTTTGATATGACATCTGAGCAGTGATATTTCTCCTGCCAGTGAACCCTGGGATGAACTTAAGGATGGAGAGTCAGGAACTAGGGAGCGATCCTAAAGTGTGACCCAAGAAGTTCCCTTTGAGTGAGTGTGAGTGTCCGTCTCATGTTGAAAACCCCAGATGGATGATGAGGCCCAGAGCTCTGAGATGTCACATCCCATAATGTGGACAAGACCCCTTTCATCTATTGCTGCTAGTCAGAGGGACCCAAGTGCTTTGACACGCTAAAATGAATGTGCTGGTTAGCCCTGTAGAAACCGTTTTTGCTGTCAGTGAGGCTATGCTAATGCGTAATGGAAGGAGAGGTGTGTGGTAGTAAGCTAGGTTATTATCGAAAAACCTAAATTGTGATTTGTAGGAAAAAACTTTAAATTGTGCGCATGATATAATACTTTGTTCCCTTATTTTAAGTAAATCGTGCACACGATATAATAATTTGTTCCCTCATTTCACTAAATCGTGGCCACATTTTAGTTTAATCAAATCGAATGAATGAGTTATATTGTGCGTGCGATTGAATTAAAACGAGGGAACAAGTTTGTAAATTATGCACGAGGGAATGCATTATTATGTTGTAATAATAATGGTCATTTAAAAAAAAACATATTTTATCATTTAATTTAAAAAATAATAATCAAATCAAATTTCACATAAGAATAATACAAATTTTTTTTACTTATTTTGTTTTGTAAGCAATTTTTTTCACTGCTAGTATTTGTTAATAATAATAACCTTGCTGACCACCTCTAAACTCGAAACAAATGTGTTTTTTAGAGGGCTATTAAAACTTGTACAGTAATAAAAATAAAATATGATATAACTTAAAAATGTGAAAAAAAATCTAACAATATTTTTATAAATAGAGTTATAAATAAAGATTATTAGAGGATGCTTTACAAGAAAATACTACCTCAGTCTTTCTACTGTAAAATTTAACTTTTTTTTTCAATAAAATACAAAATGCTAAAAGATATGAAAACGAGTGAAAATTCTATGATAACCCTGGTTCTGTACTTGTAGATGCATTTTATAGTTTTGTTTGTTGTTATGCAGGCTCTTTGCCTCTGTATATTTGATTCAGATTTGTAAAGCAGGACCTGTGGTCAGGCCAGTGTTTGGCTACAGAGAATAGGAGCAGGCGGTCAGGCAGTGTCAGGGAGGGAGGGGTAGTGGGGGCGGATGGGGACATGAGCCCGGCAGGTCGGCACAGATGATGGGTCCAGATGGAGAGGTACTGGGCAGTGCCAGGGGCGGAGGAACCACGAGGAGGGACCACTGCTCCACAGGCAGCACAGGGCCGCTCTTTCCGTTCACGCCAGCTTGCACATTACCAGGCCCTTTGCTCTGAACTCAATTCGGCACCCGTATCGCACATGGTCTATACCAGATCTTTGAAGGACGCACGGCTAAGGACACACTCGGAATGATAAAGAGTTGCCCGTTCATGGAGAAATAAGTATGCCGAGCTGAGAACAGTAGATAAAGGGTGGTTTTAGTTAAAATGTCTGCTAATTGCTGCTAATGGGCTAATAATCACAACCGAGCTAATTATACGGCGTACAAAGGCCGATGTTTATGAATAAGCAACTTTTGCTGGATACATCAGCAGTGATCAGAAACATTTCACTGGCGCTAACAAGAACGACATGATATCTAGGACAACAAGCACGCCTTCGCTCTCTTCAGGGAGAGGGTATTTCTTCTTTACCTGCGTTTTACAGTAGAGAAACCCCCCCCCCCACCCCACACGTCTCTTCAGCCGACTCTTCTTCCAGTGGTCCCTCTGTGGGCCGAACAGTTCTGGAGGGGATTCAAAGTTAGACAGATGGTTCCTCACAAACACCTCCTCCAGCACTTTCATCCCTCATCAAACTATTAATTCATCTGTGCGGATGAGTACATTCACATGGCGCCATCCGGATGAATATTAATGACATTTTTGATAAGTCCCTACATTCGCTTTCCCAGTAACTCGTTACATGGTTTGAGCTGATTAAAATGAATCATTTACATAATTAACATATGGTTCTAGCATTGGCTTTAATATGCTGAATATCCCTATTCCTTTTTGTGTGAAGTCAGTGGAATTGAGACCATGGCAATTGTTTGAAGTGAAAATGGCGAACTCTGCGGAGGACGCGACTTATTAGCCCGAGGGCCTTTAAGAAAGGTCTTCGAACATGTACTGAATACAGCAAAATATCACAAACAAAAGCCTTATTTGTGGTCCTCAGCGACGTGGCATCCCTACGGAGTTTGGCTTTTCAATATAAATGAGGATTACCGTTGAGAACGCAGTCTTCGTCATTGTTGTTGACAGTAATTGCTATGCGAGCTAGTGCAGGAGCTGGTTTGAGAGTTTGCTAGCTGTAATCATCTCTAAATCCATGTGGATCTACATTTTTCACAACGCCGTGGGATCTGTAAAGTGTCCTTTCGACGGTGACTTGGTGACTTTGGTACTAGCAGCAGCAGATAAGTCTTTGCGAATCAGTTTGTAGAGCGATACCACATGCCGTCGTCAGCGTAATTAAGAAGAGCAGCGCCAGAGACGTCGCTAGCGTGTACTGTGCGCTTTCAAAGCCGAAGCCTTGTACTCTGAAGAGGCCTTTGCAGAGTCTGACAAACATTTGCACAATGAAGGCAAGGCCAAACTTTTCTCACTTGTGGAGTAATTGGGGAGCACTTCACACCATAGTCAGAGACAGTGACAGCACTTCACACTGTGCTGGAGAGCGGCTGCTGGGATTTCTCACAGCAGGTCTTAGAGATATCCCTCCCCTGCTGAAACTCTCGAACAGCGAAAAGACCGTTCTCACTCCTTCCCACAAGCCCCTCGCTAAAACACACCAGTGTCATCGACTGTACCGTCTCTGTGACAGACCGCTTCCTCAGGCCATTTCCCACGCTCCACTCCACAGTATTAATCAAGTGATTTAGATTTAGACACTTGGACATTGATACCACATACATTGGGTGCACTGCAAAATAACTATACTGTATGTATTGTTTTGGACTTTTTGACAGTGGAGAAAAAGACAGGAAATGATGCGGCAACCGAATGTTGAGTAAGATAAGAATAAGAGTTCCAGCTATCTTTCTATCTATCATCAATCTATTATTCTTTGTCGCTATCTGTCTTTCTTTCTATCCTATATCTGATGTTCTATCATTCTGTCAATCATCCTGTCTGTCATTCTATTATTGATTCTCAGCAAAGCCAGTATATCCTAAGGTAAAAAATCTAATCTAAGACTGTAAAATTCTATCTGTTGTTCTAACTATCATTCTGTGTATTTTTCTGTATATTGTTCTATCTATTATTATTTATATTGATCTGTCATTTTCTCTAGGTATCTGTTGTTCTCATTCATGTCAGTCATTCTCTATCTATCTATCTATCTATCTATCTATCTATCTATCTATCTATCTATCTATCTATCTATCTATCTATCTATCTATCTATCTATCCATCTATCCATCTATCCATCTATCTATGGTTCTAACTATCGTTCTATCATTCTATCATTCTATCGATTGTTCTATCTATCGTTCTATCATTTTATCTTCTTTTTTATCTACCATTTTATCTATTGTTCTATAGCTGCTGTAGCACAAAAACTAAATATTGTTTCATGTAAGAGCTCAATTTTGCATGTCCTGCCAAATGCAAAGGGATAAAATGCCCCGGTTGGGACCATTTCTCCCACAAGCACAAGGCATCTCTCTCTCTCTCTCCATGCCACACGCTCAGTCTGCACTGAGATGCGACTGCGTACCTGTAGTCCTGTTCAATATGCAGCACAGCATTGCTGTTCTTTCTCCAGTCGGAGGTACTGAAAGAGGCATTTCTGAATCTGAGCCAAAGTATCTATGTTTTCACCATCTATTTCTCTGTGACAGGCATTATTGCCTATCAGAACCCAATGATTAAAAACAAATGCGGGGTAAAGCGTTTGTATTGTTGGCGCATTATGCAACTGTTCTCCACAGATGGATCTAATGAGATCCTATTGACCTTTTCTAGCTCTCAATAAAAGTAGGCTAGCTAAAAACAAATATTGAGATTTGGGCACAGTACGGATAAAAGGCTTGGCACAGAAATGTCATTTTCACCCATTCGCGCTTCACCAGAGGACAAGCATCTTCCCATGCAGAATAAATGATTTGCCAGTTAAAGTAGTTTATTCTTGGATCTTTTGTTTTGAGTGATCGGGAATGCTCACAATGGATTAGCCCTGTTTGGAGCTGTTTTCTGGGGCAAGTCGCATATCTCCCTATGCACTATATTTTACAGAAAGTTTGATGAAAGAAGAAAGAGAGAAAGGAAGAAGGAGGGAGTTGTTGAGGATGAATACAAAGCCATACACAGGAAGTATTACAGTGTGAGTGGGCAGGTTAATCCTCACTGCTGGTGGCAGTGAATTTGAGTTATTGTGGGTAAAGTGACACAGTAGTATTGAATATCCTTCATTATAAAACATACTGAATCACTACAATCTGAGACTTGTAATGATTCTGTAATCCCCAAACAAATGCAGCTCTTTGGAGCTGAACAACTCCAGCAGTGTTTTCTCAAAAGAAATATACATTTCCTTTGTGTTTTTTATGCCCAGCCTATTGAAATCTCAGATGAACAGTTTTAATTGAGTAAACATTTGTTTGTTGCCAAAATGATGGATTGTTCTTAATGATACTCTCCCTGTTTAATATGCTTACAAATTAGACATGTTAACAGATGTTTGCTTGGCTTACACCTTGCCATAGTTCAGCCTCAAAATTAGCATTTGTTTATCCAACCTTGATTAGGGTGGCTCTGCTCGCTCTTTCCTGATTTCTGCAAATTGCTTGAGGGGGGCACACTTAAATATTGGCTAATATGAGATAATTTAATAACACGGTGGAGCTGCGCGAAAAACAAATTACCAGGCTACTAGTCAGTAGTTAAGCAGGGAAACATGTCCTGCATTTACAAGTTGCTATAATTTGCTGCATGCATTTGGAGTTCTGTTACAACGTGTATCATTAATCATTTTTAACTGGATGCAGGGTCCCGCGAACCTGTGTCGAAAACTTTGCCTCTTCATACCACTGCATATTGATGAAATACTGGCAAGAGCAACAATTAATATGGTGCATCTCAAAAACTGTAAAAAGTCCTTACGGTTGTTGTAGTTCCGGCCAGTGTGTGTTTCATACGATAACATGAATTTCTGGGGGTCAGCTTTTTGAAGAAAAAACTCTGTCCTTTCTGTTAGAAGTTAGAACTTATTTTTAGGGAACTTTCTATTGAGGTTCATCTTATGTAACCCAAACCATTACAGTCCAACTTGTAATCCAACTTTGGTCATAGCTTGTTAATATCAGTTACGGATAGGTGTGCACAATACTATACTATATTGATTATCTGCCAATATTAGTGATTTTTGTTTTAAAATCTATTAAATATTTAATTGCCACAATGAATCAAACTTATTTTGTTGTGTAACATATTTAACCCTTGACACTTGAAATCATTTTCTATTTTTTTTGTGGTGTTTTGGTGTGTTTTAAACACTGTGGAATTTAATCTTTATCAAATCTTGATGAATATCCATTTTTGGTAACATTTAACAATAAGGTTTCATTTGTTATCATTAATTAACTACATTAGTTAACATGAACTAACAATGACTAGTATTTCTACTGCATTATTAATCCTAATGTTAATTGTCTGTTTTTACTAATACATTATTAAAATAAAGTAACATTATTTAGTGCTTTATGTATTTTATGAAGTGTTGCTTCGTTTTTAGACATTTTATTATACTTACACCTTTATAGTGTTGTAATTATAAATTCACTTTAAATTTTAAACAAGCTAATTTATTAAATTATTTATATCATAAAGGATTTTAAAATTCCTTCTTTATAATTCATGATATGAAAATTATTATCTTCTTGTTAGAGGCCAGAAATTCTAAACTGCAGGCCCATGCGAACAACATGTCACTCAACGACTATTCAACTTACAGTCGGTGGTCTCGTTGTCTTGAAAACACGCGCACACATGGACACATATGCCCTTCCCCCTGCTTTACTCCGTCACATCAATCTAACGTGATCTGTCCTCTGGGTCATGTCAATCTTCATGTTCTCACCCATATCAGAGAAAGAGAGGGGGGAGGCTAGAGGGCTGAACACCTCAGGATAGGACTCCAGTGTTATGGCACATTCAGGAGAGACAGGCTCCAGCTGTCGGGTCTCAGTGGGCTTTTTGCCTGGCCTGGTTAAGAGCCTGCTGCTCCGGAGAGTACAGAGAGCGAGAGAGAGAGAGGAGATGACTGCACAGCCCCACTGGTCGCAGGTGCAGGATAGAGGAAGAGGAGAAGGAGGGGGAAGAGAGAACGAGGGCGTATGTCTCACTGCGGAGTACAGCCCCTCTATCTGTTGTACTAGCCTTTAGGTCTTTAGATCAACCCATCTCATCCTCTCTGTTTGACTTGGAGGTTTCATTTCTCAAGCCCTTTTCTCATCTCTCTCTCTCTCTCTCTCTCTCTCTCTCTCTCTCTCTCTCTCTCTCTCTGATGTACTCAGAGTGGAGGCTTGTATCTGTGAGTAGCCGTGCTCCTGCTGGGGCCTGGTGTAATTGTCCTGACAGGGTTATGGGAAATTGCACCATGTCAAGCAAAGCCGGTACACATAGTGATATCTGCTGTGTTGCTGACTAGAAATATCTGCTATTGCACCGAATACTGCGGACTGTAGCTTTGTGGTATGTAGTATATTTTATTTAACTGTGTCTATCTGCTAGAGGTGTAAATATTTGCTTTGAAAAGTATTTGATAATGAATATTAAATAATTTAATGTGAAATATTAATCTGAAGTAATTCAAAAGAACAATAAATATGTATATCATAATATATATATATATATATATATATATGATATATAACATTATATATCATTGTCATATGCTATATCTGTGAGAAAAAAAAAATCAGCAAGGAAGAATAAAATTGATAAAAAGTAACAGCAAAGACATAGGGCCAGATTTACTTAACAGAGCAAATTAGCACGAGAACGCAATTTCAAAACAGTGCTGATAGGCATAGAAATTTCTGCACGTAATTTACTGACAACGCACAAATTAAAACAGATGCAACATCTCATTTACATATTGACCAATGCAATAATAATAATAATGGTGAAAATACCAGTAATTTGATGAGCGCAAATGTTAGTAAATCGCATTGTATGATTCATTTTAATACTCTCTTTAATACTTTAAAACTTTGCATCTGAAAGGGAAACTCCTACAAATGCATATTCATTAAGGTCAGGCACAAAAATAACTGCATCCACGCCTTTTCAGCGCTAATTCTTCTCTGCATGTCTTTAGTAAATCCTGACAAATCCTGTTAATTTGTATGAATTAATAGTAAAAAATAATATTATATTTAACAATATTTAAAAGTATGATATTTAGTTTAACTGTATTTTTGCTCTATATCTATCCATCTATTGTTAGTTTGTTGCTGTCATTGTCATGTGCTATATTCAGTATGGATACGAGTAAAATTATTTTGATTAGTAAAAGTTATAACATGACTGTCAGATGTCAAAATCATTTTCCCCCCTAAATCCCCTGCATTCAGAGAGCTTTCTTCATGAATCTATGATAATGCGTGTGCTGTAGCTTTCCACCGGCTCGATGACATGACAGAGAATAGTAATTCAGAGGATCAGGAGAGGAGAGGAAAGGAACAGAGGAAAGAGGAGGAGGAGAGGGGAAGGGAGGTAGGAAGAGAAGAGAGAGAGAAGAAAAAGAGGAGACACCTTGGGGTAATTGTGATGCAGTTGAAGATGAGGCACTTTAAGGGTTGTGAGAGCTCACAGTGAGATGAAAAGCCACTCCGGGCCAAAGGTTGCTGTGAGAAGTGACATCTGACTGAGGTTTAACCTCTCTTCCTCTCGCTTATACACTCCAAACGGTGACACCGAGCAGCGTAATCATCTGCTCAGCATTTCCCTTTTGTTAATCGCCGACGATAGCGCCAGCTGAGAGGGGTTTTCTTATGTTTAATGAATTGACGATTGCTGTTATAGATACAGAAATATTATTGTTGCAGAGTAAGTGTTGGAATGAGTGGAGTTATTTTCAACCCGATGAGTCATACGCGTCTCACTAGAGATCGTCTCCCTGAGCATTTTGGAACGAGAAACCTGAAATATCTGTTCGTTTCTATTGTGGCATATGCTTTTCCACAGTCTCGGTGTCCATTGTAATCTAATATGGGGCTGGTGGCCTTGCCGCAACTGCCGGCCAAGCCATGCGTTTCGTTGGCCAAAATTGCCGCTATGGGTTGATCGGGCTTCTAAAGCGCAAAAACAAAAGCAAACATGTTGTGTAAGCCGCTGAGAAAGAACAAAGCAAATGAGCTGTGTTGTTGAAAAGCACTGCTTCCTAATGCCAGGCAGGCTAATAGAGAGCCATGCTAATACGTTTTGCCACGAGCCCCCCTTGGCACTCTGGCAGGTAACGGCTCGAGAAGGGGGAGGACGGGGGAGAGCCAATTAAATTCCCCTTTTTTGAATATTGACCGGCTTGTTATCTGCGCTGAAACCCTGGAGTCAGAATTGCTAACCTCGGCAGCTTTCACAAAATGCTTTTCAACTGCCCAGAATTATGTGTGGAAAAATGCTGAGGATGGCAGGATCAAATGTGCGGTTTTAGTTATCAAGCTTAATACCTCCATTTATTCTGGAGACTGTGTGAGCTGCGACAAGTTTTTTTTTTTCTCCCTCCCCTTCCCAGGTCAGTAAAATGGCCTGAGGAGAAGCAGCCACTCATTCAACGAGGATCTGCTAGGCGCAGCGCTGTCACTCAGACGTTGTGAGAGGCATTTTCCAGAGAGAGTAGTGCAGTTAGCCTCAGTCTCCCATAAGTCCCTGTACTCATCCCATAAAGCGCTGCTCTCCATCAACTGGGGCGCATATTCTTTTCCTAAGTTACAGAGTGCCATCATCATCTGTCAAAGTACTGCTGGAAAAAACGGTAACTTGCTCTCTCCATTGACCAGTGGCGGCAGTGGAGAATAAAAAAAGAGAAACAAGATGTACAGTAGTATGGAAAATACCAGACAGTCGTATGTAAGTGCGACAAGTTGTTGCCATATGAATGTAAATTAATCATAGAGGAGGGCAAGGTAATAATTTTAATTTCAGATCTCAAAAAAGCACTTTTCACATTTGTGTGGCTGTGATATGTCTTGATATTTAAATAATGATTTTTCCCAATCTGTGCCAGTGTGACATTTGTCATATTTTGAAGTGTTTAATTAAAATATGTATATAAATATTGCTGATTTGGATTTAATTGGTTTGGTTGAAATAAAGCTTCCATTATATTTTAAAAAGTAATGGACACAGTTATTTTTGCACCTGACTTTATTGAATATGCATTTGTAGGAGTTTCCCCTTTCAGACGTAAAATTTATAGGAGGAAAGTATTGAAATGAATCACGCAATGCGATTTACTAACATTTACGCTCCTCAAATTACTGGTATTTGCGCCATTATTTATTGCCAAGAAAAAGCATGTCTGAAAGCAGGCACTAATTAGCACAGCTCTTGATAGATTGCGCTGGTCATTATGGAAATGATCTGGCTATGTCTGTGTTCTTTAATGTGTGTATTATTAGTAAATCACATGCAGAATTTTCCACTCCCATTGACGCTTTTATGGAATTGCGCTCTAACGCTAAATCTCTGTTTAGTAAATCTGGCCCATAATGGCCAAAAAAACAGCTTATTAATTTAAACACTGTGATATTCACATTGTTGCTTCATTTTATTTCAATCGCAAAATCAGTATCATATCGTGAATATTTGCTATAACGTTTAGTTCTAGTTTCAGTGTGCCAAACATGATTGGAAAGTCTTCACGAATGTGCTGTTTTTCGGAAAGAAAATCTCTCAGTGGCTGGCAGTTGGTCTAAGTGCTTGTGTAGGGTTTAATTTAATTAAAGTGCTTCATAATTTAGGCAGGACAGAATGAACAGAAGGCTGAGTCTCAGAAAGGCTGAGGCACTCAACAACCCCCCTTCCCTCGCCGAGTCCGGTCTGAAGGGAAATGCCAGAGCTTGACCATATAAAATAAAGATTCATTGCCACCGAAGCTGTAAACGCAAGCAAGCAAATTAGATTAATCAAAGTGTCACCAGTGTCAAACCAAACAAATAGCAGAGGGATTTAAGTCAAGTATGATATCGGAATATGTGTGCATGTACTGGGGCCTCGGCTTGTTGCGTGGGGATTTATGACAGGTAGTTGTCGGTCTGGTGGAAATAACCTTTATGCTCCAGACAAACTGGGGAATGCCCTGAGAAGGCCGTAAGGCCAAACAAATCCAGATGTATCATTCAGTCCCCCCAACAGCAACTGTCCATGGTGCTGATGGAGACCTGCAAATGCATCCCATGATGCACAGAGTGGCAAACGCCATTTTTTCAGACCATTGTTCTGTCGGTGGTGAAGCAGTATGTCATAGTCACAGCTGGAATGATTTGTGGGAATGGTTTGTTTTAAGCAGTGAATCTATTCATCTTTTTTTTTTTAAACAGTGCAAGCTAAAACTAATACATTTTGATCACACTCTACTTGAAGTCAGCTTATATGATGAATTTTTAATGTATTCATAGTCACCACATGATGAATATATATTTTCCTAAATAATTGTAAGCACAGTTATTGATACATTATACTTACCAGTTATATGTGTTTTTTTTTTTGTCAAAAATGTTGTATTCATTCAGAGCACACACATTTTCTAATGCTAATAATGTCTAAAAACAACTTTGTTGCATTAATAACCAATATTGTGACGAAACAAAAGGAAGCACATGGAATGAACTTATTTCATTCACCAGAGACCAGAGACCTTTAGGTATATATGTTAAAACAATATTGACGAGAAAAGGGAAAACCACTCGCTGCTCTAGGCCTTAAAAGAGACAGTATGGCTAATTTTAATTATAGGCTTCTTATTCTGTGGGGAGTTGGAAAACAATTGCGAACTTCACTATTTACTGCTAATAATTGCCCTTGTAGAGCTGATCTATCTTGCTGTAGCTAAATATGGAAAATTATGAATATATCATGCATGCGATAAATTCACATAAATATTCTTCTTTAAACATCCTGCAAGCTCTGACATGCCATGTGTTTGTCACCCCTGATTTAACTCATTATAATGTGTGCTGATCATGTGTTTAAAGGTGTAATCATGACATCATAATTATTGTTACAGTTATTCATGAACACAGCTGATCATAAGGCTTGTTTTTGTGAAGCCTTATGATCGACCTGACTGATTTGACTCATGAATTTTCAGGAAGGTAATTTCTCTTCCGTTCACATTCGGTGTATTTTGGAAACAAGGTCCAACTCTTGCGTGCTTCATTGAGTGAAAAGCTATTTGTAGAATTGCCGGAATGATTGAAGCTCTCCAGGCGTCTCCGCAGCACAAGCAGCTGAGAGGTGGATTTAAATGACTTCTCTCAACATCCATCATCTTTTTTTTTATTATTTAATATATAATCTATGGCCCATTTCACCACCCGTCACTCTGTCTTCAGATGCCTCGATGTCCCGACTCTTATGGGCAGACCGGAAATGTTGGCGAAATGGAGCGGGGTTCAGCTGCCTTTTAATGTGTTTGATGAGAGGGGTGAGATGTAAATGACTCCTGTGGCAATATGCTTGTTTATTTCACTCAAATATGAGAACATGCTGAAGTAAATGAAACATGGCTGAGGGACATCAATCAGAGGAAGGGGCTGTTTATACCGTAATTAAATTCATGGATTAATGAAAGGAATCTCTCTCTCTCACACACACACATACATACACGCACACTCTTTCACTCTCCCGCACCCTTCTCTCCTTTTTTTTTTTCGCCTGTGGAGTGTGTGACAAATAATGTGTCTCTCCTAGTTGTGGTTTCTTCCTTAATTTTCATATTTTGATTCTTCGCTCTAAGTGATGGTCCTCGTTTTGAAGAATATTAACCCACAGCCAATTGAACATATTTTAAAAGCTCAGAAGTTACTAATGCAAAAGTACCCCCACAGATCAAATGTGAACTATTTCTGCATTTCTTCTTCAGCGGCTATAATGGAAAAATATTTCATTCAAATTGTGTCAAACTCTGTGGTAATATATGACCAGGAATGAATGTGGTCTTAGTTACTAAATCATCATTAGACCATTCAGACACACTCCAAGAATGCAGGAATTAACTTTTAGGGAAATTTAAGGCTGGAGTGTGTAATTTTTAAAGAACTTTCTCCTATCGGGTTTAATATGTTGAGACAACTATAAGAAATCCAGACTGATTCCTCATGAAAAGTGGGAACAGTTTGTCTCTGTGATGTTTTCAAAACAATGCTCAGTTTGTTTAAGCATTCTGACTAGCCCAACATGGCAACAGTGGCTCAACAAATGGGCTGAGTGTGGAGGAGGGGCTATCTGTTTAGTCAACCAATGGTAGAGGAGGTAGTGTTTAGGAAACCTGTTTGAATACGTTCAGTATTTTTGTCACAGACCAAATAATCTCTTTGAAAAGCGTTTAATTTCAATGGTCCAAAATCACCAGGAAAACAAAAAATGGAAGAAAATGTATGCCGTAAATCATTATTAAATCCCTCTGAGGTAAAATCACTATCAGTATTCAGACTGCAAACCGAGGGGAATGTCTTGGGCATTAGGAACATTAGCGCTCGTATTATAATCATAAACCAATAATGAAAGAATATGTAAAAGATCGGCACAGGAGATATATTCCAGGGAAAGGGTAGCATCCCAACGGAAGAAAACAAATGGCACCCTTCACTCCAGAGAAGGAATGGCTCTAGTTAAGATTGATTGCTTTGGCGTCTCGGCAGTGAGGTAAAGAAAAAAAATAGAGAGCGAGACAGAAAGAGGGAGGGAGGATGGTTGGAGGACTGACCCTGTAAAGCTGCTGATTTCAGCAGTCTTGTTCAAGGGGCTGAAGTCTCATATATTGCCTCGGCTGGCTGTGATTTGTCTGGAGCCCACTGTCGATTTGTGAGGACTGGCACGGGACATGCCACCTCTGTAAAATACCCGAAACAAAGAGCGTTTCTTCACGACTGGCTAATTCTCTGTGTTATTTCCCATGCCGCAGCAAAAAATGACTGACTTTTTGGGCTGGGACATACCCCAAGGCCTTCTTATGTCAGGGAAGCTTTCCTTTAATGCTAGAGGACTGTTGACACATGAACAGTCCACGAGGACACGTTTTAAAAGCGTGTCCTGAATGAGCTCGCTTTGAATGGCAGCATGCTACATTTGAGGAGAGAAAATGGAGGTCAGAGTCGGTCCTAGAAGCATTACTGTTCTTTTAGCGGCGCTCTTCTGAGACCTCTCTTAAACCTGTTAGTTACACTTCAAGCTCGATTCTGGAATCAACTTTGAAAGCACCAGTTTTAGCATATTCTCTTGTTCTTTGTGTATTGAAAATCAACAGCGTTATCGAAGCCAGCGCCTCTTTCTGTGGTCTGGGGGCTTGCCTTCACTACTGACTTGTCTCAGTCACACCGCAGGACTGCAGTTGTGAATCAATACGATTCCTTAACCTGTCACACTCCCGGCATTGTCACAATACCAGTTTTATGAGGGTGATTTAGGCGTGGGCTGAGTCAATCAATCACGGAGAGGGGGCCGTGCTAAATGATCATTTGATGTGGTGAAGGATGGCGATGCAGGGAGATTGCTATGCCGGCTCCATACCTCAGCAGTAAGAAGGCTGGGAGACAGTGACAACGAGCATAGTCGAGACAAAGGGCAGGTGTGTGGCTTTCTGTTGGTGCCTGGAGTCTAGGCCCATGCTAAAACCCAAACTCTGTTGAGGTAACATTTCACACAAAAGTTTAAATTATGTATTTATTTACTTACTTTTATGTTTGCTTGCAGTAGGTACCTACTTACCTCTAAAGGCTACCCCTAAGTACCTTAAAGGGTTACTCCACCCCAAAATGAAAGTTTTGTCATTAATCACTCACCCCCATGGCACTGCAAACCCATAAAAGCTTGTGACTCTCCCATTGACTGCCAAGCAATTAACACTGTCAAGGCACAGAAAAGTATAAAAAATATAGTCCGAATAATCTATCTGCCATCAGTGGTTCAACCGTAACGTTATGAAGCTACGAGAATACTTATTGTGCACAAAGAAAAAAAAAAAAGACTTTATTCAACAATTCATCTCCTCTGGGTCAGCGTAGCACCATTTTGGAGAATATCCACTGAACGCAAACTGTAGAAACGCTGTAGAACGTAGATGATGTATCCATGCGGCGCGGCTGACACAGAACAGTGTACGCAGTTTGCGTCCAGCGGATTCTCTCCAAAATGGGGCTACGCCATTTTTTTTCGACTTTGCGTACAAAAAGTATTCTCGTAGCTTCATAACATTACAGTTGAACCACTGATGGCAGATGGAGTATTTTGACAATGTTTTGTGTTCCGAAGACGGAACAAAGCTTTTACAGGTTTGGAACGACATGGGGGTAAGTGATTAATGTCAAAATTTTCATTTTGGGGTGGAGTAACCCTTTAAGGATACATATTACTATTCTAAGATATTAATATGCACCTTTTACGAGTAGATAAAGCACAAAGTTGTCCCATTAATAATAGTGCTCCCAGTGACAAGGGTACAGTTTTGCCCCTTTTTTTGTCTGACAGTGTATAGGTCAATTTTTTTCCTCATAAAAACTGTATCTTTTAAGTGTAGCTTATATAGTCTTGGGAAATCACATGATAGCTTTGGGAGAAGAACAGAAATTTAAATTGTTATGTACCGACAATTCCTAAGAGAGCTGTTCTCATATGCAAATGGATCAAAACAGAGCCAGGTAAAGTGATTCATTTGTGACTTGGATGAACTGGTTCATTGAAAAGATTGGACTCAAAAGGGTGATTTAATATTTACAAATGTGAAAGCTTATCTTATGAACACACTAATAAGAGCTAGGAGTGGATTGTGAGATTTTCAGTGAATATTGGCTTTTCAAAATTGAAACTTCAGTCTGTTCATCACACAAAATGCAAAATCACAATTCTACATGTAATCTTCAAGTAATTTGGATCACTTGATTTCATTTCGAAGCTCAAATGCTCCAGTTCCCATTTATTTATTTTTATTGCATGAAAAAGAGTGGCCAGCACATTCTATAAAAATATCTCCTTTTGTGCTCGACAGAAGAATGAACGTCAAACAGGTTTGAAACGACGTGAAGGTGAGTAAATGATAAGCGTATTTTCATTTTTGGGTGAACTATCCCTTTAAAGGCACCGGTTTCTCCACGTCTGTTCTTCTGCAGTGTAATAGATGTGGTGAGGAGCTTGAAGATTATCGGATTGTAAATACTCCTCAAAGCGGCAGGGTGGAGAGAGGAGGGTGGAGGCGCTCCCCGCAGCCTCGGCCCAGACAATGCAGTCAATTAAAATGAGATTGTGTGTGTGAGCGGAACGCACTGCAGAGAGAGAGAGAGTGTGTGTCGGTAATGCACTGGGGGAGAGTGCATGAGCATTACGTGCCTGGCTCAGATCAGTTAAGTGATATTTGGGGGATTCTCCATCATGGCAGGCAGGCAGGCCAGCGGGCTGATGGCTTCAGCAGTTGGAGCGGGCTAAATTGAAGTGTCAGGTGGCAGAATTGTATTTTATTTTCTAATATGCTCGGTTGTTAGCTGTGGAAATGTTTTTTAAGGGCGGATGCGTACAAAAGGGATTGAAACCGGCGCAGTGGTCTTATCGTGTAAGACCGTATTTCTCAATTTTACGGCGGAGATCGTCCGCCCCATCCCCGCGATGCTTAAAGGGTTGCCGATGATTAATTAGGGGGAATCGGAAAGGCCACGCTTTTATTGAAGGTTTTAAAAACGTAACACTGTCATAAGAGGCATGAATGATTTTATTTCCTCCGTTTCCATTATACAGCCAAGCTAGCACAGGAACCGTGTTTTTTTTCTTCCCCTCGCGTATTAAATGAAAAATTGCTTTCATCCTGCAGATATCAATAATGTGATGCCGGGGTCTACTAGAACAGCTATTAGATTACATTAGTGGAAATCGTGGTACAAAAGCCATGTTTACCATTAAAACGTAAAAGACGGGGGAAACTCTTGCGTTAATACTTAAAGCAATTCCTTTATTGCCTATTTACCTTTAATTGTGCTTGAGAGGAAGGAGAGAAATGAGCAGAGGGGCTGAAAGAGGTGGAGAGATGGCATAAGAGGGTAGTTAAGTACTGTATCATTTGCAAATAACATTAAATCCAGGACTGACAGAATTTTTCCATTTCTGTAATGGAGGGTCTGAGAGCGCAGTATTGTTTTTACATTGACCCCGGCCAATTGTTTGGTAATGTTGGGCTGTCAGCCATGCTTCTTGACACCTTGACATCATCTGCATGCTTTTAGCCAGGAAATGAGTCAGCGTGAAGCACGGAGGGAGGCGGGTGGCGTTCATTTAAAAAAAAAAAAAAACATCATCAGCAAATTGGGAAGCTAGTGAGCACCAATCCAATCTCACTCTTTCTTTCTTTTCTCCATCCAGCCATCCTCCCTGCCTGGCCGCCCCCTGGTGCCCCCACCCTCTAACTAAAAAAAGGGGAACAAAAAGTCCAAGTGGCTTGCTCTGATAAGTAGGTTAAGCTCCTATCTGTTAATTAGGCTATTCCAGATGTGACTAATTTACCAGCCATGGGCATACAATATGCTAAACACCAGGGAATTAAAGCGATGGAGAGGGACGCTTCCCATGTGCATTCTCTCTGATAGGACAAGTAATTTCAAAGCTCCAAAACCAACACAAGTTGTTATTTTAATCATTGCTCACCCTATCTGTTCCCACATAATAGTGCCTGCTCGAAATTAAAACATTAAAGGAAATTGAGATAATCGTCATTATCTGTAAAGTGAAAATCCTTGCTGCTTGCCGGAGCTGTCTGAAAATGCAAATTAGATTATTATTCAATTATCACACTCTGAAGATGAGATACACATGTTTGGGTTTGTATATATGTGGACAGATGGACATAACACGAGCAGGTCCGTGTCCTGTTTCGTGCGTCAAAGCCTGTGTAATTTTTTCAGACCCCAGCAGATGCTGCCAAAGTGCATTGTTTGTAGAGCCAGGGATGAGTCAAGCATATGCCGGTGTTCTGCACTCGTTTTTCATCCTTGTGATTAGATTATCAGTTAAAATGATCAAGCAAACTAAACTATTCATTTGAGATGTTGAGATCAGACAGTATTGTAGGTAGGTCAATGAAATGTACGAGTGTCCATGAGAAAGAAAAGGAAAAATCTGGTTTAAGACACGTGCCAAGTTCTTAGAAATATGGAGTCCTTGCATTGTTTGTTTTGTACAGTTTCAAAAAACTTTTATACATTTTAAAGAAAAGTTTGAATTTAATAACATAACCTCCTTGAACCTTGAATACATATGAGTGTGCACAGTTTTCATTACTTTTTATTCATTTATTTATTTGTTTACTAAAATCAGCAATTGTTACATAAGATCATGAATTTTCTTTCATTTTGTGGGAGCAAATAAGGTTTTACAATGTGGTCTGACCAAATTAGGGTTCTTATACCTTAGTACATTATTATTATTATTATTTATAATATGTTATTATGAAAATATTATTATTATTACAATATGATTCTTTAAAAGAAATAATAATAAATAATTATATCAAACGTATGGCTTTCTTTTCAATAATTTCTTTCTTTAAATATATTTTCTTCTTTGTGATTTAAGAATTTTACTATATGTCCACCCAAGCAAATATTTTAATTAATTTTAATTCATAAAGAAAAAAACATGTTAATCATGGAAGAGGTGTATTCGGGTCATTGTATATACTGTATGAATTGCATTTTTGAATGTATTTTTGAATCAATTCATATATACAAAAATTAATGAATTAGATAGAAATGCTAGTTATGGTGCATTCAGGGTATACTTGAGTCGGTCCATGTGATCACTGCAAACCAAACCATGACGTGTCCCGATTATTCTGCACATCTTCATTCTGCACAGGAGAAATTTGGATGCCCCTGGCCTAATGTAGCGCTCCCGAGGGCCGTCTCTCTGATTCTTCTGAATGAGGCGTCTTAATTGCAGACATCACGTCTGTGCTGTTCAACACTAAGCACTAGGCTACTACATACAAAATCATTTACATGTTTCCTGGCACATACGAAGAAACGTCTTACGGCGGCAAATCTCGACTCCTTTCATTGGAAGCTCGACTCCACAGTCATCTGATAGAAATGGGTTAATGTGATCCCTTCGGTCATATTGCAGTTGCTTGGAAGAAGAAAGTCCCAGAGTGCCTCACATAATCTGTTTTTCCCTGACTCTCTTTCTCTTCGCTCAATCATATATCTCCTGCATCCTTTCCTTAATTAATGCATCACAGAAATACATGAATAAGCAACTTGCCAGTAATAAGTGTCCCAGAGATCTCGTTTCTTTGTGGTTCCTTTTTAAAAGAGTGCTACTGATCTTGGCTGTTAGACGGTCTGGCCTGTTATGGAGATGTGTGAATGGCCAGCAGGCATTTCTTACTGGAATTCCAGAGTGTGTAATTCTGCTGTAGTCTCAGAACTTGCCAAGCAATCACTCCAATTAAATTGATAAGATTCAGTTTATTTATATGAAGCATTCTGGATTTTTTTTTCTTTTTTTGAGCATATAATTCAAAGAGATACTGGAATATAGGACATCTGAAATTCAAAAAAAAAAAAAAAACAGCACAGTTAAAGCTGCTGTAGCAAATATACTACAGGAACTGTACTGCTCTTGTGAAGTCAAAGGTTTGAATCTTGTCTGTCAGTTCCCAGTAATTTACTATTGCTAATCTTAGGGTGACCATTCATCCGGCCTTTTCCTATTGACGTGCGGTCTACAGTCCTCATATATTATATGTATGTGTATTTGTATTGATTTTACTGTGCTCTGTAGATCCCACCTCCTCGCATGCCACGATTGGTCGATTATACAATGTCAGCACACTATTGGTCAAACTACTTTTCAGTCATTACCTTAAGCAGGGATGAAATTAAAGAAATATAAAGCCAAAACCCGGACATTATAGGCAATTTAGAAATCCCAGTCTTAACATGTCCAGGAAAAAAGAGGACATATAGTCACCCTAGCTATGCTGTTGCTAAGGTGTTTGGAGTGTTTTAGCACGTTTCTAAGTGGGTTAAAATGTTTTACGGTGTTCTGGTTGTTTGGTTACTGTCTTACCTTCTTTAGAGAAAGAAGAAAGATAGATGGAGAGATAGAGAGATACGGAGCTAGAAAGATATGTACAAAAAATAAATGATTACTTTGTACAAAATATATCATACCTTTCTTCATTCATGTTCTTAGCATAATTTACTGGATGATAGAGGTGCAAGTTGTTATAGTGATGCTTGCCTTAGTAAGAACCACTAATTAAATAACAAAACCCCCTCCAAAACCTAAAAAAACTTTTTAACAGCTGTTTTATATTGTTAAATGTTGATTAAATCTGTGCGAAAGGGTTCAAGATTGAACAGATGAATGAAAACTGTGTTGACATTATTCAAGGGTAAAATATGAAAAGATTTCGAGGACACAGCACAATCGGCAAAAATGTAATTCTATATACTCGATATTTGTTGAACTTTCATTTTGTTGCTAGGTTTGTTGGGATCAGCGGCGGAGCAGTTGGGTCAAGTGAATCTGGAGTCTCGGGGACTTGGCGAGTTTATTAATGTCTCTAGGCACAACCTCCTGACCCTGTCAAATCAAATCTTCTGTGTGCTGATCCACATCCTCAGAAAGAACGGTCTCAGATGATAGATTTTGAGTGAACTGCAACCCCTTCAAAATGACATGTACCAAAGTGCTCTCATTGCTCAAAAGCCAGTTAACCCCCATCGCCTTTTTGACACAAAAGCAAGAGACCTAGAGTGCCATTGTGTTTTTGTCCACTTTCCACTATATAAAAGCCATTTGTTTATAAAACACATTAGCCCACATTCTCAGATTATGTCTTCAGGCGAAACAGCCCCTGTCTTTTATTGCTGTGAATCGAGTCCCTCAGAATTTGGCTATTTTGGCCCCTGTATGGCTTAGAGGACCTTAGGTTTTGCTTTGTATTCAGCTGGGGTTTTTTTCAATGTGTGATGAACTCTACTCAACAGTGTGTTAACTGAAATGGTAAGTGACAGATTCACTAAGGGATAATCTTCCTGCCAAAGAAACAGATATTACCCCTTGCTGGCACATTACAGTATGGCCCAGCAGGTAGAACTGCGAAACCCCTAACAATGCACCAGTTTTTATTGATTTTTGTCAAAATAATTTGACCGAAATTTGCTTCAGTGTTATTAAATAGTGCAGGTCAGTTTAGTATGTGCGCTTTTTGTCTAGTGTTATGCTGTAGGCAACACCTCGCAAACTCACTATATATATATATATATATATATATATATATATATACATACATACTGTATATATACTGTATATATGCTCAGCTCACCAAGGCTGCATTTATTTAAATACCGCAAAATGCAACATTATTAAAAAATCAGCAAAACAGGTAATATTGTGAAATGTTATTACAATTTAAAATAGTTTGTTTCTCTTTAAATATATTGTAAAATTATTCTGCAAGTCAGTATTCAGTCATTTGTTTTGAAAGCTTAATTTTCAACATCCGTTACTCCCGTCTTCTATGTCACATGATCCTTCAGAAATCATTTCAATATTCTGATTTGAATACATTTGTGTTGATTGATATTTTTGTACAAAACCATGATGCATGACGCATTTATTTGAAATATAAATATTTTTCATTATTTATAAATATTGCTGTCGCTTTTGATGCATCCTTGCATTAATTAATTAATTTCTTAAAAAAAATCTTACTAGCCCCAAACTTTTGAACAGTAGTGTATCTGTGTGTACCTAGAAGGATGTATTCAGCTTAATGATTTTGAGGGAGATATAGTTGTAATCAAAATGTCACGGTGTATATATATATATATATATATATATATATATATATATATATATAAAGGTGGTTTTAGGTAGGACTAGATGAAGGAGCTTTTGTGATGCTCTGTGAGGTGTGAAGAGTCAGGGGTGGGCGTAATGAAGAGGGGGAGGGGCCAGGCCATTAAATAAAGTGTTCATTGCTGGCTTTAATTAAATGGTGACTGTGATCTGAGTGGAGCGGGAGATTGGATTGTATGACATATCTGTAGCCTCCGCTGAGAGCTCACATCAGCTGTGTCAAAGATATCGGGAACGGAGCATAAAGTCAATTACAGCTCCAACAGTGAACAGATAGAAGAGGAGAAAAACACTCCCAAATGCTGTCATTTGAGAGCGTTTCAGACACGTTTATGACAAACTACATCGAAGGGGGTTTTGGGAGCCACGCAGGTGGACGTGGAGCAATTTGGACGTCGTCAGGTTCATGGTGACCAAAGGCTGTCAAAAGGACCTGCGCAGGAAACCCTTGTGATTGGGAGCTGAGATTAATCCTGGAAAGCAGGTATTGTTTGTGTAGCGCTCGCCGCAGTAGATTGAAAGGTACTTCAGTTGCTCACAACTTCACCCTCAAATTATTTCAACGAGGACTTGAGGAGCCCTTCAGCACTGCGGCCGCAGCTCCCGAGGCCCTCTCGAGTCTGAACTCAACGAGGCAGTGGGGAATTCACAATATGCTCATATAATCAGCACAATTAAAACGGCTACACTTTGGCATTAGATAATGCTGAGGAAATCCTGTTTGTGTGCGTCTGCCATTTTGTTGGTACAGTCTGTTTGGACCAGTGGTCTGTTGAATTTTGCCAGGAGTGATGTTAGATGTTGATTTCCTCTGGGAAAGTGCTTAAAATGTATGAGCCAGGCTCTGGCCATTGTTTATTTTGTTTGTCATTGAATTACTTGATATGGTTGTCACAAATATGAATGTCACGGAAGCGGATAAACAGCTTTTCAGGGTCAGATCGAAAATTTTGATTAAACTTAAAGAAAAAAAAAACATTTTTTATTTTATTTTTTCAGATATTTTTCACCGCAGATGAAAAATGCAGGTCATACATCTATGTTTTGACAGTATAATTGATTTTCTATTGATGTAGTACCCAGCTGCTCTTATCCTTAATTCTATCAGAGAATTTAATGACAGAAAATAAAAGCGAAGGGATCTCCGTAAGCCCAGTGAGATGAAAAAGAGTCGACGAGAGAACCATCAGCCATCGCCCTGAGCAGTCCTTGTGAAACAACACTTATGGATGGTCTTTTTCCTCTTCTTAATCTACAAAGTAGAAATATTTCATGAATATTGATGGGATCTGGACATGTTTTCCAGCATTGTTTTTTCCCCCTAACTAGCTAATTCCCAAGCCCCCGTCTGGCTTTGCTTGTTATCAGGCTATGCAGTGTACATAAAGGCGCATTTAACCTGCGATTAATCTCAGGCACTCCAACGCTGAGTGTTTGTAATGTGATAGAAAGTTCTGGATGAGCTTCAAGCCAGGTTTGGATAAAGGCCTCCGCGTGCGCCGTGGCTGAATGAGACAATCATTTTCAATGGGCTCCCATTGCTCGCTTTTACTCTCCGAGCCCCCTCCTTCCCCACGTAGAGCGGCGAGGATTCAATGGAATGAATGTTTGTTGATTTCCCTCTGAAATCAAGAAGTAGATTAGTTTGAATTGGTGGGGAATGAGGTGAGGAGGCTAGGTGGCTCGCTATCGCCCGAGCCCATTTCCCATTTCCTGTGTGTGCGTGCTGGAGGTGTGAGAGAGAGGGCAATGGTAATTACCGTCTGTTTCTCTGGCGCAGTTATGCCACTGATACACATCCACGCTCCCATTATCCCGCAGATCAGCCAAGCAGTTTGTGTTTGCGTTCGGAGAGTATCAGATTCCAGATCTGGCCCAAGACGTTACAGAGAGCGAGAGAGAGATGTCACATCTCAACCTCCCTCTCATACTTTCTATGAGCTTCTAGCCCATCTTGTTCGTAGTGCCTTCCTTTTTTTTTTTCCAAAACGTCGAATAATGAATTTGATAACAAAAGGAAATATGGCAGCCTTCGCCAGCCTGACTGAAGTGCTTAATTAGCTGATTACAACGAGCCAGGATTGGCCTCTCACCGCTCACATTTGGTCTGCGATTTCACATGACTGTCCCCTTGCTACATCCAACTGACTGTTTGCTTTCTGAGCCAAAATGTGAAATTACTGTGGCACATTCAGCCATTGAAATGAGCAGCCCAGTCTGGATTAAACCAATCTGCACACAAGACAATAAACCTGTCAGTTCTACGAGTGTGGTGGGATTGCGCTTAGTGCACTTCGAAGTTACTCTTCAAATAAGGATAGGTCCGATTGGACAGCTAGTTGACTAGCTTTTAAACCATGAACTGATGTTAAAGATCAAATCCTGAGCATCAAACAATGGATTTGGTTGAACATAATAATAGTAATAATGATAATAATAAATGTATTCTTCTTATTATTATTATTACTATCATTATCATTATTATTGTAACATTTTAGTATAGGGACGAATTCTCACTATTAACTAGTTGCTTATTAGCATGCATATTACTAGCATATTGGCTATTTATTATTACTTATAAAGCATATTCTGCATGACCATATTCTACATCCCTAATCCTACCCAATACCTAACGACTTAACAACTACGTTACTAAACAGTGATTAAGAGTTAATAATAGTTCATTAATAGCGAGAATTGGACCTTAAAATAAAGTGACAATTATTATTATTATTATTATTATTAATAATAATACAGAAACAAATAATATAAACATATTATACATACTTTTATGCAGAATAAAATCCTAAATTGATTAATGTGTCTTTAATCAGTTCATCAATTAATAAATTGGATATAATGATTATTAATAATTAATCAAGAATATTAATAGCAATAACAATTGGCTGCTTAATGACCCACCCATTTTGTAAATGTTATAACACTGCTACTACAGCAATTCACATGTAAACTGGTTATTGTGCTTGACTGCTTTTTTATGTATTTATTTTATTTATTTGTGTGTGTGTGTTTTTGTGTTTTTACAATATCGTGTTAAGTAACTTTTAACCCCCCCCCCCCCCCCCCCATAGTGTTCCTATCTTGTATGACTTTGTTCTGTGGAGCACATTTTGAAGTTTAGTTCGAAGTATGTCTCAGTGTCTTTTTTTATTGTCCGTATAAATGAGTCAAAGGTGTTTTATTTGTACCCCAACATTCTTCAAAATATCTTCATATTTTAAAAATAGTTTTTCACATCCATAAAATAAAGTGATCTTAAGTGTAACATTTGTGAAGCCACTGTCTCAACGGCCATTGCCTTTTGACGCGGTGCAAAATCTGAAAGGCTGCAGACGGTTTTAATCCGCAGACCGTTCAACACAACGTAGTGTTGGCGGAGACGGTACGGTTGCACGCGAGAGCGAAATAAGCCTATCCTCTGCATCAGCTTTTTCGCTCTCACAGACTGTAACACAAAACTACATTTAAAGCATCAGATTTTGTGGGGCCGATGTGCAGCCTCAATAATTGATGAGCTTGGCTGAGTGTGGAGGTTTGGAGACTCGCTTCGCTTTACTGCAACGCCAGAGAAAAAGAGAGAGGTGAAAGTGTTAGATATTCTCTCACATGGTGTAGGTTGTTATGCTGTACCACCCACACTTTAGAGCAAGTGAGCTGTGAAATGTATTCATTGTAACATGGAAAATGGAGGCAAGGAATTGCCTGTAATGTCTGACAGCAAGGGCAGCCAGCCAACATCACCTGCATTATTTCACTTGTGTGTGTGTGTGTGTGCGCGTGTTTTTCCTCTCTCTTTTTTATATATTATTATAGGTTTGGGAAATAGGCAGCAATTTCATTACGATGTGATTTGGGAAGAAATTGCCCACCATTGAGTGACCCCACCGCAGAGGATCAAATGGGAAGTCAGCTCAAATAAAGTTAATAGTGCATTAACTGAAGGCAGCATTGCTGAGCCCCTAAGCAGTGTTCCTCATCCAGCGCCTGCCCCTCTCCTTCCTCCTCCTCTTCCTTCTGCCCCCCACTTTTTAGCTCCTCATTTGTCTTTTATCTTCTCCTCTCTTCCCTCTGTGAAGCCGCAAGGCAGCTACTGTATATTTGTACCTCTAAGGCGAGGCAGCACAGTAAAAAAATAAAAATAAAAAATAATAAAAAAAACGTGGATTGGCTGCAATGTATAGGAATGAAGCACGCAAACCAATGGAGTGTGCCGTTGGCCCCTCCCATCTGCATATCTCCGCTCCTCCGCAGCTTGCGAGAAAGCAGCCTGATGAATAACACAGAGGGGACTTGTCTCTGGGATTATTAATTTCCCATCCCTCTCTCTCTCTCTCTCTCTCTCTCTCCCCCCTCCCTGTCTCTCTCTCCTTTCCCTTCCCTCGTTCTTTCTCTGTGTGTTTACCCCTTGCGCGTGGCTTTTTTGTTTCTTGCCTTGCTATTTGAAATGATCCTTTTCCATTCAGTGTGAGAGTGCATGAGTGTTGCTTCATGGAGCTGTGCGGCCACTGTTAACACTGCCTGGTAGCTATTCTTCCACACAAGAGCTCTCGCGTCACGAGGGGGTGAGTTGGTATCTATTAAAATCAATATAGTGTCGTGAGACCTGGGGCTAAGGCAGTAAGTGTGTGTGTGGGGGGGACAGGTTTTCTAATGAAATTTTCAATCTGAGTATGCCTGAATCTAAGCCTGACCTACAAAGCAAAGGGAATTTCTCGCTGAGCGCCGGTGCGCAGTCGGACGCTCGTATTTGTGAGTGTGTGTGTGTGTTAATGTCAGAGAACGCCTGGGTCTCATAGTGTGATCAGTCAGCTAACAGAGCAGCGAGTTGCTTTTGTTGCTAAACACCAGGCATGCTTTTATCAGAGCTAATGGGGATGTGTATGAGAGACCTTGATTTTGCTGGGGGGAATGGCAAGGGGATGGAAATGCGAGCTAATGACGGGTAATTGAAATAGCGGGGAATTATAGTTTGTTTTGTTGATATTCTCTCCCTCGCACGCTTTCGCTCTCCCTCTCTGAACCTTTGTTGGAATATTGATGACTCTCTCGGGCTGCAAAAATGATAATGATTATAATGACATCTGCATCGGAAAGTACTTACGAGAGCAATAACAACTAACAATTTAACTTAACACACTTTACGTGACACACTCAGGCCGTGACTTGACTCGCACATGAAGGGACGCCTGTGAATTGATGTTAGAGTTAGGGTATGGATGTGTTTGATTAAGTGTGTGGATTTACTGCAGAAGAAGGTAAAAATGTAACTTCTGACTCACCATTCGGTGTCTACCACATGGCTGTGTTTTGATTGGTTGTTAGTGCTGGACATAATTTGTGGGAGGAGTTTAGAATGTAGCCACTTGATTAAAACAACAGATTTTATTTACATTTTTGGACCTGTACTTATTAACAAAGATCTTTTAATTGTATTTGATTAAATGTGTGGAATCACATAGTTGTATGTAGTTTTAGCAGTTAAAACTGTTCGAAAATATCATTCAGCTCTGACAACATGGCTGTGTTTGGATTGGCTGTTTGGAGGGGGTTGGAGTGTATTTGCTAGTTGTATTGTTATTAATGTTATTTTATTAATATTATTTTATAGTTTTTATTGACATTTTATTGACATTTGACATTGGCATGTAAGTTGAAATGGCTATATTTCTTTGGCTGTTTGTGTGTAATATCATTTGTGGAAGGGGTTTGGAGTGAATTTGCTTGTTTCTGAAAAAAAAGAAAAGAAAATGACATTGTAATAAGCAAACACATGTCCCAAAAATGTAAATTAAAACATGTACACTCATTTCCAGTCAAAAATCATGTGGAAACACTGAATGATATGTTCATACTTTTGCAAACCTATACAACACAGATACTTTGTGAGTCCACATATTTATTGAAATGCAAGTTACAATGTTTGCTAAAATTATTAAATGCGAGGAATCAGGTACAGCACAGGTAAAAATATTACTTCCAATATATCATTAAATAACTGTTTTAATTGGCTGTTCATGTGAAACATCATTTGTGGGAGGAGTTTATTGATATGTCACTTGTTAAACATATTTGCAGTCATTTAATAGTTTTAATATACGTCTTGGCAAAAAAAATTGTATTTGATTAAAAGCAACAATATTCAATTTCAATAACTGTTTTGTTTGGACAGTAGATTGGACAGACTTTTTTTTTTTTTACAAAGTCTGTTGTAAACGAGAGCTTATTTTCAGATTAAAATGAAGTTAAAACACCCCCCCCCCCCCCCTCTACTTTTTGTGTGTGGTTTAATCTCCCACACTGTAGTGCACATTGTCTCCCCCTCTATCGTCCTAAAGAAAACATGATCCTCTACATAAGCTGGCATGTCTTTTTATACCCTCATTACATTGTTTTCAGTAGCTTTGTTCAGTCGAAAATGATTTTGGAAGAAATAACAATGGCAGGAAAAAAGCAAAAAGAGCGAGCGAGCGAGGAAGAAGGAGAGAGAGAGAGAGAATACCCCACATTCTGTTTATGTAATTTAGTGAGTCATAACGTGGGTGCATGAGGCATTATGCAAGTTCTGGTTGTGCTTTGAAAAATTGGTTATCTCCACAGCACCTGCAAGGCACACAGATGGATGCGCCTCAGTTGTGGTGCGCTTGAGCCTTGGTAGTGCGGGGATCCAGGGCGTCTCAAAGCAGGGAGCCCTTCTGGAGGAGGACAGGCTTCTTTTTCTCGAGCCGTCAGAGCTTTGGATTGGTAAATCCTGTGGGCTTGACCGAATAGAGGAAGTGCAGAGCTACATGAGGGTGAATAATCATAGTGTGCAGGAGAGGGGATTTCGCAGGGCACTGCATATGCCCTGTGCCTACAATTCACCCCGCCGCTCATTAGATGCTGAATACATCATGCAGATTTCTGCCAGTCCTCTCATTTCAAATGCAGCTCCTCTTGAAAGAAATTAGAAAAGAGAATATATAATCAAAGTGATGCTGTTGTGTGCGCGTGTGCCATTTTTTAATGTATTTTTTCTTTTAAAATTGATTCACATTAAAAATAAATCTCAGTGTTCATTTTAAATAAATATATTTCATATAAGTCAACAAATAAAAAAGATGCTGAAAATAAAACATAATAAACTGATTATTCCCCATGACGTATCAAAGATCCAGACTGTTCAAACACCATGTACATCGACTATAAAATATCCCCAGGCGCAATGACTATATGTTTCATTGTGCAGTATGAAACGTATAATCACAGTAATATTCTCAATAAATATGTTTAATGTAATTCAGCACTAATTCATGAATTTTTGGCCAAAAAAACTGCCTGTTTTGCGTGTATCTGATTATTCCCCATGACTTAACAAATATCCAGACTGTTCAAACACCATGTACGTTGGCTGTAAAATATCCCTGGGCCGCAATGATTATATGTTTCATCGTTTGGAAAATGCATGGCCCTTAAGTGTGAGAATGAGATCGCTCCCTCTTTTATTTCCCTTGGAAGCTGGCAAAGGGTTGCTGCGTACTCTGTTACCGTCAGTGGGAGTTAAGTGCTGTGTGTTGAGCACAATCGGAACATGTTTATTGCGGCGATTATGTAACTGGTTATAGTCTTAGCCTGTCCTGTGCTGCCGAGGCCTTGCGGCGCACATCACGCTAGTTGCTAGCGTTGCTGTTTCGCTCGCGGCAGGGCAAAGGGAGGGAGAGGGGGTGTCGGGGAAACCTCACACTGGGCATACAGCGTTTGCTATCGTTTGTGGAGTGGAAATAGAAACATAGCATTCCGCCGCATGCCGGTGTGTCATACTCGTATTGAAATGATAATGGAGCACATGCCGATGTAACGGGCTCCGCTCTCAACCCCACAGGGAGTTGAAGGAGAATACCACGGTCGATAGTTCTGCACAACAAAACAAAACAAAAACTGCTCTCCTGGTGATACGTATAAATGCTGCCTCCTTATTGTTAACAAGACGCCACGTCCTAGGCAAAGGAGCCATTAAAGAAAACAGTGGCTGTTATTAAGTCAATGACTGAGTGAAGCACGCTGGGGGTGATAAAACGATCATATTAATACCTTGAACTCTCGCTTTCGTTAAATGGGGCAAGTGTATATTGCTTTGTAAACATTTCCACATCAATAGTACGGTGCCACAACAAAAGATAAACCCCAGGTTGAACAAGGAGATAAAGCGACTGTTTCACAAGATTAAATAGAAAGTGATGCCAGCTTGGCAGCCAGGCCGTGTGTTGCATGGATTATTTATAATGGGAGGAAAAAAAAAATGCAAATCATACAATTACAAGCGGTAAAGCCAAGTATTAAAATAAGAGAGCAGAATTAAGGCCTTCAGCTGATGTCATGAAAATAAATTAATTTAAATCGAACATTTGCATTCTGGCAAAAAATAGTCAGACCTGGAAGACCATTCTATAATAAGAATATCATTTTTTATTTAGAACTTTTCTTGTGTTTTCACGTGTGAGCTTTTTAATGGCTATCTGCGTTTTTAATCTGCATCATTAAAGCAGAATAGCTTCACGCCTACTTTGAATATTGTTTTTTAATCTACACAGGCAGCTTTTGTAATGTATGACATGGAGGAAATTAGCTCATAAAGAGTCATGAAATTTCTCCTACATGGAATTGTGTGTTGTTTGTAGATCCCTGTGTTGTAAAGAAGGCCTCCATAATCCATTTACTTCAATTTGTAAACACACAAATGTCACCGTGCACCAGCGCAGATGTTATGAACCCAACAGAAATCTTCTAATACCTTGTATATCTAATCTTATTCAAATTAGAAAGCATGTCTGCGCCTTGGTTTTGTAGTGAAAAAGCATGAAACGGAAGGAAGCTTCAACAAATGCGTTATTTTTGCATAAGTAGTGCACAAATAGCTTTTTTGCGTTTAAATTGGTAGACGTTTAATATCAAATGTACAGATTTTGCACACACAGTATTATTTTTTGTATTATTTTTATGTTAAATATACATTGAACATATTTTGTTCTTGCTAGGTTTACTTTGCACATATTGTGCTTGAGTTTATTCCAAAGGATAGAAGTCTGTGGCTAATCCTCTGGTTTGTACATACTGTCAGCTTTGATAGGGGAAAAAAATGAAGATTCCGTGTGGGTGTGCAAGATTAGGCTTATCTTCAATTGCATTGTATATAGGGATATCCGCGGTGACATTGACAGAATGGGACGCTTCTCCCTTTAAAACAAGCCAAAGGAATTTGCAGGTTGAAACAGTGGAGGCGATCAGGAGTGGTGGAGGCGCCCAGGCTGCAGTTTGTTTGTGTTGGCGTGCTTATGCATGATAGCCCCAGCTCAGGACAACAGCGGGATGAATAAAACGCTCGGATTGTTCACAGCCATTGTAGCACTGCGGTTGCTCTTTGTCCTGAAGATACCTTCGCTTAGCTCTCCACATCATGTTCTTACCTCCCCGCTCCGTCCTTCCAGGATGCTTGAGATGCCAGAGCATCTAATGGCCCCTGCCAAGATGCCTCCAAAGACAACCACTTTTGAGATGGGGATGCACACGCCACAGTGAATCCAACTCATTCTGTTTTGTAAAAAGCAATTTTCTGTCTCCTGACATGTGTTGACATGTTTCCTATTGCTAAGAGATGTCAACATGTTTTTTTAAGGGACGCACCGATGATGTATTAGTACTAAACTGTGTTTTTAGTTTGTCAGTATCAGTCAATATTGGATATTTAGTTGTGCATGCTAGTTCATCTTTAAAAACACTAATAATTTATTAACGCTGTTAAATGTTGTTTTTTATTTTTTATTTATTATAAAAATATATGGAATTGTAATATTAAGCCATTTATTGTCTATTGGCCATATTATTGTTAACTAAAACTAAAACAAAAATCATTAAAAAGCTTTTTCTGTAATTTAAATAAAGATTAAATAAAATACAAACTTAAACTCATGGTCATGGCAGCTAACTGAAATAATTAAGTTGAAGTTGAATTGTTAAAATGACTAAATTACTCAACTAAAGCTGAAAGAAAAATGCATTTTAAGCTATATATAATTATTCACAAAAATAATAGCAATTATAAAAGCACATCAAATTACTAAAACCTAAACTAAAATTAAAACGACTGTAAATATAAAAAAATAAAAAGCTAATTTAAAATATTAATGACATTTTTTTTATAGTTTGTAACTAATACTAAAATATCTATGGCTATCAGATATGAAATATTCCTGCAATCTTTTTTAATAGTCTTTATATAGGTCAGCGTCATGAACCATGACTTTATACTTGCTAGTTGGCTGCATCAGCAATAGGGAGACCAAGAAAAAAAATCTACGAAGTGCAGGATGAGTAGCCAGTATTTATTTGGTCTGTTTTCTTGGAAGAATAATGCTATAAAATTAAAATAAGTACATATGTTAAAAGTGTATTTTTTAGGAGTATACTAGAACATAGTTGGCTTCAAAGCTCATATTCTTGGGCTAAAAATAAAAAAAACTCCAGTGCAAATCACATAATAGTAAACAAGTCCATAATGAACGTGTTTCGCTACAGCTGGTCTCCATAAAAGCATTGAGGTTGACACACAAGCCCCTGCGTCAATCATTACAGATATTTTCCTCAGTGGCCGAGTTGACTTCTCACTCTACCTCCAGCTTGCGTGATTGATGTCGGGCAAGGTTAGCAGAAAAAGAGTGCACTGTGTTCTTTGACCGACAGTGGGCCGCTGTCCTCTTTCTATCTCTCCCTGTATCCCCCCTCCTCTATTTCTTTCAGGAAAGGCCTGTTTCACAATTTTTCAGCTCCAGCCCTGAGCACCTCTGCCCCCAGACTTAGCCCAGCTGCTGTGGACCACAGACACACTAATTGGCCCTGATTTAGTCTGCCGTGCTTTAAGTGCACTCTGCTGTGTGCTGCGTGGGGCTGCCATGTCAGTCCGCTCTTTTCCCACTGGCTCTTTAGGCCATTACCTAAATGAAGTGCTGCCACTGGAAGTTGGTGAGCACATGCTAACGGTGAGGTATTGATTTGTGGGTTATTTCAAGTGATGATATCTCTGTCTTCAATCCAGAAAGGAGAAAAATATCTCCGGAGGGTTGTTTTTTTTATAATACGCTTGAATGATTTACAAGATAATTATATATTTGGTGATAATACGTTTCGTTTTCGTAAGGTTCGTAAGTATGGCTACACTCTATAAGTAAAGAAAATAAGCCAAAACATGAATACGCATGAATAGTCAAGTCACATCAATTTTATTTGTATAGTGCTTTTCATAATTCAAATTTCAAAGCAGCTTATCAGAAAATCATGATGATAATGTTTGTGTGTTTGTATGTGTGTGTGTGTGTGTGTGTGTGTTCGTGCGTGCGTGTGTGTGTGTGTATAAAGTATTTATTTATGTATGTATTTATTTATATATGGAAGTTAGATAATATACATTTTTGCGATGGTATAAACAGTCAGGTAGTTGAGATTTACTATATAGTATATATCCTTTAATGTAAGTATACTGTATGTAGTTGCATATAAGCAAGGCAAGACAAGTTTATTTATATAGCACATTTCATACACAATGGTAATTCAAAGGGCTTTACATAAAAGGAAGTAAAATAATCATACAAAATATAACCACAACAATAAAAACAGGGAATTTAAAAACATTTAAAATGTTGTAAAAATTGATTCAAAATCAGTTAAGAATATAAAATGATTATACATAAAATACAGTGCAATCAGTTCTTTTATATATAGTTTGTATACTTATATAGACTTTATATAGAGGGCTGTACAGTCATACAATATACATTTTGGGAATATATAAACAATCACGATTTGCTGTATTGTATGTATGATTTTACATGAGTTTACTGTATGTATATGGGTTAGATATATATCCAACTTTATATAGAGCTGTGCGATATAATTTGCGCAATATAATTTATGATTCGCAATGATATAAACAATCATAATGTGTGTGTGTATATATATATATGATATGTATATATATATATATATATATACACATACATACATAATTATACTGTATGTATGTGTGTGTGTAAAGTTGTATATATATCCAACTTTATATGTAGCGCTCGCTGTGCAGTAATATTATGTACATTTTGCAAAAATATACACTCCCACATAGCCAAGATTTACAATATACTGTAGTATATAAAAGCCGTAAGGCTTTTTTTCTTTTTCTTTTTTTTTTGTTATATATATATATCTAGGTCTTATTCTGTGATGGGCAAACGTGCTGAACTGAAGCCAAGTCATTTACGGCGTCGCGTTTCAGAGATGCCAAGGCCTAAATCAATTTAACTTCACAGCTAGCGGGGCACGGATGGAAATATGGACATTCGTGCGGCTACGCCCTGCCAGTCCTCAGAATTAAAACCATTAATCTATACACAGGTGACTGTTTTAGCACACTAGCACAGCAGATTCAGCAGGGAACAAGGTGTTCGCTTAAAAAAACCAATAGCGTTGAAACAAACAAGTTTCCCCTCACAAATCCTGTTAGGAGACGCGACAGAAGCTGTTCTGCTTAAAATCATTAGCATCTCAAGTTTCTCAAATTGAATACGCATCGGATGCACGTTTTCTCAAAGCGCACTCTGAAACACACAGGGTCCGGCGGTAGTCCGTCAGCCAGTTCAGAGTGGCGAAATGACTTGGGTTTGCCGAGCACATTATTGTGTATTTGACAGTTCTTGACAGTTCAATTTTAGCCCTGTGTTCGGCTGACATTATTCTATCAGGGCCCTCCATAATCTAAGGCTGTAATACACCGGATGCAGCAAATGCTTATTTCCAAGACCTCTGCGGCAGGGGCCGGCCTGCGCCATCACTCATATCTCAATTACCTAATCTAATGCATCTCAGTGGGCTGCTGCCCGAGCTTCATTTACTGTAAGTGCTAGAAGCTCCTCTGCAATTGTTATGTGTGCCAGCACCAACCTGCGCCGTCTGGGGGAGAGTGAGCTCAATCGGAGAGGGGCAGGGAAACACACGAGAAGCAGGGAGGGGGAGATGGAGGTGGAGAGCGAGAAAGACTCCGGTAGATAAAACGAGTTTGTGGGGGAAAAAAGACAAAGAGAGAACAGCAAGCACTTCGCTGTAAGAGGGTGTCATGCATCGGCGGGCGGAGAGGAAGAGCGCTGTAGAATAGACGAGTATTAGCAGCTACGCACATGCTGTTATAGGAACAGGAAGCAGAACTCCTCTCCAATAGCGTTCACCTCCACATTTTTGGGAGATTGTAGCTCGGTTCCGAAACTAAGTGAGCTGCCTCGCTGCCTGCTGCCAATGTAGGTAGCTGACTATTAAGGCAGCATACTCTCGTTATAGCTGACTCATTTGGAATGCACTTGAGGGACTCATAATTCATTTGATATTAGCATGTTGCTAAGCTAAATGTGTGATACTCAAATAAGCGTAAAATACGCTGTACACAGTTGGGGTATTATAAATATAGGTGTAAAATGCATAGATACTGAGCTAGTCACAATGCATACTTCTCTGCAAAGGATTTGATGCTATCTTAGAATTAGACTAAAATGAGGTATCTTAGAAGGTAGCATGATTAAGTTACATGCACGACCGTTCAAAAGTTTAAGGTTGGTAAGAATAATTAATGTTTTTGAAAGTCTCTTATTCTCAACAAGGATAATGAAGAAATGTTTCTGAGGAAAAAAATCAACATATGATAATTATTTCTGAAGTGTCATGTAACACTAAAGACTGGTGTAATGGTGCTAAATATTGTAATATTGTGAAATATTGTTACAATTTAGAATATGTTTTCTATTTGAATATATTTTATTCTAAATTGTAATAATATTTCACAATATTACAATATTTAGCACCATTACACCAGTCTTTAGTGTTACATGACACTTCAGAAATCATTATCATATGCTGATTTTTTTCCTCAGAAACATTTCTTTATTATCATTTCTTCATTAAGTTCTGAAAGAACAACATTTACTTTACATATAAATCTTTTGTAACATTATTGTAACATTGACTTTTGGTCAATGTAATAAGTCCTTGATGAATAAAACCCATTTCATTGAATCTTTAATCAATCGATCCAACGATTAATGACTCAGTCAATCAATCAGTCAATCAATCAATTAGTAAATCAATCAATCTATCTTTCTGTCCCCAAACTTTTACACATTCATTCTAAAAAACGTTAGTGGCCACATTGGCTATTTTAACATAATTAATTGATAATAATATTTAAGGGTTCATAATATTAAAGATTTGGCACTATTTTCTGTCCACAAATCAAATAGAAGAAAATTTGTGGAGTTTGTGTTCCTCAGGTGCCTCATAAATACTAAGAAATTCTGAAATGCATGCTATTTTTTTTTTTTTTATCAGTTTTTCCCTAAAATTGTTATGCAGACTATATCATTTGTATAATTAGAAGCTAGTGCTTTCAGACTTTTGGACCTCACTGTGTGTACTCAGCCTTGTGAAAACAAATGGCCCAAGTGTCTGTATGGTTGTTCTAGAGTGTGAACAATGGATGAGAACAGCAGGAATCTGGAGATATGTCACCCAAACTAGCCTCTCCAGCAAGACCACAGGCAAAAGAAGCCTCTTCCCCTCCCCGATCCTTCCATGACAGCTGGAGAGGGATTCGTCCACAGACTGATTTACTGTAGTAAGGATGAGATTCACATACTAAGCCGGCTTTTAAATCATTTTTAAAACTGTCAAGTGAAATGCTTTCCAGTAACACTGGTGAGCTAATATATTAGCGTTGCCTTGGAAACGCAGGGAAAGAAATTGTTTGATGTATCCTCGGAGGGTTTAAACGAGGGTAGGATGGCAGCGCGGCAAAAGTTGCTCGCCGCTTGTTTTCGCATTCCGTTCCAGTTAATTGTCTTGGATGGCTAGTAATTAATCAATGCGTTTTTGTCAGGTCGCCGCGTACGCTCTAGAGATCTGTCAATAAGTCACGTCAGACTCATCAGATATATCAGTGACACACTAGAATCACCATGACAATTAAAACTGCAATTAGCGCAGGCTTGGCGGTCCCACGGCGGCACACACGTGCTAAGTGTGTGCGTGTCTATGCGTATGCAGATCATCGGCGAGTTTAAGCTCAGAGGTGTGCACTGAGAACTCCGCCGCTAATATGTTTTGTCAGGAAGGCAAGTGTGGGTGATAGAGTGGCCATGTTTATGTCTTTATTCCTCTGTGACAGAGCGCGGTTCCCACTTCCCTGTCTGTCTATTACGCAGTGCAAAGGTTGGCCTGTCAGCTCTGTCTGTCACCCCCACTCTGCATCAGGAAAATGTGCCAAGGGCCAAGTCTCTCACACACATTCACACATACACATCCCTCCCGTTTGCCCAGTGGCCTGTGCTTTTCTTGGTGTGTGTTACAGAGCCCGTGCAGTGCTGGGATCAGCTGACACAAAGCTCCTAAAGCCACGGCTTTCCTGCTCAACCACCGCAGAGCAAATCCGCAGATCTACCTGAGCTCTTACGATGCACCGTTCCTGCCTATAAAAGCTGTAAATTCACCCAAAAATGAAAATTCGGTCATCATTAACCTCACCCTTGTGTTGTTCCAAACCTGTATGACTTTAATTCTTCTGTGGAATGCAGAAGGAGATGTTTTGAAGAATGTAGTGGTTGTTGTTTTTACAATTAATGGGGTATGGAGATTTCAAACTCCATAAAAGTATTCTAAAAAAGATCAGTGTGAATATTTTGAGTCTTCTGGAGTTACACGATAGCTTTGCGTGGGGAAAATATACACTTTAGATCTCTTTGGTGGTGAGTTGAATCTTATCAATGAATCATTTGATGTAATTCACACAACTGGTCTGAATGATTCATTCACGAATCAGAATTGATCAGGTACCTCAAGTTCATCAGGAGTGAATAATACATTCAGATCAGCAGTGAATAATGACTTAATTTTTGTTTAATTTTATCAAGCAAAACTATTAAATTAATTCAGAAGAAAATGTCAAACCTATTATAAATTGTTTTATGAGTTGAATTTTTTTCAATGAATCATTTGATTTGATTCACACAACTGGGCTGATCAACAGTGAATAATTAATTAAATTTGGGTCTATTCCTCATGCAAGGCTACTGAATGAATTCAAAAGTCTTAAATAGAAAGTATTATAGTAATGTGTGATCGTTCAAGTCAAATCTTCTCAATGAATCATTTGATTCCCACAAACTTGCATCATATCTCATTTTTGACTGTAACGAAAACAAGGTTGTGAGGGATAGAAGTACATTGTGTTCAATGCATTTTACTGTGGCCTAACAACATACCAATTTAAAAAACAATGGACAAAACCTCCAAAAAACTATTTTGAAAATTACATGATTTAGTATCTTTTTAACAGTACATGCTATTGTGAAGACTTGAACTCTATCCATCACAACCATAGATTCATCTGCGTAAAATTTACAAAAATTTTTTTTGAGGCAGCACATTCTTTAGAATTTCCTTTTGTGTTCAAAAAAAGAAAGCCATACAGGTTGGGAAAGACACGAGGGCTTTTTTGGGTGAATTACCCTTTTAAGAGGACCACATTTCCCAGCAGCCTCTTGTTTGCGGGAGATGGGAAGGGGCTTATGATCATGGGCTCAGCTCAGCTATGAGAAAAAACCTGAAATGAGGAGAGAAAGAGCCACATATATTGACTTTAGAGAGAGAGAGAGCGAGCAGCAATGCTTCTTTTGTGTTCTGGTAAAGCAGACGGCCCTGGGGGCTTTGCGGGAAGCCATAGCGAGGCTGGAAATGGGCCCGGCAGTTTATGACACTTCACAGGAACTGTTGGATGTGTGATAGGAGATGCTGATGGGTGGAAGCCCCTGATAACCCTGTGTAAACCCTTGGGCTTCCACCAGTCATACCTTTAATTTACAGTGATAACTTTTCACCGCACCTCTCACCCTCACATTGCCACAGTGCTGTGCTAATGTTGCACAGCAATAGTGGCGCACAGGGGAAAGAACTAAAACGTATGTGCGGCCTGTTTAACCATTGACATATGCGCTCAAATTTGCGCTGGCGGACCGAGCGGACGTGACGGCACATGGATGATGCAGAAATACAACCTTTTGACTTTGAGCGGCTGGCGTTTGCAGCAAAAACGCGATGAAAATAATTTGATGGAACTATTTTCGTAAAGTAATTTGGGCCATTTGACGCCATAACAGATGGGCCATATTCAGAGACGTGCATCCTCTGCTAAAATTAATAGCACAACTTTTACAGCAGCTGACACTAATGTTTTTATGCTGGCTTTTGGAGTATTTTATGTCACTAGTCGAAACTAATAGCTCGGGTTACTACACAGTGTAAACATTTATAATGGCAATTTTAAAACATCTGGCAATAATGGGATGTATCTTGTTAGACGGCGAGGCTTGTCAACACGGTGAACGTAATTATGACAGATGCCAGTTCTCCTAGCTCACTCATGAAGACACATGTGAGCGCACACACGTGATCCCAACCCTCCATTCTGCACTCACACAGAAATCACTGGGCTGCCTAACAAGCCATTGAATTAATTGTTTGTAAATAGTGTCAATATTTTCAAATTGTGCAAAAGCATGAAATTGGCCAATATAGGGAAAATGAAATGTAATTAATCCACAGCTCCCATAATACAGATAAGGACAGATACATCTTGCACATGAAACAGCATGCAATTAAATTGCGCTAGTTTAAAGGCTTTGCATTTTTACTTAAACAGAATGAGCATGTAGGGATGAGTTAGAAGGGTTGACTAGTTATCTACTGGTCGACTAGCTTATTCTTATTTTTGTTTTACCTTGAACATTTTTGGTGTTTAAAGGAGATGAAGTACGAGACATATGTTCAGTGAGATAATCTCATAATCTGTCAAACTTTTTTTTTTGTATGGACTATGACAGTTTTTGTGAAAAAAGAAGGTGTAAAATATTTAGCCTTCTGTATTTGTTGAATATCTATCAATTATTTTATTAGACTTTTGAAATATTTTTATTTATTTATAAATGAGGAAAACATTTATTTATTTGTTTAAAATTAGGGGAATAATATAAAATAATATTATAATTACTAAAAATATATAATTATGTACACATTCAAACAGACATGTTTGGCCTGTGTTCGGCATCTCATGTGATAAGTTGCTTTTTTCAGGGGTTTTTTTTCTTCTTTTTTTTATAAGATTTGAATACCTTTTACTAACTGTCTAGCTGTTTTTAATGACAAGAACTTAGAAATCGGAGGTGATCGCCTCCTAAAAATCCCAGGATAAAATGTTTAAGGTGGGCCGTCTTTCTGCCATGCTCAACTTTTTCCTACCCCTACGAAGCTCATATAATCATAAATCATGTCAACCATGCTAGTGTGTTAAGAAAATGTGTAGTATAAAATATATGTGTATTTCAGACATTTCTGTTTGAGCTGTTCAAGTCATATTTGATGATGTCACATCCGGTTTAGGTCATCACTGACATGCTTCCAACTGCATGTGCTTTAATAGTCATGATTAAAGAAAGCGATGGGAGATGGAGCTCGTTTGCCGGCCTTCCCGGAGGGCTGTGAGCTCGGTGCTGGCAGAGACATCTGTGTGTCCTGGCCTGTTCCTGCAGCTCTCTGTGTGTGTCCATCTGTGTGTGATTAGTTCTGCTCTTAGTGTACCTGTGCGCTCGCTCCAGAAATCATTAGGCCTGGTCATACCTCTCCTAGCTACGCTTCACAACATCTGTCATGACACAGTCATCAGAGACCCTGCAACATATGCCAGAGCCTTAGCCTTTGTTTCCTCACACACACACACACACTCCGTTTCTTGTTCTCCTTGTTACCACTGTTGTTGTCATTTTTTGTTCCTCTTTTCTCACATTTTTTCTTCACACAAACCAGAAATAGGACAGCTCTTTGATCAAACAGTATTAATGTCCTACCCCCTTACTCGCCATTGATCCACAGATAATATACGGCTCCTGCTATCTGAGCAAGAATTTTGCAGCTGGACCGAAAGCTGAGCATGATTTCAATCTAGTGGTCTTAAATGAGAGGGGTAAAAATGGAGGCTTTAAAATATAAGGTGTGGTCCAAAAATATAAAATCTGAATTATTTTGGTTACTTTATTTTAAGGTGCCCTTGTTACAGTGTAATTATATATTTAAGTACTGAGTAATATTAATTAATTACATGTACTTACTATATGTTTAGGATTAGGGTTTGGCTTGAGGTTACTTGCATGTAATTATGCATACTTTCTTGTCATTATAATAGCAAGTACATGTAACTTGTAACAAGGACACGTTAAAATGAAGTGTATGATATGATATAATGTCCTCATACTCTATAATATACTATACTGACAAGTTGAATTGGGAATATAAAATCATATATATAAATTCACCTTGTTTTTATCACAAAATAAACTAGGTGATCTGGTCTTGTATCATCATGAAGTGGTTTATTTTGCAATTTCAACCGGATCACTGTACATTACCTTTCTTATTATGCAGCTACTTAGGAAATAAATGAATAAAGGGACATGGAATATTGATTTGAGTTGAAATTATGTTATTATGTTAGGAGAAATAGACAGCAGAGTGCTGTCATGAAACTAGCACAGCCATAGGAAACAAGATGGCTGGGACAAAAGCGGTCTATTATATAGTTTAACTGTCCTTTTATAAAAATATGTAATAGCAGATTTTGACCAGAATGAAGTATTCCAGTGAGCTGTGTAATAAATAAATATAGTCATAATATATATATTAGACTAACTTCATATGATACAGTGTAGACAGCTGTGTTAACAGTAAATGACATGATTCCAAGGTTAAACATGATGCGTGATTAATGTTCTTACTGCATGTTCCTTTCACCCAGAATGGGAGGAGGGCAGGGAGACGGAGAGAGAAAGAGACAGGGGGAGAAACAGAAGACTGTGTTTGGGGGTGGGTTGGATGGAGGAGAGAAAGATGAGAAAGGCAGGGAAATGAGCTTTCTCCAGCCAGTGTGAGTGTGTGGCTGCCTGACAGCCTGGTTCAGTGCCACCTCACCACTTTGTTACAGCTGTGTAAATAATGGCTGTAATTAAAATCACCTGTACCTGACAAGCATCAGAGTGTCTGCAGGAGATGCGCTGGCCTGATGAGCACTTTGTGTTCATGCTGCTGTCGCATTCACGGCTGTGACAACTGACATAGTGCATGTGCGACTACAAATCTCTACTTCATGTATTGCACGGGAGATTAGGGCCGAACCGGGTTTGCACACACATGCAAGTGGCCACTTGCTTTTATATATATATAAATATATATATAGTTATTTATTTAGAAAAACCTCTAGTCATTACCTACCAGTTTTGATTTCTCTTTCGTTTATTCCATTAGATCCATGTAATCATTATTTAAATTATTCACACATTATAATTACCATGGCCAAAATACACCAAATTGTCTCCAAAATGTTTGTAAATTTCAATGATATATTATTTTCATTTAAGATATTTAGCGTTATGAAAATCAAGCATGTTTTTCTAAAATAAAACCAAAAAAACATGGTTAGTTAAACCATAGTAACTACAAATTAAGCATGGTTTTCATACACTAACCATAGTTTACCAAATACCATGGATTTACAGAAATTGAAATCAATAGGCCATGGTAACCATGGTTAAACTTTTACTACAATAAAACCATGGGTAATTTTTGTAAGGGTTGACTTTATGGATGCACATGTATATTTGTATGTACTGCTAATGCTGTGAACAAAACATTCAGCCTGCCTAAGAAAGCTTTGTGTATTTTACGCAGGAAAACATAAGCTACACTCCTCCTAATAGCATTATTAGCCACTTGCAGTGTTGTCCTACTGTTTCCCTCCAATTTATGTCTCATTGTGATCACAGGACGATGACTCAGACCCCATCCCAGACTGAAGCTAGCGTGCGTTAGCCGCGAGCTACTTCGCCTTCTACACCCACAGAAACACAATTTTCCTCCACAAACGTCACGCCATATCACAAACAAGTCATTGATCCAGGGCTGATCTGCAATTGATGAAACATAATGAAGAAATGAAAAAGCCAAGTATGCAATGTTTTCAAAGGTGTCTGTGCGAGGTCTCCTAATAGAATTACCCACACGCAGCTAAAGCATAGCGGTGACACTAACTTGTAATTAAGATTTCTGCGGCTCGCTTAGATAACCCTAGAGTCGGCCTGCTGCTGTGGCATTCTCTTTGTTGTATGTTACTTTTAGCTCATTTATAATTTACTCTTAATCTTTAAAGTTTGTGCTAAGTATATTTAGCACAGACACTCTGAACTGATTTAGCTATATATATATATATATATATATATATATATATATATATATGTATATGTGTGTGTGTGTGTGTGTGTGTGTGTGTGTGTGTGTGTGTAACGTTGGCTTTGCAAGGCTGAATGCAGCCACATACTAAAGGAAACTTCTGAGATGGGCACAAATGACATTCTGTTGTGAATCTGTTTTGAGAAAATAGTCCTTTAATTCTCCTCTGTATTATGTCTCTACGGTGATGGAGTCTATTTCACCCTTAATGAGACCCCTTAGAAATTGACAAAATGGAGAAAGTAGAAGAGAAGCGGGGCTGCTGAAAAGCTAGTTAAGGAGTGAATCACGCGCTCAGCCCGAGGAGCTGTGTTTATTCCATATGAACCTGCCTTGAATCCCAAAAGATAACATTTATTAAGTGAGCCTGACAGTTTCCAGGCTGTCTCCATATGGCCGAGACCCTGCTGCTGAGTGCCTTTGCCTGCCACGCGTTCCCTTTTCACCCACATGACATCCACCACATATAATTACAGCACATGGGAGCCCAAGCCCGTGTGTGTGTGTTGTAGGAGGAAGTGGTACAACTTCTCAGCACAAGGAGGGTTTTGGGTGGTGACCCTGACTCTCTGATTAGAAAATTAGCCCAAAACATGGCACACTAACGACCTAGGCTTATTAGCGACAGTGCCAATGTTTAGTAGGCGTGCTGGGCTGAGCTATGAGCGACGGGGAGGGCCGACAGTCTCCGGGGGAGCAGAGAGAGATGCGTTCAGTGTGCTGGGAGAGAGAGAGAGAGAGAGAGAGAGAGAGAGAGAGAGATGCATCCGACACAGACGGCTGAACCCCTCCGAGTTCAACCCTACTAGAACATGAGATTTGCGACACGGAATGGAAAGCAGATTTGTTCCAGTGGAGCAGTGGGGGGAAGGCGATGAATTTGTGATCTGGAAATGTATATGCGCTCCTCATCTGAAGCGGTGGCCGGCCTGGAACACGCTGGCCAAGACTGATGTGTATCAGAGGAAAGCTGTCTGTCAGGCTTTCTGTCAGGAAGAAAACAGCTGCGGGGGAACACGCTCCGACTGCATACCTGCCATCTGATTCTGCCAGCCTTTTTGCTTTGACTTCTTTCTCGCTGTTGTAGTTTCAGTCTATATCCGTTAAGGAGGGTTAGCCCTGAAGCTTCAAATGCTGTCGTTTCATGAGTGTTCTTAATGATGTTATTGTTGTTATATATACTTCATTCAGTTGATTCCTAATTTTTTTATTTTAATTAATTTTACTGTGAGTCAGGTGACTTTAATGAATTTATTTATCTATTTATTTTTAATAAAAGTTTACTTATATTTATAGCCATCTATCTTATATATGTCTATTTCTCCTTTTATCTGTTTCTATCTCTCTCTCCATCTGTTTTTATATTTTTTTTATTTTTAAATTAAAAATAGTAACTGTTACATGAGTTCTAGTTGTGTTTTTCTGCTATATATTGATTATATTACTTGTTTTTTCCCAAAATAAATTGTAATATAGAAATTTGATATTATAATAAATATATTTTTGCTATATATTTATTATATTACTTGTTTTTTCCCAAAATAAATTGTAATATATAAATTTGATATTATAATAAATATGTTTTTTTACATTAGAATTTGATATATTTAGAATTTCATATTAATAATATATTAATATATTAATATTCACACACACATATATATATATATGTCATTTTTAAATACTTGTAATATATATTTTTTTAATCATATAAGTATTTGATCATGCTTTTCCACTGTATATTGACAGGTTGAGTACAAGGGGTTGTGGTCAAGTCCATACCCCGAGGCAAGTGTCCCTGAAACGGGTCAGTTGCATTTATACTCTTTCATGCATGCCAACTGCTATTCCCAACCTTCTCTTATCCCAAAGATTTTCAAATAATACAGGGGAATGGCATTCACTGCAATTGTATGAAGAAACCCTTGAAAGTGATTGCGTGCACAAATGTCGTGTCACTTGTTTCTCATCAAGCAATGGCCCAGGAGGCAATGTACCAACCAGCATGCTGGTCATTATCTGCGGTTGTCTAGGTAGTACTCCTCATCCGAAATTCCAAGCAGCATCAGGGTGCAGGCATGGATCCATTTTTACTGCCTCTTCATACTGCGCACACTATGTACTCAGAGAGGCTGGCAATATGCAAGCCAGAAGAGTTAATATTTTCTCTCCGAGTTCAACAGGGAAAAGGAACTGGGTTATGATTGCATGGCTTTGTGTTCAAAATACGCCCACTTCAGGCTCTCATGCAAGCCAGCTATTGAGATCTTATTATTGCATCTCACTGACTATAAAAACATCATCCAATACCATTAGACTGAAGCAAAGTCTAAGTCTGTCAGTGAAACCATGCCTCAAATTGGTATTCTCAACTCACAAAATGGTTGCCTGTGGTTTTAAGCTGTATGTGGTTGTGTAGACGTGCTTGCCAAAGCATTCACAGTCTAAAACAAAAGGCCAAACTCGACTGAGAGCCAGCAAGGAAATTGTATGTGTCGACTCTAAAAAAAGGTAAACATAACATTTACAGTAGAGTCTTCTCAGGGAGTTCATCAGACTTTTAAAAGTTTTCCACAAGCCTAGATTTGATGTAGCAGAACTGTTTAACATTACACGACTGATCTGAACAATTATGTGCCATTAGTCCAATAAGAAACCTTTTTTTTTTTTTTTTTTTTACTGTACATGCAAGTTTGCGAACAATTTAGTCAAATTACAACCATCCCAATTCTCCCCTATTAAAAGATCAACTTCACCTCTGAGTGATGATCATGTGCTTAATTGTGTGCATATCCACCAGAAGCCCTATTTGGTCTGGCTTTATGTAGCATGAACATGTGAGGAATTGCAGATGAGCGGTTTACGTGTGGAGACTCTCGGAGGTGGCCTCGATGGCAGCATCCATTCAGCGGTCCGGCTGTTTCCTTTGTGATCCTACAGAGATTTCTTCTGTTATTAGTATCGACTTGACAGGATTTGTGTCCGTCACTGCAAACCACTTAATCCAGATCAGCCTTTAATACTAATTAAACTGCTTGGGGACACACTCCAGCGCCTGGTAACTTACAACCAGCTCACATGCCGATTACCATTCTCTCTAGAACCACTTGACCTGAAAATAAAACGGTGTCCTTTTTATTTGCTGTCCATTACGTGTATAGGGCTTCCTTTGTTTGCTTCTTAAAAGACCCAGAGCCGCCATTGTCATCACGGTAATGTCTGATTTCCCATCAGGTGACAATTTAGCTTATTAAGGTTGCACAGATGGAGATGCTTCTGGAGGAGGATTACTAAAAGAGTTTGTCGACACACTGTTCAGAGGACCGCAGAGATGTTTGCCTTGTGACAAATGGCAAGTGCAGCCCCACTATGCAGGAAGTGCTATTGGCGAGTGCTTTAAGATGTTTAATTAAAGACGCTGTGTGACAGGAGGGAGACCTGCGCGGGGTCCGGGGACTACGCGGCTAATCCTCTTCCTGCGCACACTATCCCCTTGCGAGTGTGATTGATGAACTGATTCCTCTTTACATCTTCATTTGCATGGCGTGCTAAAGCCTGCACGGGGCTGAGCCGCAGCAGACGAGATCTCCTGCGCTAATGCCAGCTAATATGATAATGGGAAACAAGGCAAGGTTAGCCGCCACTCGGCTCATCCGCACTCTAGCCCATTAACTCTGGGCTGCGGTACACCTCTTTGGTCGCAAATCGAAGCATCCCGCAGGCAGCGTTAATCTGTTGAGGAAGGATTTTTATGATTTCGTCAAGGATGTTTAAGGTGCTTTTTGTTAAATGTTTGAATTAAAAAATGCAATGTAATAATTAAGCTGCATCCCAATTTGCGTATTTAAAAAGTATGCCGTTTTTTTGTATAAATAGTGCTAATACTGTTCACACTAATTAAAAAATAGCAAAAGTGCACTTCTGTTACCCGAATGATGAACATATAGAATTTTTGTATTTATTTATTTTACTTTTTTAGATTTGTAATTTGTATAAAGCCCCCAATGAGACATAGTATCAAAAAAAAAAAAAATGAGATAAGAGGAAAGATGTTTTTGCACTCTCTATCAGAAGTATTGTGTTCCCCCAAGAAACTTTTCATTCTTTCACAAAGCATTTGCGTTTACTCGCAAAATTATTGTGTTTCCTGAGAAACTGCATTCGCTCACAAAAGCTCATTTTTTCCTCCCACCACCTCATACGACTTGTTTTAAGAGAATATTTGGATTTTTTAAAGAATTTTTAGACGGTTGAATACATAGTGTATATTCTATTTTGTACATCATTCAGGACAGAACTTTGATTTTATTTAGTTTTTCATTTTGAACTAACATTCTATTTTTGACAGAAAAAATTGTGTTATGTCATAGTAAAATTAACTACATTTACGAATGACAAATATTTACTAAATTTGAGGAACATTTTGGTCAAAAATGCGCACAAATAAACCGTGCACACAGAGCTACAATGCTAACGCTCACTCTCAGCTTCCTTTCACCCTATGAACCTTCACCGGAAACTTTCTCCTGGTGGGAGGCGGTTATATTTTCACAACGTCTGCCGGGCCCCGCTTCCTTTTGAGTTTGCATGTTTAAAAGGTAGCCTCCTGCTGGGAAATGGGTTACTTTCAAAATAGTTCACACCCATGCGCTACAAAACTTCTTGCATTATTAATTTGTTTACTCGGAGATGGGGAGTGCGATTTGATGTCTGGCTTTCCGAGTTATCACGCACTCAGCAAATGGCGAAACTCCTCCAGAAGTGTTGGATAATGCTCACCGGGTGCGAGCAATTAAATGTTTGATACGAAAATGGTCTGCGAAGAGCGGCTGGGATAATGAACGGTCGAGGGGGTCCCGGGGTCCTGACCCGCTCTATAGCCATATGTCATGCGGGTCTGTTGGGGAATGGTTTGCCCTCTAAACTAAGATCGTGTCCAGCTGAAGTGGCACTCCACGGACCTGGACAGAAGCCAGCTGACTGTCTGGAGTCAGCACGCTGGTCCTTAAACACTCAGTCTCACTCGCATGCGTACTCACACACAAGGAGTGTCTGTGGAGAGAATCCTGCATTGAGCGAGAGGAGAAAACAAAGGTGAAGGTTGATCGAACGTCCAATCTATAGGAAAGAAAGGGCGGACCCAGCAGGGGCTCAAGAAGGCCTTGCCTCAGCCGTTTTCTTTTTTTTTCTCGAAAGAGTTGGCCCAGAATTTCAGTGTGCAAGTCAGTGTGTTTGATAGAGCAAGGACAGTGCATCTTGATTCTGTTTACCTCTAAGCCCGGCCCGACCAAAATCCTCAACATTGATGGATGCCAAGAGGTCAGTACTCAATTACGTGTCCTTAAATGAACCAAATGGTAAAAGAAGTACCATCCAAGCACCAGATACTTGATTAAATAAACATTATGGTTCTTGTTTACTGCGAGAAATCAAGCATACACAGTAAAATTTTAGCCTGTGAGATTTTTTTTCCCATCAGTAGCAGTGTTATGAGTTGAGCCAAGTAGTGTATCAAGTTTCCAACCATGTAAAAAAAAAAAACAAATTCTCGAATTTCTAAAGTTTATGCAGGAAACTAAATAAAAAAATAAATACATTTGCTTTATATAAACTGTATACTATACTGTAATTATACTTATTTTCAGAGAATATATAAATAAAAAATTAGGCTGTTTTTTAGAGAATATGTGGATTTTTTCATAAAATTTTTATTTATTTTTTACCTGGATTTGCAGACTTTTTTTCAGAGAAAACGTGGAATTGTTTTTACTTTAATTTTTAGATTTATAGACTTCTTTTAATAGAATATGTGGATTTAAAATAATTATAAATTTTTCTTAGATTTTTAGACTTGCTTTCACAGAATGTATGGAATTCGAAGTAATATTTTTAAACAAGAAAAAAATATTTGAAAATGCGGTAATAATAAATTTAATTCATTGCATGTTCTTAGAATGCAAGTCTTATCTCTCACATTTTTGCTTTTCAAGTAAGCTTATCTTGTACGTGTTGGATTTTTTAAAATGTATTATTACATAAAGCAGTTATAGTATAAAACCTATAACCTATAGTTTAAAACTTTCATAGTTTTGTCAAAGTTTTCAGAGATAATGTTTTTTTTTCACCATTAGAGATACAAGACCGGGAAGCATACGATCAAAATCCTTCAACTCTACTTTCACAGACAGATAACAGCTTTTACATCATTTCACATGCTATATCACAACTCAAAACAGAATTTAATTTCAAGCTCGCCGAATGGTCTGAATCGCTAACGTTTCAGAGAGTCGTACATTAGTTATGAACAGAGAGAAAGAGAGCGAGAAAAATTTTGGAGCATAGCTTTCGCTTGCATTACTTCCCTCCTCCTTCTCCACCCCTTCCTTCCCTCCCACTCACATACTCACACACACTCTCTCCCTCTCGCTACACACAGCGGTGAACACACACCCTCATCTATAATTGATGCTTGCTTTAGGCAGATGCTGCAGGGATTGGGACTAAGGCAGCTGCTTAGTTTATGGAGGAAAAAGGGAGCAAGATGGTGGAACAGGTATTTTTTCACCGTTATTCTGCTTACCAAGCGTATTACTGCATTTTTTCTCCTCCTGCCCGTCTTCCTTTTGTGCTGTGGCTGCACAGTAGAGCGGGTGGCTTGTGTATTACAGCATTCGTGTGTGTGTGTGTGTGTGTGTGTGCGCAAAAGAGAGTGTACGCTTTGAAGAAAGAGGGAGCCCCCTTCAGCAACTCTTTTTCAGGCTGCCTTATCAGCAGCTGTTTTGCTTTCTATCTCTCTTTTCACACGTTTCATCGCCTCTTTCTTTCTCGTTTCTCTCCAGTCCATCTCCAAGCTCCATTTCGGGTCGGTCTAGGTGGCTAAACTCATAAATTTGGCAGCCACAAATATTTAAATGAGCCGGATTCTGTCATCCACCCTGAGAGAGCGAGTGAGAGAGGCAGACGAGAGTTAGACGCGCTGCTCTTCAAACGGTTTATTTGGCTGTGTTAAAGTCAAACACTACCACCCAAAACGTTCCGACACGTACCGCTTTAGTGCTGTTGCGCTCAACCTGGCTTTCCATCATTTTTAAGGCATTAGCGTGCGGTTGAACTCAATGCGACCGTGAGCCGCGTCTATTCGTGTGCATGCGAAATTTAGAGCAACTTCTCGCCTACGGAGCGAGGGAGGAGTAGCCTCGTTGTGTGTGAAATTGTATTTGCAAAGTGTCGTAAAAAGCCCTTTACCAAAAACAAAGGCACTTTTTTTATAGCTGCATATGTTTTGTAAGTGTTTGCCTGGAAGCCGAGTGCAGTGAAGGGATGAATCCAGCGCACTGCCACGTAAAACATATTTCAGTCCTCCAAATGTGGTTCTCATTAGGGTGGAGGCCAAAGCGTTTTGCTAAGCCTGACTGTCTGCCATTGCTTTTTTTTCTCCCAGTGTTTGCCAGCAGCTATTTTACAAGGGCCTCCAAAAAACCTCAGCGACGGCACGACTATAATGACCGCCAAAGTAGAGCTCTGCACCGACAGGGGCTTCCCACACCACGGAGGCACCTCTGTCTTTTCGCTAACTTTCCTTCCGCCCTCCCCTTAACGTCTTTGACACTTGTGCGTAAAGAGTTTAGCACTCCTGATCAAATGATAGTCTAATTATGGTGTGGTGTGCCCACTCTTGAATATCAATGTGCTATGCGAAGTGCTGATGGTGTTAATGGGAATCAGCGTGATGTGTGTAACATCTGCCTAAGGAACAGCAGGGATTTTTTTTACAAGGTCCCGTTTACAGAGTAGCAAGTTGCGGCTTCCCTCCTGGCTCTCCTCGACAAGTTCGACTCGCCAAGAATGAAAATCTTGCCATTATTTACATAAAGGTGAATTTTTGAAGAATATAATGGTTGCTCTTTTCGGTATTTTCAACTTCAGACAGTTTTATCCAAAGCACTTTTTATCCATTGCACTCAAGGTATACATTTTTATTAGCTTATACACTCCCGGGGAATCAAACCGACAACCTTGGCATTGCTAGGGCCATGCTCTACTGTTTGAGCTACAGGAAATCACAATATAATGGAAGTGAATGAGAAATGGACCTGTCATTTATAAGTGTCATAAATGTGGTCCATATGAGTCTATACTCCTTCTATATATGCACTATATTAGTAATATGTGACCCTGGACCACAAAACCAGTCTTAAGTCGCTGGGGTATATTTGTAGCAACAGGCAAAAATACATTGTATGGGTCAAAATTATTGATGTATCTTTTATGCCAAAAATCATTAGGACATTAAGTAAAGATCATGTTCCATGAAGATATTTTGTAAATTTCTTACTGTAAATATATCAAAATTAATTTTTTGATTAGTAATATGCATTGCAATGAATTTCATCTGGACAACTTTCTCCATATTTAGATTTTTTTGCACCCTCAGATTCCAGATTTTCAAATAGTTGTATCTCGACCAAATATTGTCAGATCCTGACAAACCATACATGAATGGAAAGCTCATTTATTCAGCTTTCAGATGATGTAGAAATCTCAATTTTGAAAAATTGACCCTTATAACTGGTTTTGTGGTCCAGGGTCACATATTATAACTTTGTGTGGGGAACAGGCCAAAGTTTTACATTGATTGTCTTTTTTGACTTTTAACCATTACAACCAGATCATTGAAATAGATGTTTCGAGTTTATTCAGTCTGATTTGTGAACAAATTATTTTGAAACGATTCGACTCAAAAGAACTGTTTTAGTCTGTTCCTCACACAAAACTATTGTATCCTATTCTGTAGAAAGTCTTACGAGTTTGGAACAGTATGAGGATGAGTAAATGATGACAGGTTTTCATTTTAGACTGGAATATTCCTTTAAATCACAGCTTGAGCTCTGGACTTTCTCTCCTTTTATCCTACGCTTTGTACGTAGGGGGTGTTTCTGTGTAGTGTGTCAGAGGAGAGAGGAGAGAAAGTGGTGGGAGAGTGTGTTTCGCTTTGTTTTAGCATGTGCAGTTGTCCCGTGTCAGAGTGTGTTCTCGACAGGCCTGTGGGTGATAGGATCTCTCTGCCTACATAACTCCTGGTTTGGCTTGGAGGAAGAGATGTGTGTGCGCGTATGAAGTGTTTCACGAAGTGTTTTCTCCTGTAAATAGGGAAAATCACAAATTAGTTGATTCTAATATGTCAGTTGTTTCTTCTAGACTGCAGTAGGATTAAATGGAAAGCAAATCTTAAAGGAATAATTCACCCAAATATGAGAATTATGTCATAGTTTACTTACCTTCATGTAAGCCTTTCTTTCTACTGCAGAGCAGAAGGTATTTTGGGGGGAAATAAACATTTTTTGTCTATAAAATAAAGGGTCTAAAGTTGTTTTGAACTATACTGACTTTCATTGTATGAAGAGAAAACATTTTTCAATATATATTGTGTGTTCTGCAGAAGAAAGAAAATCAAGGTTTGGGAGGTTATAATGGTGGGTAAATGAGGACAGAATTTTGGTACCTTGAAAAATGTGAGCACACCTGAAACTGGCAAAGTCTTTTTTGAAGATCAATTCCTTCAAGTCAAAGATATGAATGCAAACACTTCTCATTAATTTTTTTCCAAGATCTGTACTCTGCACATTCATTATGGCTATACTTCTATACTCCTATCTCAAATATTGGTTTTTGCTAGAAACCTCTGACAGGGTTGTTACTGTTAACTAAAACTTTTTTTTTTTTTGTTAATTGAATTAAAGAAATAAAATAAATTATTAATATTAAGTGACAAATTTAAAAATCATAAATTAACTGGTAACTGAAAAGTGCCAAAAATTACTAAAAAATGTAGTAAAATATAAAGCTAAGTAGAAAAAAAACAAACTGAAACTAACAAAAAGATACACATTATTAAAACAAACTAAAATTAAAATGGACACAGAAAAGCTCATTCAAAATATGAATAAATTATATTATAGTATATAAATAATACCAAAATTACACTGACCTCTAAACAATATAATTTTCCAGCAGGCTGTACAGAACAAAAACACCCCATCTGGTTATACAAAACCTAGATGAATAAAGCTATCATCACCTGAAGTTTTAACAAATAGTATCCCCATCAAATCCACACAGCTGTTTAGATGAATGTATTTGTCATGCAATATTCCTCATTATTTGTTTTTCCATGCATCACATGACCCAAACCTGTTGTGTGTTTTCATTCTTCTAGTCTGCCATTGTTTATTGATAGCAAGAGCTAATTTAGCCGGAGTTTGGTCTCTTGGGTGCAGCATGCAAAGTGGCGGTTTAGCGTTGATTCGGTGCTCGGGGTGGAGAGACGTCTCCACACGTAAGTGGATAATCTGAGTGCTGGGAGGTGGATGAATTGGTCCTGATCAAATAAGAAAGCTCTTCCCGAGATAAAGGTCTGCTGTGTGTTGTGTACGGAACGCATTTGTCCGTGGGTGTGCTTGTTCATTTGTTGTCGGTCCGGTGCATGCTAACACTCTAATTTAATTGGCCCAGCTGTACGAGTGAACTTGTGTCTGAAGCCGAGCGTGTGCTTCGCTAATGGTTTACAAACAGAGGGCACGACTGATGTGAGATGTAGCGTGTGTATGTGGAGCTCATATAAAGACCAAAAGTATGTGCAAACCCCCTTATAATGAGCATAAAGTTTAATGCATAAAGTCATGCATACAAGCATGTCTGACCTCTTGTGTCTAAATGAGAGCAAATCCCATGATGCTGTGTCAGGTGGAAAATAGGGATGAAGCTGAAAAACAACAAAATGATCATGAATTCTACTGAATAATAGAAAAAAAAAGATTATCCAACAAACACAAAAGTGAATATTTAAAGTGATATTTTCAGATGCACATTTAAAATGATGACGGATTATTGAGTCTAAAGCCCATATGGCTAAACTGTAACCCCCGGTTTCACAGACACAAGGTTTAAGCCTAGTCCTAGACTAAAATGTAAGTCTGAGCTGTTTCAACTGAAATAAACTTGAACTAACTGATCTTAAAATATATCAGTTTGTTTTGTCTCAAGATGCACCCCAGTAATGTTTTTTTCTAAGCATGTTTATAAAAATTACTTCAATGTCCTAATTGAACTATGGCCTAATCCTGGTTTGGTCTAAGCCCTGTCTGTGAAACCAGGCCTAAATATCTTAAATTAATCTGTGCACAGTATGATTTCAAGTTCAAGTTGTATGGTGTCCTTTTATTGTCTTTTTATTGCCAAAATAACATTTAAAAAGATACTATGTTATTCATGTTTTATGTTTCATGTAAATATAAATGTATAATAAAAATATAAATATAAATATGAATATAAAGATATACATGTAAATATTTTCTAACTATATACTGTATGTGTGTGTATTTATATATACATAATAAATATACACAGTCCACACAAACATAGTATATTACGTAAACAAACACTTATGGATGCGATTAATCGTTTGACAGTACTAGTAAATATCTCTGTTAATATTTTAAATGTTGTAAGCGAGATTAAAATGTTTCTGTAGTTTCTGCAGAGATGTTTCGGAATCTGTGTTTTAGTACAAATCTTTTAAATGGACAAATTATGAATGAAAGAGAAAAAAATGCTTTGTTGTAATGAAGGATTTTAAAACTTGCCTTTTATTTAATCAATTGAATTGATATGAATGAAATGATTAAATTAATTACTTGTGCATGTTTGTGACATAGAAACAGTTGTTAATTGTCACAATACCCTGGTTTAACTGTGTAACCTGCATGAAAGGTCAGTGAAAAGACCTGAAAGAATCCTTTTGGTGGAATAAAAAAGCTAAGATTAATCAAAATCCCCACAATTCACGTGAAGCATGTATTTTACATATATTTATGAATTATAAAGTTGGCAAAAATAGCTGCTGTAGCACCAAATGTCCAGTGTTTTCAAATGAATTGCAGATATGGATGTGCTGTTCAGGTGTCCACATACTATTGGTCATTTAGTGAAGCACTAACATTTTGCTGTGGTTCTCTGTTTTTCAGGGTAATCAAGACGCCCCAGCACCCCCAGAAACCATGGCCCAGCCTTACCCATCAGCCCAGTTCGCTCCCCCTCAGAACGGCATTCCTGCTGAGTACACGCCATCCCACCCTCACCCGACTCCAGACTACCCGGGCCAGACCCCCGTGGCAGAGCACACGCTGAACATGTACCCCCCTGCCCAGACGCACAGTGAGCCCAGCGGACCAGACAACAGCGTACAGGCGGTCTCCGGCACAGCCACAGTAAGCTCCCATCTCTCTCTCATGCTATATCTCTGACTCTTCTTGATGGCATTGCTCGTCACGGTTCAGGTGTTTTGGATTGTGCTGTGGATTGAGGTGGCCTCCGTGATCTGCCCTCCAAGGACATCAGTGCTGTAGCCTGCCTTAATATTTCATATGTTTCAGGGCATTTCCATGAATAATTGACAATCTTTGTGTTATTTCACCAACTCAGAGTACAAAGTGCTCTCAGTGAATTTAGTTTGGTGAGGTTTTCACTCCTAGTTTTGAAAATAATTTTAAGAGCGTTTTCTGTCCCAAAATGGTAAGATGGATGCATGGTAACAGAAAGTTGTTGGAGAGTTTGGTTTATTAAAGAAATAGTTCTCCTAAAAATCTAATGTTATTATTTTTTCACCTTCATGTCATGAGCTGCAAATTAGCAGTGAATAATGACTTACATTTTGGTCTGTTCCTCAAACCAAAGTTATTATTTGGCCTCAGAAAATTGTCTGTTTGTTAAATTGGGGATTTGTGGACTCGGTTATCCATTTAGATTTCCAGTTTTTTTTTTTTTTTGTTAGATACTTAGGGTAATATACCACAAGAGGGTAGTTTTGGTGTGTGTGTGTCTGTGTGTTTTTCTCTTTTTTTGATAAATATTGTTTTAATAATAATAGATTTCAAATTTCATAACCTATAGGTCAGCTGAATGGATTCATTCATTGTGAATTGTTAGTTTATTACAATTATGACAATGTCTTTAATTAAAATAATAAATAAATAAATAAATAATAGGCCCGTGTATAATTCATAGAATTATATAGTGCTCGGATGTATTTTTTGACTGATTCTGATAGTTGATTGTCATTTAAAATGAATGAATTTACATAGAATATTTGATTTCATATTTTACATTAAAAGCATAAAAACATTAAAGTAATATTTATTTTAATATATATTCTGTAACAATCAAATGACAGCTGGGATGAGCCTGGAGGGCTTCTTACCCCATAGTAGAGGGGCAATATGGCCCATTTTCATGATTGTAATGAATTTGAATTGTGCAATATAAACTAAATTAGCAAATATTTGCTTTTATTCCACCTAATTTTATGAGTGATAATACATCAGCACCCTGTAAATGCTTAAGTTCTCTCTAAATATAATAAGATTTTACAGTAAATCCATACTTTTCATCCTCACATGTGAACTACATTTATGATGGTTTGATGGAGGTTTTGTGCTTTTAGAGCTAAACAAAAGTGGTTCTTTCTTTTTAAAGAATGGTTCTTTAAAACTGTTGTCTTTTGTGCTGCATTGGAAAAATAATAATAATACAATTCAGGTTTGAGGTTGAGAAAAAAGTAAAAGAAGTTTAATTGAGGGTGAACCATTCCTTAGAAATTGCAAATATGTACAAATTTTTATGATGAGCTCCTGATGTGTTCCATAATTAGACTATTTGTTTAACAGACAGAATGTTTAAACCGTTTCAGTGATTTGAAGGAAAATGTGAGCTTTCTTGCGAACAGCGGCCAGATTTTTATTGCCTATCCTACCTTAGTGTTCAAATTTATTTTTTAGTGCCAGAGCAGAAAGGAGCAAAACCACATCTGGAAAAGCCATTATTTCCCCCCCCTGCCTCTCTCCTTCTCCCTCGGTCTCCCGCTCTCTCTGTCTCTTTCCTTCACTTTCCGAGCCTAGTGTAATGGAGAGAAAGCTAAACTTTACAGACCTCCAAAGCTATGACCTCATCTGGCTAGAGCTGTTTTTAGATCCAAGTCATTCTTCACAGCTGATCCTTCATCTGCAAACAAAAGAAGCTTAGACTGTGATACTTCCCCTGTTCCCATCTTTTCTTTGTTTGTTGGAGTATGTGATAACCAGTCAGTCACCAATAGATGGTTTTCAACACTGTTTTGATAAAGTGCCGTGGATTCCCGCCATGTTCTTAGTGGTCAGTGTGTGTGAGAGCTTGTGGTGGATTTCTGAAATGCATATGGAACAGCATTTACTTTCCACAAGCAACCTATAATAAGTATTTTAGTAACACTTTACAATAAGTTCACATTAGAAATGTTATTTACACTAGTGTTCAAATGCAGTTTCGAGTAACAGTTTTATTTTTTTATTTAGTTTTTACATTCTTCTTATTAATATTTTTATATTAAGCAGCACAAGCTTTTTAATATTTGGTAATGCATAAAGGCCTTTTCAAAAACATTTAAAAAGTCTTGCAGACCCCAAACTTTGAACAGTAGTGTATGCAGACAAATTTGACATAAATTCACATTTGTTTTAAATTATCAATGAGCAATGTTTTTTGTTCAGTGCTCAATGTTTTGAACAATGTTTTTAAATTCACATTATCCTAAATGGATTAATGCTGCAAAGAAATCGAAACTAAATGTTTCCAGTATGTCAGTACATTTATCTTAACATACTTTTTACTTTAAAGTTACTTTTCAGGAGCCAAGTCACATCTATATCTAAGTTAGTGATTATTTTTTAATTGCTTAAGAAATAACTACAGTTATACAGCAGGAGGGAAACAAATTAAATTATTTTCTGCTGCCAGCAGTTTTGTTATGGCTGTTATTATTAATTGTCACCTTCTTTTCAGGACATTAGTCATCACAATCTCAGTAAACACCACGGGTGTAATGATGGTCACAGACGCAGGGGTGGACCTTTAATTTAAGTGACCTGAGTGGTTGTTAAAACCAGCCCACTCACAGATCATTTCAAGTTCATTTAGTTTCGGACGATACACAAAGTGGTGACGTCCGAGTGGGTGAATTGTTTACTCTGTAATTAGCCTGTCCATTGCCGCCAGTTTGACCCATTTCAGGCTGGTTTGCAGGCAGTGTGTGAACATGATAGCCAGGCATTATCTCATTGACTATATAATCAGCCCATCATAGTGATGCAGGTACTGCTTCCTCTGTTGGATATAGTGTCGCTTCAGAAAGATGAGTGATTTATTTGATCTCATATTTCAAAAATATTTTCTCATCCATATGTTTTCTGAAAAGGATGGTGTTTGACTAATCTGTGTAGATGTCAGCTCGGTGTGTCGGCTTGCTGCTCTGACTCCTGTCGCGCTTCATTGGCCCTCTTCCCCCATGTGTTCCCAAGAGAAATGGCCCCATCCTCATCCAGCCGGAGTGAGAGCTGCCTTTCCTTAAGGGAGGACATGTGTGGAATGAGCCGTACCCGCAAGAGGGCAGACATCTTACAGAACGGCCCCCTTATGGTGCAGCGTTTGGGGGTCGACGGATGGTTGTTGACTCGCAAGTGATAGTGGAGTTTGACTTGGACTGCTACTGCGTTTCATCCCAGTAATGTTGCTATGCTGAAAATAGCTTAATCGCCGATGTTCGCTATCGCTGTGGTTCAGGAAACCCTCAGCGTTGTACCTCTGCAGTATTGTGCGGTTGTTTGTGCGTGAGAACATCTTCACACATGAGCGTGGAACACTCTGAAGCACTGAACGCTGTGGCTTCGGTTTGTTTATCTTCCACAAATGCTTGGTTTTTGTTTTCCTGCTCATGTAAAATCAACAATGCAGCAAAATATGCATTTGTTATAATGAACGACTATTAATGAATCTTTTGATACCAAAAAAGATTAACTGGAAGCCTTTTTTGTGTTTGTTATTGTTTTTCCCTCCATGTTGAAGTCCTCTGCCAGTGAGAAGAATGCTGCACAGATGGCACGCTATGTAAACTGTCAGCCGTATGCATGCTATATACACACACACACACACACACACACACATACAGGCTGTATTTTTACCTGGCACACATCCCAGAATTGATCAGAGAAAGGAATGAAAAATGTTCTTCTCCTTTTAGCTAGGTTAACTATGTAGCTGGCCATAGTCCTATATAAAATGTGTATATACACTACCTCAAAAGTTTTTAAATAGTAAGATGTTTTTGTGTTTTTTAAATAAGTCTCTTCTGCTCATCAAGCCTGCATTTATTTGATCCAAAGTACTGCAAAAAAAATTCTATTTAAAATAACTGCTTTCTATTTGAATATATTTTAAAATGTAATTTATTCCTGTGATTTCAAAGCTGAATTTTTATCATTATTAGTCCAGTCACATGATCCTTCAGAAATTATTCTAATATTCTGATTTGCTGTTTAAAAACATTTATGATTATTATTATTATTATTATTATGCTGAAAACAGCTGAGTAGAATTCTTTCAGGTTTCTTTGATGAATAGAAAGTTCAGAAGAACAGCGTTTATCTGAAATAGAAATAGTTTTTTTAACATTATAAATGTCTTTATCAACACTTTTGATCAATTTAAAGCATCCTTGCTAAATAAAAGTATAAATTTATATAGATCAAAGATCATATATATATAAAATTTTCCAGTGTGGGGAATGTGGTATAATTGCATCAGCCGTCATTGATTCATGGGGGAGTTTTTGTTTAATTATGTGTTTGAAAGAGTATGAAGGGCGTAAAGAAAATTGCATTACCCTACTTTGCATAAAACTATACAGGATTTATTTATACATTTGTGTGTGTGTGTGAGAACCTTTCCTAATGCACTTTTCACATAACATGGTTAAACAAAAACTCCCTCCTGGATCAATGATGGCTGATGCAATTATTCCACACTCCCCGCACTGGAAAAGTTCCTCAAAAAGGAAAATATTTTACTGGCACTTTACGCTCCAAGTCCTCACTGTGCTTTGTTAGGTTATCTTTTTCTGTCCAGCGCTGCCATATGTGTGTCCGTGTGGGTTCTTACACTCCAGCGGCTGCGTGTTTTTGTGTGTGTGTGCTCAGAGCATACACCGGCAGCCCTGTCAGTGTTTGCCGTTTAGCACTCAGTGTGAGATCAATGAATGGTAAACACTCACAACTCTGTGAGTCCCCAATCAGTAATTGAGTAGGTCTCCCAGGCTGATCCGCTGTCCTCCCTCACATCCCTGTCCTTATCGCTCCATCTTTCCCTCACCTTTCCTTCCCACAGGGAGCAACACAATCTCTGACTCCTTTTTTTCAGGCCGCTGGAATCGATCAAGATTGGAAGCATTGTATTGTTTGAATTATGAAAGCAGGATTTTGATGCCTGGATATTTCAGCACGTGCTGGGAATGCTACTCAAAATGCGTTTCGCTTGTGCTGCAGGCCTCTATTTTAGTCCTATAGATTTATTCCTTTTCCCCCGTCTCATCCCATCACCTCAAGATCAGTCACCGTGGCCTCCGGCTCCCCACGGCAACTAGACAGGGGCGAATCGATTAATTGATTTCAGAATCAATTAATTGAGCCATTAAGGCAGCCGTATGCACAGAGCATGAAATGAGATCTTTAAAACGGTACATATGGCCACCGACTGTGCCATGCCTCAACCTACAGACCCGCTGCATTCCTTCCTATACTTTTATTGAAAGAGCAGTAAATGGAAAAGCATATTTCCAATTATAACACCCCAGTTGTCTCTTCTTGCCTCACGACGCCATTAAACCAAGCCTCTCGCAATAGGAAAAGTGCAATTTTGTTAAAGCAATAAAGACAGCGCACATCTTGTCAGTTTTACATTGTATGGTTTACTATGCTGCTTTAGCGTTTTATCTTCCGTTTTTCTTTGTTCTCTGCCTTGAGGAGTGGGTGTTCTTTTGTTTATGACTTGTAATAACACAAGAGATTTTTTTCCTTTCCACTTCTGCAGTCTTTCATGTATTGAAAGACTAGTATTTTTCAAGAGCTCTCTATCATGTTTTCCCCCCACCCTTGCGTTTCAGTCGGGTGAGTATATCGTGCTGCCTGTACAAACATTATGATGACACGATATTCATATTTACGGTCCCAGCAAGCCCTTCTTTATTCTTCATTTGAGCTTTGCTTTTTTGACTCTTTCTTTTGCCGCTTTTATCAGAGTCGCCCTGAGCATTGCCTGATTTAAATAAGAATGCCACATGCTCACAGACACACGGCCCGTTCCGTTGCCAGTAATTCCAGTGAAGCTTGCTTTAACAGTCCTGAGCATCTGTAATGTCAGAGAGGCAATTGTTACACTGGGACTCAGTCATTCTTCTGGTCCAGACAATATGATTTCCAGAGCGCTTGAAGCATGACAGGACAGCTGCAGCAAGCAGAAAGTTTAAAAAATATCTCTGGGCATAACTGCAGGCTCGACGCAGAGCCTCCGCTCCCCTTTCTCAAGCTCCACAAAGGAAAATAAATGCACATATATTCACATACGTGCACACATGCTCATGCTAGCACACATAATGGGTGAATTACATTCAAGTGACACCACTATGGCCTCACTCCAAAGGGCAGAACACTTGAAGTGTTGCACATTTATGAGAGCAGAATCATTCATTGTGAATGAATCATTCTTTTGAACTGGATCTTTTTAATGAATAAATTGATTCAGTTCACAAAATTGACCTGAAGGATTAATTTATGAAATCTTGAATGATTCAACTCACTGATTCACATCTGGTTAACATCTCACCGAAGGAGAATATTAGAATATTAGGTCCCACTTTATATTAGGTGGCCTTAACTACTATGCACTTACATTTAAATTAATACTTTGATACAATGCACGTATTGTGTACATACATGCTTTTACATTGTACTAATATTTTTAAAAATACCTATATGTAATTGCATCTGTAATTAATTTCTATAATTACATTTATAATTACACTGTTGGCCTATTCCTTACACCTTAACCCTCCCTTAAACCTACCTATACCACCAAACCTGTTCCTAACTTTAACCCTATCGCACCTCAATAGCAGCAGAAGTGGTTTGCGATACAATATGACCACAATAAGTACATTGTACTTATTTTTTGATGTAAGTGCATAGTAGTTAAGGCCACCTAAAATAAAGTGGGACCGGATATTATATAGAATAGTATATTCTAATTATTATACAGTAAGTTATAATGTAATTTTAACAATATTATTAGTGAATAACGGCTTACATTTTTATGTGTTCATCACACATGAAGTAAGACTTTAAAGGACTTAAAATGTACACTGCCATTCATATCCCAAAAGTTTGGGAAATTAACTTTTGGGAAATTTTAAGAAGTTAACCCTTTCTGCAAGGGTGCATTAAATTGATTAAAAGTAAAGACTTTGTTTTTGACTTTGAAAAAAAAAATTGTTTAAAGAATTTAATTAAAGAATGTCACATTTTCTGTTTTCAGCAATGATAATAAGAAAAATGTTTAATAAGAAAAATTATAATGATTTCTTTAGGATGATGTGGCACTGAAGACTGGAGTAATGATGCTAAAAATTCAGTTTTGCATCACAGGAATAAATTACATTTTAAAATTACATTTTTAACAGATATTTTAAAGTGTAATAATAAAGTATAATAAAAATTATTGTAGAGCATAATATACTTCTTTAAAAACTCTTTGTAAGGATGCTTCATTAAAAGCTTCATTATTCAAAAATGATTCATATGAAAGAAAGTATGGTTTGGAACAACATGAGAGCGAGTAAACGATGGCTGAATTGTAATTTTTGGTTGAACTGTCCCTTTAAGGGCACAAAAATGCCATTTGGAAGTCGCCCACTGACACACAAACACACACATGGGAGAAAAATAGAAAGCAAAGTCTCTCGCTGAAATACTCTCTCTAGCTAAGTCATACAAATACAGTCAGACAGAGAAACACACATACACTCAGGGCTAGGCTGCTTTCTCTCCCAGGCAGCAGTCCAGACTGAGAGGCACACAGTCGAAGGGAGCAGCCAGCAGTCATGTGTGGCCAGAGAGAGCGAGAGAAAGCAAGATATAGTGAAGCAGCCATGCCATATTTCACCCACGGCCCCGACCCCAGCACACACCGCATTACAAACTGTGCCTCAAACAGCGTTTGTGTGTGTGTGTGCGTGTGCTGTACATATGGTTTTCGTATCTGTCTGAGAAAGAGAGGCAGAAACAGGTGGTAAAAGTTTTCACCAGTTATATTGTTAAAACAAGGCTTTGCGTCTGGCACCCCGGGAACGCCTGGAGGTGTAGGCACGCCAGACTATACCTCCTGACTGCAGTGCCACAATGGACCAAGTCAAAAAAACACATCAATGGCACGGTCAACACCTGTGTGCAAAGACAGCTGCTTTTCTGCAACTGAAAGGCGCATCTTCGCCTTGAGTTTGTTTACAGTTGGCGCATCAAATTTACCAGACTTACTAACTGATATTCCCTGATTTCTTTTCCTTTTTCCCCACAGCAGACAGACGATTCAGCACAGACAGACAGCCAACAGCAAACACAGTCATCTGAAAACACAGAAAACAAAACGCAGCCCAAGAGGCTCCACGTCTCCAACATCCCCTTCAGGTTCAGAGATCCAGACCTCAGGCAAATGTTTGGCGTAAGTACCTGTTCTCTCTTTTTCTCTCTACTACTTTTATGGCATACAGCAAATAGTGGCCACGCCAGCACAAGTGTAGCTAGGGTCTGAGGTGTGTGCTAGCACACTGTTCTACTGCTTGTCGATTGGTATTTGAAGACTGGGTAAGATCTGTGATCTTGGTCAGCACCTTGTTTTGGTAGCTCCATAAGGAAAGCAGCAGGGTTGCTTCACTGGTATAACAGGGCATAACTCAATTATTTAAATGCTAATATACCACAAACTGATCCAATGTGACAAAAAAAACGTTACAGTGTTACAGTACATTTCTATTATAAACATAAAATGTGTTCTTCATGTTCATTAAACAATCCTGAGAAAATGATCACTATTTGCATATAAATATTAAGTGGCACAACTGTTTCCAACATTTATAATAAGAAAAATTATATTTCTTCAGCAGCAAATCAGCATATTAGAATGATTTTAAAATGTATAAAAATACAAAACTTTTTTTTTTATATATATATATATATATATATTTCACAATGCCACAGTTTTACTGTATTTTTAATCAAAAACGATTTTATTAAACGAAAGAAATGTCTTTCAAAAAACTCTTAGCATCCTCTTGCGTTTGAATGGTAGTGATATATATAAAATGATTTATTACAGTTATTTTAGCTGTTATTAAGTGCAAAAACAGAATTATCTTTTCAATTTAGTTTAAATGAATATTACCTCTATTTTGGGTGATTAATTGGTGATTTTTAGATGAACTAAAACATTTAAAACATGTAGCTTAATGCAGCCTGAACTGAAGTGTGTTTAAATGTCAAATCAAATTTAGACACTGTCTGATCTGTGTTCTGTTCTCTTTCCAGCAATTTGGTAAAATCTTAGATGTTGAAATCATATTTAATGAACGAGGATCAAAGGTACGTTTGTGACTCACTTCCTTTGCATGCTCTCATTCTTGACCAATTAGAACAGCCCAGTGAGTTTAGAGGCATAATGTTTATTTAAAAAGGCAAAATATGCAGTGATGCATTAGTACCTGTATTGTACAGAATAAATGCTTGGTGTAGTCATGTTAACGTATGTAATGCAATCTCATATCAGCTGCTGTGCTAGAGTTATTAGTGCCCTGTTCAATGGAGTGTGTTGAAATGTGTTTGGCACTTGTCTTTGTTCTGTTATGGTGTCAAATGAAGAACATTCTCCTCTGAGCTCCGTAATTGACAGCGTTATTCAGTCTTATGACACTTAGCATCATTCCTGTGCACAAACAATTTTCTTTATTGAAATATGAATTATGTTCTTCTGTTCCAGCTGGGGGAGATAATGATGCATGTTAACAAGTTCTGTAGTTCACAATCCTTTATCATTTGTCTTATGAGTTGATTTATTTTTTATTTTTTGCTTTTGTAATTCAATTTCTTTATGTTGCATTATACAGTGTTAAATGACAGCATTGATTTTATTCCACTTTTTTCCAATAGATTTTGTTTACTCTAAGACTTACTAAAGGTATATCCCTTTGTTTGGTTTCTTTCTCTCTCTCTTTTTTTTCTTAATTTCATTAAGTGACTTTACGTTCTTAGACGTGCTATTTCATTTCATTTCTCCTCAGTGGTTCTAACAGAACCCGTAAATTATGGTTAATCTCGATGCTTTGCATGGTGCAGGAGAAAAGAGGAGGAGAAAGAGAGAGGGGTAAATACAGCAGCAGCTGTTTTTGTGTGTGAGAATGGCAGAGGTAGAGCCACAGTGGATTTCTTGGGTGTATGACTGAATTAATAATGTGCATGTTGTTCTCCCCCTCCCCTCTCCCACCTGCATGCAGGGTTTTGGTTTCGTAACTTTCGAACATAGTGCCGATGCGGACAGGGCCAGAGAGAAATTACACGGCACGGTGGTAGAAGGTCGTAAAATAGAGGTGCATGTAACAAATATTTCCCTTCTCAATTGCTTTTTGTTTTGTTTTTGGTTTTGTTTTATTCATTTGTTGTTGCCGTTCTTGTTGTTATTCTTGATTCTGTTTTGTGTGTCAGTGTGTGCCTCACTCTCATCTCACTATTTTAGACGCATCACTCGTCTTTTCCTGTGTGTGCTCCTCTCTCTGTCCCTCTTTCCCTCCCTCCCTCCCTCCCTCCCTCCCCACATTGTATCCCTAATACGTTTCAATTATTCTAAGATCTCAAATCAGATATAATACGGTGCTCGCCGTTTTCTAATTGGTTTGCTTTTGTTGGCATTCACTTGTGTTTATTCGGTTCTTTTCTGTTTTTTTTTTAAGCATATTTTGGCTTAATAAGCAAACGGGTGCAGTAAGTCATCAGGCAGAGTGCAAACAGCATTTGTGTGATGATAGTCAGAGGCCTTATTGTAAAGTTGACGAGGGATCCGCTCTTAAAGCGGCCCGAAGTCGGCAGCGCTTGTTAATTGGCCTGAAGACGCTGCTATTAGACGGAGCTGCTCTCAAACACAAGCCTTTTCAAATCTACAGCTCAAATTACACTTACTTTACAGTCTAGAACAGTCACTGAAGGTGAAATACTTTAGCAAAACTGATCTGCAGGTCTGCAACGAAAGTGGGCATCTTTATAGATTCCCATTTGACAGTTGTGCTTTTTTCTTTACATGATTTTTTTTTTCCTTTTCAATTTTAAGAGTTATTCGGATGTGGTGCCGTCTTTAAGTAAGATGTTGCCTATTTTGCCTTCTCATTTTCCCCCCTTTTCCAACGGTAGCTGGTAGGCCCCTCACCAAACTCACTAACCGTGGTAGCAATACATACACACGCGGGCGATGGCGGCGAATGGTAAGTGGAGAGAGCCATCTGCCATTTCACGAACTCGGCGCTGATACCTCGTGACTGTTTTTTGACTTGATGTTGAGTTTCTTGATGCTGTTTTCTCTTGGTACGCGTGTTACTTGAGTGAACATTTAGCTTCCTGAGAGGCTCTGATTGGATTGAACTGAATCGTGCGCATCCTACTCAGATTCTGAACTCCATGATTATGTTAAATAATGCACCCTCTTTTTATATCCTTTGTTAGCTGTCCTTTCGGCTTGAATGATTTTCTTTCGTTATTACTTTTTAAAAAATATTTTCCTTTCTGATTATTATTCTTGTGATGAAGCACAAGGCTCTTGGAGTGTTGAATGCTAAATGTTGCTTTGTTTTCCGACTGTACCTCAACTCTGAATGCTTAGTGTATGTTGCGCAGTGCCAAACGTTTTTTTTCTTTCCATTCCTAAGTATTCTTTCTTTTCTTTTAACCTAATCGTTCCCTCTCCACTGCATGTTGTCACATATTCGACGCCTTTCATTTGTTGAGTGCATTTTGTGTGTTTATTTTTTTTTCTCTATGTACTCCTTCAACTTGATAATTTTTTTGATGACGCATGCTGACGAGTCTTTTTATGATGAGACTATTGCATATATTTTCTTTGCTTTATATGTCTTACCACTTTTCTTTAACTGTTTGTTATGATCTGTATTCATTTTGAAAATCTTCACTGTAATGCATGCGATATTTGTTAAAACAATATTTTCAATAATTACAGATTTTAGCTTCAGTATGTTTCTTGCTCACACGCTTCTGTTTGTGCTCAGGTTAACAATGCAACAGCACGGGTAATGACGAATAAAAAGACTGTCAACCCATATGCAAATGGTAAGAACAAGTTTCATTAATATTGCGAAACATCATACTGCTTTTTGTTATGTTGTGATGGACTGATATACAGTGTTGAGAAAGTTACTTTGGAAATGTAAAAAGTTACAGACTGCAAGTTGTAATAATTAGTGTAACTATTTCAGTTTCGTTATTAAATGTAACTGATTACATGTGATTACTTTTTGATTACTTTTCGAAATTTCTAATGAATGTATTAAACTGCTAATCATTCTGAAATATTTAAAGCAGGCAGGGTTAACCGTACAGTAGTACTCAGCACTGATGTCAGACAATCCTTCTGCACTTAAATTAAGGTTGATTTAATTTTAAAAACACCACAAAATCAGACTTTAGCACCTCTTTTTACTTGGAGATTGTTCTGATGTTAAATACACATTTAAATCATAAGATATAGCCTAGTTTAATAGCTATGATACTGTTTTTGAAATCAAATCTTTGCATAGCAAGACAGTAAATACTGGCATCTTACAATGCTTTGAAAAAAAACTGTTAATTTGAATTTTAAAAATAAAGCATATAAATAATACCAGATAAAACAGTTATTAAATAAGCATGTGTCCTAAACTCTTGAAACATTGGAGTCTCATATTTTAAAGCAGTCAATGCAGTTTTGGAAAGAAATCAATCATGTCTGTATGACACAATACTATGTGTTATTTTGGTAAATATATTTTGTATTTTGAGTGTAAAACAAACTAATAATAAAATAATTTGATATCATTCAATTGTATTGTAACATCTGAGGTCTGTATCTGAGACCACTAGTAAAATGGTTCTATTTACTTAAATTTTTGTAATTTATACTAATGTACAAATTACATCAGTTGAAAATTTTGAGAAAAAAGTTGAATTGATATTCCTTTAATGACAGCAGCACTGTTACATGTTTGTTTAAAACCTGAAGATCGTGTTTTCCAATATAATTTGAAAATTATCCAAAGAGCATCTTGTGCAGATCAGTGTCACAAATGTACTCATTTAATTAAGTGCAGAATATGAAATATTGCATATTCATTTAATGCTTATTAGCATGCTATTTGGCAAGTTTTGACCATAGACTAAGTTTGCAACTTCACAAGCAGGAAACTTTTACTGTCTTATTCACAATCAATAGCTTTCTGTGGCAACAGACCTCACAGATTCAAACTAAGATCTTGTAATTTCAGTTTTCTGAAAATGTTTTTCACTGCAGTTCTCTTCCTCACCAAAAAAGTTTAAATGGAAGTGAAATACCGAGACAACCTTTTAGATCTCAGTTGATATCACTGAAATCTCTCTCTTTTTTTGTACTTATGGAGGGCTTAAGCAGACAGGCCATTTGTAGAGGTTAGAATCAGAGAGAAATCTGTCAGACCGCTCCGTGCCCTTTCCTTACTCTGGATGACAGCAGCGCTTCAGTGTGGTCAGCCCTCTCTGACATCATTACGCACTGGCCTGGAGGGTCTAGTTAGCCAGAATCCATCTCTATGTATTGTAGGATCAGATGTAAATTTTTAGTAGTGCAGACCGAGGTGGCTAATATCAGATCTCCCTCTCTGTCCCTATATATCTAGGCTGGAAGTTGAATCCAGTCGTGGGTGCAGTCTACAGCCCAGAATTCTATGCAGGTGAGTGGATCCACATTTAAAAGAAACTGGCTCTGTAAATCACTATATCTTTACTAAAAAGATTGGGTATGAATGTTATTCTAACTTTTGATTTTTGGACATAAAATAGCTCTAACAAAAACAAGAACTTTGAAAAATGTAGGGAAGAATGCCATTGGAAATGATCAAAAGTAGGTTTTTAGTTTTTCTTAAAAAGTAAAAAATTAATTAATTCATATATTTGTAAAATGTATTAATTGATATATTTGTACATGTAGAACTCCTATAAACTAAAATTGACCAAATCATTATCATTTATCTTCACCTTTCTGTAGATTTTCTGAACATCAGAAATCAAAATTGTGTTCTTATAAATAAACACAATCGTATTACTGTAAATTCTGCAAATGAATAATTGCACAAAGCATCACTGTAACACAGAGGGATAAATGCATTTGCATTTAGGGCTAATGGGCAGCTTCACTAATGTGCTTTGTGTGTGTGAAAAAGTTCTCAACCCACATGCCCTGAATCATCTGTTTATGAACACTGCAGAGGATATGAAATGGTGAATTACTCTGATATCAGATATGATATTTTCATATTCCTTTCAAAAAAGCAAGTTTGAAAGCTCACTGTTTTCCTGTTATGTTATTTTATTACCATATTTTGGACTGACAGTGGCTCCAAATAGTATTGGCAGGTTAAAAATTGTATGAAAGTCACTGGATGAAAAATCAAAGAAAGTGCCATTCGTTTTGAAGTAAGAAAGTGCACTTTTCACGCTAATAATTTGATATTTCATACTAAATGCAATGAACTACACCAGTGGTTACTCTGCTACTAAAATGAACCCAGAAATGCAAAGTTACTTCTGAGAGAACAGCATCATTTGTTATAGATGCCTCTTGCCCAGCTAACAAAAATATGCTCCAAGTACATTTTGCAAATGTTTCCATTATATTATGAAAACATTATATCTGAACATTCAGAACATTTCAAACGTGTTTTAAAAAAATATTATTTTGCTTATGCAAATGTTACATATTATAATGGGAGCGTTACTTTTAAAAGTTCTCTGAATGTTCTGAAACAAGTAGTGACATTTAAAAACGTTTCAGAAATGTATAAGTAATGTTTTTTTGTGCTAATGCTTTGAGAACATTAGTAAAGACCATGTAACTCTAAACGAACATCTGTTAACATTGCTAGAAGAGTGTTTGTTCCTAACTTTGAGAGAATGTTGCTAGAATGTTAGCCAAAGTTCTGATAATGTTCCTTGTTAGCTGGGTGGTTTGAAAGTAGTGGGTGGTAGAATGAAATAGTACTGTTCAGTTTTTGGTTAAAAATATCAACCACAATCAAGCAGAAAATTGTAGTGGTAACTGCATTATTTGATGGAGGCATAGTTCTGGGCCTGGTGTTTGGAGGTGTGTATAACGGGTGACCTTAATCTACAGGCTTTGGCATAGGCTTGAAAGAGCTGGCAGGCACAAAGTGATTATTCTAATCACCCAAAGGGCCTGTTTCACAATGTGCATCTGTGTTCGCTGGCCTATTGGCAAGAGGCTCCATGATGCCATTGTCACAACTGCAAACACGGTACACATCTTTGAAAACATAATCCAGCAAGCTTTCAGATCCCCAGGGCTTCATTTCATTTTATAGGCCTTTGAAAGCGAGCAGGTTTCGTTGGTTGAAACACACGCTGAACTCTTTTTCTCTCGTTTTCTTCGGCCATCTCCTCCTCAACCTTGGCCGTCCCAGCCTCTGACCTTCCCTGAACATCATTACCTCCTCCATTATATGGGAAAATATCGAGATTTTATGATAATAGGAAGAAACGGGAAGGCAAAAATATTGAGGTGAAGGTTAAATCTAATTGTCTGTCGACGCAAGGGCATCAAAGGGCTGAAATATATTTTATAAATTAAAATCAATATTTTCAATTTCTCTAGACAGTCGTTTGCCTAATTCAGCGCACATTCTGTTAATTACAAAATGGCTCATTATTGATTTGCTTTCGTCTCACCTTTCAAGTGTCCAAACAGCCCACATTCCATTAAGGTGCGAATGTTTTGTTCTTTGCAGCGCTCACCATTTCTTTCTTTTTTTAGATCTTTGTCTTAATTATAATTAAAGCGTCGTTAATACGCCCGAATTGTGGCGATATCGGAAAACGCCTCAGATCCGTTCGTTTGTCTAACGGCTGAAATAGGCATTGGCACGTAACTGCTGAGATTGCAGATAGAAAGACTGCACAGAGCCATTGAGCGTGAATTTGATTGGTGACTAGGAAGCTAGAAAGTTATCTATATAAACAAATATCCTGGAGGACCGGAATGGAAAAGGAGCGACTTTGATTCTGAGACAGTCAGATGTGTGACGTGAGGTTGGTTTCTGAACAAGCCTCAGCGGTCGCCACTTGAAGCGGCTCTCACCTGCGGCAGACTGTTGATTTAAGATAGCTTTGATGTTCATTAACAGTTCTCCGGCTGATGGGAATGAAAGCTATCGGCACAAGGCTGAGGGCTGGCCAACGTGCCAGACCTCGCCTGTCTGCCGGGCTGATCTCTGATTAAGTGTTACGCCTGACGGAGATTGGGCGGATGTTTGAAAATTAGACTTCCAACAATTTACGCCCAGAGATTATGCAAATTGAGGCCACCTCTGACCACGGAAAATCTGAGGCTCTTCTTTAAAGACGCACACATACACACTCTGTCTTTCTCTAATGCATGTGCTTTTTTTCAGGAAATGAGTTCACACACGAACAAGGTTAAAAAGATGCAGCTCTAGCAATTATTTTTGAAAGTCATATATGCTGCCTGGTAACAAGAGACAAATATAAGGGTGTTTCTTCAACAATGGGCACTTTTAGAAGATACACGTCTGGCAGCTTTGTACACGGACACATGCATCATAAGAGAATTATGTCTCATTTTTGTTCCTGAACCAACAATGTCATTTCTATCACATATCAAACTGGTGTATTTTGTTTTCCTTGCTAAGTTAAATTTAATGATTAGCATTCTATGTATTCAAAATGCACACTTGAGTAATGTTTTTGAGTAATTTTTGCACAATTTGACTCTGCAAACTTATAATTGCAACTTTTGAAAAGTCAGAATTGGGAGATATAAATGTGCAATTGTGAGAGAAAAAGTCATTTTTTTTATATTTCATAGTGGCAAAGGTGTTCCATAATTATAGCCTCATTGGAAATGGTGCACAATAAAATATTCAAAAAAAAAAAAAATGTAGTGCAATGAAAATATATGAAATCTGTTTGAATTAAAATCAACCCCTGAGAAATGAAAGTGTCTACAATTTGAAGAAATGCACACATGAACGCTCACATCGTCCAGACTTCACGTTTCTCTGCACACACATACACACATTCATTTATTGACCTCAATTTCTCATCTTTAATGTTTATTGGAAAATAAATAATTGATCACATATTGGTAAACTCATTTCCTTAAGTGAGAGGAGAGGAAGGGTGACTTCTCTATGCCCAACATTCAGATTATTGAATTTTCAGAAGAAACCGACTCGTATTGGCTGAGAGAGTTTCAGCCATATGAACTAAAATGGAGTATGTTGGGTCGTAATGATATAGAGGGTGATTTGTATTGACCGACAGTTTCGCAGCGCTAATGTTTTAGTATGACATCACTGTCCTTGCTCTCTCTCTCTCTCTCTTTGATTGAGTCCTGACTGAACGAGAGACAGTGGCCGCCTCTGGCGCTTTCAACATTGCTGGGCTTTTTTGAACTCACAAATACTGAATGATAAGTTTGAAAAGTGACGTGCAATTAATGGAGCGCAAGAGAAGAATTTGAGAATTTTCAAAAAGGCAGCAGCAAAATGGAAATAATTTGTGCAGATAGGCTATCGTAGAAGACAACAAGCGGCTTTTAGCGGAAGGATGAAGCGTTTTAAAGCAGAATGAAAGCACTTTTGGTGGCCGCTTCTGTGTTGTACATTGAACGTTTGAGATTGCATTGTGGGAAGAAACTATTTGAAATGACCCCGACATGTGTACATAGGTGATTAAAAATGTATATTCATTAAGACTTGAAACTTGTTTCAAAAGACTGCTTACTTTGAGATAACATACATTTGAATTATAAAGCTACCAGTTGGGGAGGGCCTGTAGAGAACAGTGTATATAAATAGTGACTGCCTACTTACATTTTTCTTAAAGGAAAATAACTGTAAATTTAATAGGGATGAGTCAGCTAGTCAGCTATAATCTAGATTTTTTAAAATTGTATTTATATATTTATTTGAAAATGAGTGGTGATAATCAGAATCATTCAGAATTTTCCCCACCTTCAATTTTAATTTAAATTTTTATTATTTTTATTGATAAATTGTAATCATTATTTCTAGTGCTGTCAAACGATTAATCGCGATTAATCACATCCAAAATAAAAAAAATTGTTTACATAATATATGTGTGTGTACTGTGTATATTTATTATGTATATATAAATACACACACATACAGTATATATTTTGAAAATGTTTACATGTATTTAATTATAATTATACACAGTACACAAACAATCTACAACCATAATCGTTTGACAGCACTAATAGTTCACATGTATTTATTCATTAATAATTTTCATAGTTTCATATTTCAATTTCTTTAATTTTATTTTCTTAATTTAATTTTCAGTAGAAATCATTGATAATTTCAAATTGTATTTTCAGTCAGTTTATTTTATTAGTCATTTTCATACACTCTAAAAAAATGCTGGGTTAAATACAACCCAGTGCTGAGAGAAATATGGGCAAAGCCAGAAACTGGGTTGTTTTGACCCAGTGGTTGGGTTACTGCCCAGAAGGTTAGGTTAAACATTTAACCCTGGGTCAAAACAACCCAGTTTCTGGCTTTGTCCATATTTCACTCAGTACTGGGTTGTATTTAACCCAACATTATTTAGAGTGTACTTTCTTAATTTGTTTGATTTTTTTATCTTTTTTACTTCCGTTAATTATTTTCATAATTATTGATCCTAGTTTTAAACAAGCTGCAGAATTATCCGTACACAATACACAGTTCATTTTACATGATCTGAAAGCTGTGAGATTTGTCTAACCTCGAAGGGCATCTTGTTTATATATGCATCCATAAAAGAGCCTCTGCGGTTTGCTGCACTGTGTAACGTTGCAAAGCGTGATACACAGGGCAACCGAACCTCCTGCAATGTTTATGAAATGTGGGCTCTGCCCACCCCTCAACCCCACCCCCCCCAAACACTTCCCACACAAAAGCCAATGAGAGAAATTATTGCGCTACAAAGCAGTTGTACACTTTTATGGCTTTGATGCGGAGGCTACCTCCCGTCGGCCAGAGCATCTGCTTCACTGTAATCGCTCTCAAAGCAATAAAACGGACTAACTCTCCTGTGCATCCCCCCGGAGCTCACTGCTGCTGCTGGTGCTGCATGCTCCCATCTCTCATTCAGCGGCACTTACTGTCTCGCTCTCTCTCCGTTTTCATCTAGCCCTGCACCCTTCATCGTTCAAAATGAAAGTGCATAGTCTAAGTTGTTTATCCTGTAAATATTCAGGCTAAATACATCTCATATTTATTTTCCTCAGGACACATTCTACACATCAAAGTGAAGCTCTTGCAAATATGCAAACATGTACGCAGCATATTTCAAAAATGGCTGTCAGATGGGCTGCCCGGCATGAAAGGAGAAAAGAATACATGATGTGACTAATTAATCTTTATTCGGTTTTTTTAAATGCTGCATTTTTAAATGCTGCATTTTATATATATGTGTGAGTGTGTGTGTGTGTGTGTGTGTGTGTGTGACCCTGGACCGCAAAACCAGTCATAAGGGTCAATTTTTCGAAATTGAGATTTATACATCACCTGAAAGCCGAATAAATAAGCTTTCCATTTATGTATGGTTTATTAGGATCAGACAGTATTTGGCCAAGATACAGCTACTTGAAAATCTGTAATCTGAGAGGACAAAAAAATCTAAATATTGAGAAAATCACCTTTAAAGTTGTCAAAATTAAGCTCTTGGCAATGCGTATTACTAATCATAAATTAAGTTTTGATATACACTGAACAAAATTATAAACGCAACACTTTTGTTTTTGTCCCCATTTTTCATGAGCTGAACTCAAAGATCTAAGACTTTTTCTATGTACACAAAAGGCCTATTTCTCTCAAATATTGTTCACAAATCTGTCTAAATCTGTGTTAGTGAGCACTTCTCCTTTGCCGAGATAATCCATCCACCTCACCGGTGTGGCATATCAAGATGTTGATTACACAGCATGATTATTGCACAGGTGTGCCTTAGGCTGGCCACAATAAAAGGCCACTCTAAAATGTGCAGTTTTACTGTTTTGGGGGGGTCCGAAAACCAGTCATTATCTGGTGTGACCACCATTTGCCTCACGCAGTGCAACACATCTCCTTCGCATAGAGTTGAGCAGGTTGTCCACTCCTCTTCAATGGCTGTGCGAAGTTGCTGGATATTGGCAGGAACTGGAACACGCTGTCGTATACGCCGAACCAGAGCATCCCAAACATGCTCAATGGGTGACATGTCCGGTGAGTATGCTGGCCATGCAAAAACTGGGATGTTTTCAGCTTCCAGGAATTGTGTACAGATCCTGGCAACATGGGGCCGTGCATTATCATACTGCAACATGAGGTGATGGTTGTGGATGAATGGCACAATAATGGGCCTCAGGATCTCGTCACGGTATCTCTGTGCATTAAAAATGCCATCAATAAAATGCACCTGTGTTCGTTGTCCATAACATATGCCTGCCCATACTGCCACCCCACTGCCACCATGGGCCACTCGATCCACAACGTTGACATCAGCAAACCGCTCACCCACACGACGCCATACACGCTGTCTGCCATCTGCCCTGTACAGTGAAAACCGGGATTCATCCGTGAAGAAAACACCTCTACAAAGTGCCAGACGCCATCGAATGTGAGCATTTGCCCACTCAAGTCAGTTACGACGACGAACTGCAGTCATGAGCTTCCCTGAGACGGTTTCTGACAGTTTGTGCAAAAATTCTTTGGTTATGCAAACCGATTGTTGCAGCAGCTGTCCGGGTGGCTGGTCTCAGACAATCTTGGAGGTGAAGATGCTGGATGTGGAGGTCCTGGGCTGGTGTGGTTACACGTGGTCTGCGGTTGTGAGGCCGGTTGGATGTACTGCCAAATTCTCTGAAACGCCTTTGGAGACAGCTTATGGTAGAGAAATGAACATTCAATTCACGGGCAACAGCTCTGGTTTCTTACATAGAAAAAGTCTTAGATTTTTGAGTTCAGCTCATGAAAAAGGGGGGCAAAAACGAAAGTGTTGCGTTTATAATTTTGTTCAGTGTATACTAAATTTACTAAATATCTTTATGGAACATGATATTTACTTAATGTCCTAATGATTTTTGGCCTACAAGAAAAATCTTTTTTTGACCCATACAATGTATTTTTGGCCATTGCTACAAATATACCCCAGCAACTGGTTTTGGGGTCCAGGGTCACATGTATATGATTCTGATACTAGTAAATTATAGATAAATGTTCTTGTATTTTAACAAAGGTATGTTAACCTTAACCAGTTAACCTAACCAGTAATGGGAAGGTAATGTCTTCCTTTATAAATACAATAAATTGGTAAGTAAATTGTAGCATTCATTTTGCTGTATTTCACTCTTTTATATAGTAAGACAGCTGTGGCGCACTGCGTGAAATCAAGACATGTCCAAGGTGACAAAGAGTCAAATGGAACAATCCTTTTCACCTTTCTACATCACGCAAACCCCTTCCTTAAATCTTAATTTTTTATCAGCCAAATGAAAGATTCAGTGCACCTATTAGACATTTATATGATCTCCTTTTGAAAACCTGTAATGTTAAAGAATGGAGCAGCTTTCACAAACCCCCTCTCTCTTTCTTCCTCTCAACCATTTCAAATTAAGCCTCTTAAAAGTCATTTTCACCACCGATGCCTATTAAACTTAATGATCATTTAACAGCAATACAAAGCTTTCTGTTTTCACCCAGCCTCAGAGGTCTGTATGCCTCCTGTAGTTTGGTTATTACTCATTGTTAGAGTTTGGGGCTAATTGCGGGTGTAGATGGAGGTAGGGCACCATTCCTCACAGCTCAGATTAGTTGAGACTTGTGGAATTATAGTTCATTTGGCAGTTTATTACACAGCGCTCTGGAATACTTGATTCTGATTGGTCAGTCGTGGCATTCGGCAGTCAAATATTACATTATATAACTGCATATTTGACTGTCCCTAGCAACACTGGTCTATTTTTTGTATCACCCTGTTGTGTCTTTGTTCTCACACATTAAAACAATTTCACCTCAAATCAGTCCTTTGACCATTTAGTTGCTTATTTCAAAAGTATCTGTGTAATCACCCCGAGGGGAGTTCATTTTGCAGTAATGGAGTTTAAAGGGCTCATATCCTGCAATTTTTCCCCAGAAATCTACATTTTTGTACTAACAAACATTTTTAGTTTAGTTTTACTTGATCTTTTTTGCCTCTTATGCTTTCTTGCTGCTGTAGCTTTAAGGCACCTATGTGTAAATGACATTTTTATGATTGGTTAATGATGATTGGCTGAATACTGAATAGGAGTTAATGTATATATGTGGGCGGCATGTTAATGTGCTCATGATGGTGATGTCACAGTACATCAAACCCTTTATTACAAAACAGCATGAAAGGCCTGTTTTTAAATGTACATAATGGCAGTTCTCCCAGTGCTATTATTATTTATATGTACTATTTGTTAATAATATATTATTTTTATAAATATTATTCATATTTTTAGTTTTAGTCATTTTGTGTTTTGGGCATTTTTATTAGTTTTTGTTTTTATTAAATAATTATATTTAGCCTTCATTTATTTTCATTTCACTTTTAGTAATTTTAATACTTAGATTTTCCTTTTTTCTTGAGTAACTAAATTTGTTTTTCATCTAATATTTTTAGCTTTGTTTCAAGTACAACAATTTTTGGTAACACTTTATTTTAAGGTGTCCTTGTTACATGTTACATGTACTTACTATTATAATAACAATAACTAATCCTAACCCTAACCATATAGTAAATACATGTAGTTAATTAATATTACTCAGTACCTACATGTATAATTACACTGTAACAAGGACATCTTAAAATAAAGTGTAACCCAATTTTTGGTATCAATTTTACATTATCATTGTAACTCAAGATGCATTTACTTACTATAGTAATAACAGTAAATTGTGCATACATGCAACTAACCCTACAGAATGTTGTTAATTAATACTTAAATGTACAATTACACTGTAACAAAGACACCATAAAATAAAGTGTAACCCAATTTTTAATTGTTTTAGTTTAACACAGCTCCAAGCCTGTTTAACAGTCGTTCTTCTGTAATGGTTCCTCACGTATATACTGTATGTTTTCCTCACAGTGCCAGGCTTCCCATACCCAGCAGCCACGGCGGCGGCGGCGGCGTACAGAGGGGCACACTTAAGAGGAAGAGGGCGCACCGTCTACAATACGTTCCGGGCAGCTGCGCCTCCGCCACACATCCCAGCCTATGGGGGGTAAGTAACAACACTTCCTTCTCACATACACACACAAGTTCACCTTTAGTCCTCTCTTCTGACAAGCACTCCCCCTCGTCGTTGGGCTGCTGTAACGTGCATGCATCTCTACCTCAGCACACACAACAGTGCAGCATGTAGCCCGTGCATCCTGCAAGTAATGATGACAGTCAACTGTCATGCTGATCTGTCATGGTCGATGGCCTTAAGCGTTCCGCTTTTGTAATGTAACATTATGCAAATCCTGTCGAACAACTGAATGCAGAAGGATTTGTGATCTCTGAGCAGTCAAATGATGTTTCTGATTATTTTGGTTCTGATTTCATGTATGTAACTGCAAGCTGATAATATTGATGGAGGTTCTGTGGAGTTTTGAGGTGTCAGGGGCCACAGTCTACAGTAGTTTCCACTGCTGTCTTGTGTAAATTGACAAACGTGAAGGTTAGAAGATTCACAGCAAAAATAAATTTAACACAAATAATCAAAACTAAATAAAAACCTGCCACTTAAACTGTGATAAAAATAAATCCAAAGGAAATATCAGTGCTTGTAAGGCATCAATAGAATGTTTTTGGTATGGTTTTTAGTATTACTAAACTAAACACAAAATATAGATTGTATTTTTTTAGATTTGAAAGAATTATCAGCAATTTACAGCTTCGAATGTGGCTCAGAAATTATCATTGTCACCCTCAGCTGCATTTTAAATGCCAATAACCGATCAAGTGATATTAAAAAAATTAAAAAAATGTTTACAAAGAAAAATATAGCACATGTGAATGAAATCTGTTAAGAATGTTGGCCTTTAATTATTTTCAGAAGTGTGATATGGTTGGTTGATTAATAATAATAAATCATTAATTTTGTCCTCGTTTTTAACATTTACTACATAGATTTTTTTTTCTATTTCATTTTTTACATTTTGCTAATGACTAAAATATGATGTGAAGAAATTTCAGCTCTCTGTGGCCCCTGTACAAAGCCTTGACTCCTTTTTAATTTCTTTAAAAGTGCTTGTAGAGACCCTTTGTCACTCTTATTCAGTGTGCGTGTATTTGTTATTCTGTTCCACTAACCCTGGCTAGAGATGGGGTTGGTATTGCTTGCATGGGAACATGCTCTAATATTGATGTGTTTTGTTTGGTGTTTGTCTGTGTGTGCGTGTGTTTGCATCTTTCCAGTGTTGTTTACCAGGACGGATTTTATGGTGCAGATATTTATGTAAGTATTCGCATGCCATCCTTGAATGTTCATGTACATACCCCTCCCTCCCCCCGCCCCATTCATCCCTCCGACTCTAAACCAACCAGCTGATTCACTGTTCTTTCTATTGTTAGCATTTTTTGAATCCTACCTTTATTAATTGTCAAGAGACTTTCACACACAATAAAGAACATTCTTCCTCAGCCACCCGCAGCATACGAGTATCAGTGACAGAGGAATAGAGACTGTTGAGTTTATTGTCAGTTGTGGTGAGACTCAGTGACCTGAAATTGAGAACAAGAGCTGGGCATGCTGGGATTGTACAGTGTGAATCTCATATGTACTTGATACTTCCTTTTTTCTTGATTGTGAGGGGGTTAGATGATATAAAATGTTATAAAGTACTGTAGTTGTATAGTATTTTATCAGATTATTCCAAATTTGATCTCTTGATATTTATTTAAATATTTTTTCTAGTGTAATTTTCATGAGGAAAATGAGCAAGGGTAGGGTAGAGTTTTTAATGAGTGGTTAATGTTAAAATTCTGCAAATCTTCAACACATTCATCTGCGAGTTTATCACATTTTGAGATTAGTAGAAGCATCTGGAGCTTAGGTGGGGTAACTAGGAGGGACAGAAAGCTTGTTCTCCTCAAGGCCATGTCTCATTGAGCCTGACACAGCCTGATGTATCTCCCCCATTCGCCCTCCTCTGGGAAGAAACAAATTGTACAGGGTACAAATGTGAGTGGAGATGGCAGGAAGGCTGCTGTAACCCTTCCTCTGTTCCCCTGTCATTAGCGCAGTGCCACAGTGGCTGGGATTGATTGTTCTGCTGCGATAAGATCATCTAATATTCATTAGAAACTATCCAAGAACTGTATTTGTTTATTACCAATCTTAATTTGCTGAGTGCTCTGCTAAATGTACTGAATGTTGGCTGAGGTCTGGAAAATGAAGCTACGCTAGCATAGAACAGACAGCCTTAAAATGAGCAAGTTAAACAAAGAAAAACTGAATACATACCACATGCAGGGGTGCAATAAGGCAGGAAGATCTACCAAATATAAACCACACAGTGTGTGTAATATCTCTCCATTTAATCTGTAATATAAAGTGCTTTGCATTTCCCTCATGTGGTTGACTTTTTCATTTCTAGAAGATCCAGAAACGCCCCAAGGCTCACTGTAACAAACAAGTCCATTTGCAACATCAGTAATGACTGGAAACACTCCAACATGACCTGATCGTTTTGATCTAGGAACACAAGTTCTATCATTAGAAAGTCTCAGATTTTTCTAATGATGTAATTTTTTTTGTTAATAAGCATAACATAAGCCTGTTTGCTTCTAACGAAACAGAGTATAAGAATAAAAAAAATGGGTAACACTTTATTTAAGGTGTCCTTGTTACACGTTACATGTTTTTACTATTATAATAACAATAAATTATGCATAATTACATGCAAGTAACCCTAAACCAAACCCTAATCCTTACCCTAACCATATAGTGAGTACATGCAGCTAATTAATATTACTCAGTATTTAAATGTAGAATTACACTGTTACAAGGACACCTTAAAATAAAGTGTAACTAATAAATTGCTTCTAAAGATTCCAAAAATATAGACTTTTTTGTTGTTGACAGAATTAGGAGATTTATTTAAACATACGTTTAATTATTTAAGGCATCAGTAACAGGTTAAGTAAAATTATTATGGATTTACAATATTTTGCATATACTGTATTTAACAATATAATGTAATATAATATAATATGAAACCTTTTCCAGCTTGTGAGCTATGGCCCTTTGAATAGCTTTTAAACTGCCATTTGATGGGAAGCAGCCACAGCAATCTGTCACGCCACATTAAAGAGTCAAAATGACATTTATTATTTGAATCTAATGATAAAACTGATGTAATTTGAAAGCTGAGACTTTGCTTTATCAAAAAGCATATTTGAAATGTGCCTTCTTTTTCTCTGCCAATGCAAATAGTTTAGAACAAAGCTGCAGCTGAACTGTTTTTGAATCAGTGTTTTGAACAAATCGGCTGAGTGAATAATTAAATGACTCATTCATAAACACAGTTCCTTTTTCAGTTCAGTGTTTTGAACCAGTTGTTTCAATGAATGATTCAGTGATTCAGTGAATCACCCATTAAGACAGTCACTAGTTGCCACCTACTGGTATGTCAGTGTAACCTGCAATAAGAGTCAATGAGTAATCCCCACCATTAATGCATAGTAGAAAATAAACACTGAGAAGTCTCGGTGCTCTTTGACTATTACCAGGGACTGGAATTATTGTTGCATAATGTTATATATGCACATATAAAGCACTTGAAAAGCTGTATTATTCTGTATTATATCCCCCTGTGGAGTCTTTTCAAGTAGCTCAGGCCATCAAGCGGTTGTGTCAGGCACTCTAGTACAAGTATGAGAATCTCACCATGCGCATCAATAACCATGATAAACTCAGCATGTCCACATGCACTTCACAGACAGATACAAGCAGTCAGGAGTCAGTGGAGCCCTATCTATTCCTCTCTCTCTTTGTGAGTCATAATGATAAATTGTGGCCGCTCTCCAGATGCGCATCTCAGCATTAAAGTCCTGACCACTGCTCTCACCGCACTTGCACACCCTGTCAGTTTCCCTGAGGTTAGTTGACCAAGCCTAATGGAGCTTCAGAGACATGTAGATGCCCGCGGCCCCCGTCTGTCAGAGATGACAGCACTGGTGACTAAGGGGCCCCATTCGGCTGTCCTGCTCTGCAGCTCTTCACACCGGCTTTAAATACAGCCCAGATGCATCACGGCCGTGTGGCAGGCTGGGTGTTGCGCGAGTAAATTAAATGGTTTGTTAAGGGGCCGGCCACACAGTGGGAGTGTCGAATTACCTTGGTGAGTCATTATGGAAGGAGTTAGAGGACGGAGGTGAGCTGCGAGGAAGTGGGAGGGTGAGGAACATGAAGAAAGTTGTGAGAAGGAGCTGCTGTTATGTATGTGTGACTACAGCCAATTACTACAGCCTGAAGGCGTGTGGAGAACAGCAGGGTCAGGAGACCAGTAAGCCCTGGAGGAACCAAGAAAGAGCAGAGGTGTACAGATGGACTTATCGGTTAGTGTTTTCTGTGGACTGCTAATAGGAATGATAAAGGAAGATGTGCCTCCTCAAAAAATAAATGGATTAAGGAAAAAATCAACAGTACAACAATACAAAGAATATTAGGAAACATCATATTTCATCACATAAGCAAGAGTGCACTTTTTCTAAATATGTAGTCAAACAGCACAATTGGGGGGGGGGGGGGGGGGGTACTTTTCCAGGGAGTACTTATGTGTAAATAATATGTGTAGGTGTGGCACTTTAATGGGGGAAAGAAAAAGAACATTCTAGCTAAAGTGAAAACTTAATTTTCATCCGTTTTGAATTTAATTACTGAAGAAAATCAAGGTCTTAAAACTCAATCAAGTGTGGAATAAAATCAAAGACAAATTGCAGAAAGTATGGTGACAAGTTAAGAAAATGGGAATAAATATAAGTCATTCAGATAAATATTGTTATATTGATGAAACCATTTTTATAGTGCAAGTTTGATCATTTTTGTTGATGACAGCCTGAGCATCCAGACAGATGCACATTTTTGATTTTGTTTTTATAAAGGGGTATGATGGGGCCGTGAGGGTAGATAAGATAAAAATGGTTGGGAAACACTAAATTAGAGAACAGGAACTAATTGTTATATAATACAAAACTAAAGAAAAAGTCCAGAGCACAGTAATGGGAGTGTGGGAGTTATTCAATAAGACAGCTACATCTCGTGCCGTCATTGACTATGAAAAACATTGCTCAAATCAGCAGGCATATACGCTTTCGATTGCACGTGTTTGTTTGGCCTTTTTTCCTTACTGAACATCTGATGTTACCGTTCCACATGTTGAAATTATTCATTTCTCCGTCGTTGGCAAAAAGAAGTAGTGTAGTATGACAGCGCTACATAATTAATCCTCAGATGTATGCATGAGAGGAATAAGAAAGTAGGTTGAGTCACCAACATAAGGTTGCTGCTTTGTAATTAGATTATGCATATTTAATAGCTATGATTATAACATGTGCGTCCCCTCTTTTGGAGCATGCGGCGAATCGCGAGCGCCGATGCCGTGAACTCCGAGCGAATTAATGTGACATTTTCGCATGCCGCTCTCTCCAAAAGCACTCCATGCCTCTTCATCTCCATGAGATTCAGTCGTACAGTCTCTGTCACCGCACATAACATCAAACCGAACCCCCCCCCCACCCTCGCCCTTTTATTTCTTGTAAACACATTTTATAAAAAGTCCAAACAGCTGTTGTTGACGTGCCCATGTGAGCGCGTGTGTGTTGTGTTTCTAGGGTGGTTATGCTGCCTACCGATACACTCAGCCTGCTACTGCTACCGCCGCTGCCTACAGTGACAGGTAAGACACACACCGCTGCCTGCACACCACTGACAACACCACCTTACCAGGCCCTCCGGCGGAGCCCTTAACACCCACCCACCTCCCCCGCCAAGGCGGCCTCGTTCTCTCTCACCCTTTACTCCTCTGAGGTCAAACTCTCTCCCTTCGTCACGAGCAGAGGCAGGCGTACGCAAAAAAAAGAAGCCCAGCCTGATTTATTAGTCTAATTCCCCTTGCCAGTGGTGTTGGGGAATATCACGGTGCCCAGTGCAGTAATTGGCAAATTAAATCAAATGAGATGTCACTGCAAATGTAATGGTGAAACGCATCCATGGCGGAGCAACTGTAACTGTAGAATGAAGTGGGATAGACCTGACAGTTCCTCAGAGATGAGACAAAAGCCCGATTGGCAGGGCGACCAGAGGAAGTCGTCTTGGCTGATTTTGATTTCCTTTTCTTTTTTTCTCTCTCTCTCTCTCTCTCTCTCTCTCTCGTCAATTGTGAGTGTAAGCTTATTGCAGATGGCACGCAATCAAGAATAAAGCAAATTCGGAGCCTTGATGTGATTGTAAAACATTCGCATGACACAAAAGCATATCTGCTCATGACTGTTAATGCCAAATAATGATCGTAATGCTGTCATCCGACATGCAACAACTGATATTGTGCAGCCATAACTAGATGAAGCAACACTTGATTATCATGTCATCTTAGCAGTGCTGTCATAATCTGTCAACGGTGTCCCTGCATGCCTCTTGATAAGTTGTGTGTTGTGAATCTCACCCGAACGGTTGTGAGTGGTGCTCATCATCATTACATCATGTTTATGTAATCATCACGGGAGCGTTTTTGTGCGTGCATAGATCCCGGTGTCCACGGTAAAGGCAGATCATTAGCTGCGAATGGGGACCAAATGCACCCGGGCGCACTTTCTGATATCTGCCAGCCGTGAGCTGCATGTCGTAGTGTTTGTAATTGCTGCCAGGCTTAAGATCAGTGTGGTTTCATGATCAGTTCAATAACCACATCTGTACTCCTCACATGCAGGGACTTCTCTGGATAAATATAGTAGACTGTCCTCTGAGATTAAAGTCAGACCATCCTAAGAAACCACGGTATTGATTCCAAGGGCCCTTGTTGCTTTTCTGTGGCTTCTTGTTATGAGAAATCTGTTATGGTATAACGGTAATCTGATTTTCTGTTGGTTCGATTACTCTCAGCCTAGGCAATCATGTAATGATCTTATGCACTTGCTTGTCCAAGTTAAACATTTAAATATTTTATTTATTTTATTTATTTTATTTATTTTATTTATTATTATTTAATTAAGTAATAAATAAATGGAACACAATCCATTTTAAATAAAAACAGAAAAGACGGACAGTATCATTCAAAAGTTTGGGGTCAGTATAGTTTTAAAAGTGTAATATTCTCACTTCTATTTTAAAATGTAATTCATTTCTGTGATGCAAAGCTGAATTTTCAGTATCATTACTCCTTCAGACCCTTCAGAAATCATTCTGATATGCTGATTTGCTGCTTATTTCTTATTATTATCAATGTTGAAAGCATTGTGCTTCTTAATAATAAACTGTAATGCATGTTTTTTAAGATTCTTTGATGAATAAAAAGTTCAAATGAACATTTATTTTAAACAATATTTTGTAAAATTATAAAATGATTTTACTGTCAATTTAATGCATCCTTGCTGACTGAAAGTATTAATAAAAAAAAAAAGTAAAATACTGACCCCAAACATTTGAATGGTATTGTAGATACAGTCAGGAGCATTTCAAAGTTGTTCATTAATAATAAAGCTTATAGCTTATTAATAATAAAGCTTTTTTTTTATAGCTATACTGCTATAAAATGTTTCTGACCATATCTAAATCTTTTCTGTTTTTATTTATCATGGATTCTGTTCCATTTATTGGACAATAAATAAATAAATGAACTGTTGGCTAACACTTTATTTTAAAGTGTCCTTGTTACACGTTACATGTACTTACTATTAACAATAAATTATGCATAATTACATGCAAGTTACCCTGAGCCTAACCCTAACCATATAGTAAATAGGTAATTAATATTACTCAGTACTTAAATGTATAATGACACTATAACAACCTTAAAATAAAGTGTAACCAACACTTGTGATACTACTATACATTTAGTGACAATCAGAGATTATTTTGTGGTGCTGTCTAGGCTAAGCATCAGTATTTCTATTGCTCATACTTAAGGATTTGAAAAATCCCCAACCCGCAGACATCTGTGCATAACTCGCACCGGTTGTGCTACAGACGTGAATGATGTGTTTCAGCTATTGCTTTAACTGTTTTGTCTTTAATACAGATCTTAGTCTCTCTTTCATTATGTTCTATGAACCCCCCAAATTGCCTGTGGTTCAGTTTGTATTAAAAATGTAGTTATACTAGTAGACATAGTCATTGCTTTGCCAGTGGGCAGAGCTAATGCTAATGCTCGAACTGATTAAATTCAGAAAGTTTCCTTAATGTTGTTTAGCTCTCTGCAGAAATCTGCTTGATTGATTATGCAAATGAAGAGGCCTCTCAATAACATTTGAATTATTTTGTTTACCTTTAGACACATTTTGAGAATAATAGCAGCTTTGGGAAATTGAAACCGCAGCCCGACATACAAATTAGGTCCCCGATACAAATTCCAGCTAAATTAGTCTGCGTAAGACTAGTCTTTCATAATAGAGATTATAAATGATTGTTATTGAGAAGTCATACATTTTTTACATTTTTCGGATTTAAAACGATTGAATTATTCATTTGCAATGTAAATGACTTATAATCTCTCTTCCCTCATAAAAATAAATTATTCATGTCTCAATGAGTAACGTTTTTAGACAGTTGGAGTTTAATCGTTCAGTCTGCCTCCATTAAAATAACCTCTCAGCACTGTTAGATGTTATCACCTCGTGTGAAAGATATCATCTCTGAGCTCCACTAATCCTGCGAGTGTTTTGACTGCAGTTGATCTCTTGCCTTCCATGGTGGCAGATATCAATACCCCAAAGCTTTATCTTAACAGAGTGGCGCACTCTGACACCCTGCCGTCCCGATGCTGGTCTCGTTAGCCGTTAGCCATCGCATCTGGTTGCTGCTCTTTGTCAGAGCTTCGCTCGCTCTCTGTCAGAGATGGCCAGGGTCAGCCTCAGATCTGGAGGTGCTGCTGGGAGGCGGAGTCCGGGTCAGGGCTGCTTCTTTCTCTCCAGTCGCCTTTTAGAGCTCAAGGCTCAGCCGGTCCCATCTGCGGGCCAGGGGCACGTGGGTCAGGAGTACACGGTAGCCTCGCTTCCTACAACCCACTATACTAGCATCAGCTGACCTCTGTCCCTGCGACACTTGTTCAGGAAAGGTTGAAGTGGCCCGTCATGCGTGTTTCTGGCGCTCCCTGGACCGAGTTGAAACCCTCAGGGCTGAGGGAGCAGCTGTGCAGGAAGCTAAAGCAACTCTTTAAACTCTGGTATGAAAGGCTGTTTATTTAGTTTATTAGTAAATGATGCTGCTAACACATACCAGGCATGCTCACGGGTGTAAAAAGCACTGAGGAATTATACTTGATGAACAGTATGGGATTCTGCACAATTAAAAATCAATGTAGCAAGCTAAAAACATACTTCAGGGAGAGTATTTCTATGTAAAATGACAACTTTTATAACTTTTATGTAGTTATGTAAAGCCTCAAGTGTTTGTTGTTTACAATAGTTATGATGTAATTGAAAAGCTTTGATTTGGATCAAAGATTATACTGATGATATTTTTCATCTCTTTATAAGGATGAATATATGATGAATACAGTTATGTCAGCAAATTATATTTAATTTAAAACATTGAAAGAAACATAATTTGACTTGTTAGTTCAGGAAGACTGACAACATTTATGGACATCCATTCAAAAAGAAAAAAAAACTTTTTTGAAAGAATTGAATGCATTTATTTAGCAAGGTCACATTAAATTAATTAAAAAAGGATGGGGAAGGCATTTATAATGTTATCAAATGTTTCTTTTTGAAATAAGTGCTGTTGTTTTGAGCTTTCCTTTCTTCTGAGAATCCTGGAAAAATGTATGACTTTTTCCACAAAAACAAAAAAAACAAAAACATTGATTATAATAAGAAAAATGGGTCCCACTTTATATTAGGTGGCCTTAACTACTATGTACTTACATTTAAATTAATCATTTGGTACAATGCACTTATTGTGTACATACATGCTTTTACATTGTATTTATATATTTTTAAATACCTATATGTAATTACATTGTAATTTATTTCTGTAATTACATTTATAATTACACTGTTGACCTATCCCTTACACCTTTACCCCCCCTTAAACCTACCCATAAACGGTCCCTAACCTTAACCCTATCCCACCTCAATAGCAACAGAAGTGTTTTGCAGTACAATATGAACACAATCAGTACATTGTTCTTATTTATTGATGTAAGTACATAGTAGTTAAGGCCACCTAATATGAAGTGTGACCGAAAATTGTTTCCTAATCACTAAATCAGCATATTAGAATAATTTCTGAAGGATCATGTGACACCAAATGTAATAATATTTCACAATGTTTCTGTTTTACTGTATTTATAATGCAGCTTTGGTGAGCATAAGAGGCTTATTTCAAAACATTATACTCACAGACCCCATATTTTTGAATGGTAATGTATATTTGTTTTAAAATAAGAATAGATTTACATCATGATGATACTATGACTAAAAAGTATAATGTTTTAATTAGAAATGTTATTAAGTAGCAGCTCAAATATTTCGTTTCAGGTAAAGTAAACATTTTCCAAAACAGTTCTTCTTTGTATGATGGAAGTGCCATTACTCAAGTGATTTACACCCCTGAATGTGTTGGCCAGATGTCTGAATTTTGCTTGGAAGTGCCTGTGACCACTGATTGCTATTATGAAGAGAGGAAACACTGTGAAATATATGTGTATGATTAGTTTAGTGTTGAATATTAAATGACCTAGAAATAAATACTGAATGGCAGTTGAAATATTATTTAACAATATGTGTGATGCAGTCCAGTGTACTACTGCTTGTGACTTCAAGCGTCTTCATGAAGTGCATGTTTAGTCTGTAATGTGTATGAATGGTCATATCTGAAGCCAATACATGTCTAATTTTGTAAGGCACTGAGAGTTATAGAAAGTGCACCATTTAATGCATGTATTCAAATGCATGTCTGCATTGAGCTTTACTCACTAGAGTGTATGTGTGAGTGTAACTGTGTGTGCGCATTGGGACGGTCAATACTGTCATGCCGAATAGTACATTGTATTCAAAACAAGCCCCCTGACATGATTAAGAGGGCCGATTCAATCTGAATGCTTAGCGGGAATGAATGATTCATTTAGTTATTAAATATAGCTCCAAGCGTCAATTAAAAAGGGGCCTGGCAATATGGCGGCCAATGTCTCTAATTAGACGTGAGATCAAGCCATGACACATCATTTGTCACACCTGTGCAGTGACTCGTGAAGCCTGTGCAGTGCAACCAATGATACAGCTCATTCTAGTTGTGTTTGTTTACCCAGAATGCACCATTTACCACATCCTTTTTGTATTGCAAAAATCCTTAGAAAATGATTTTTTATCTTTATTTGTTTATTTATTTTTATTTGTTATTTACAACAGCACTGAGGATTATACTGTAGTCCTTTCTATGCTGTATGTTTCTGCTGTTAAATAAATGTAAATTAAATATATGTTCACAGTTCACAAAGATTCAAGGTGCACTCAGTAATTTTTTGTTGTTATTGTTGTTGCATATTGAATTGTCAATTTGCCATTTGCTGATAATATATATAATTTTTTTTTTTTTAAATGTATTCATTATGAATTGCCATTTTCAGTCCAGATTACTCTGTAGTCTGTAAACAGGATATTTAACAAAAGCAAAATGTAGGCTGAGGTCTGTTTATTTCTGTTGGGAATCAATTGAACCAGTCCGAAAGTGAGTTTGTTCAAAAACTTAGATATTTATTTAAGTCATTTCAGAAGAAGAGCTTACATTCGTATTAAAAACTATGAAAAACAAACATTATTTTTATTTGTAACAATGTGGAGTGATTAATCATTGACAAGATGACCAGGAGCATGCATTTAGAAAGTAAATATCATCAGTTTTGATTTTATGTTAATAAAGACTGGAATACACAACACAATTTTTGCCCAGATTTTCCGCTGATTTACAGTCTGGAGAAGTCGACGCTAGTTGCCAAAAGTCAGAGCCAGTCTGCAGATTTGAGTTGACAGATTTCATAGAAAATCCTGTAGTGTATGATGGTCACAGGCTGTATGATTCCACCCAGTCAGAGGAGATCAAACATGTTTGATATTTTCTGCCGAATTTTAGAATGCACATTGTTTTTATTTGTCAAGCATCTTTTAGCAACAAGGCGCACATTTCTGTGTGAGTTTGTTGTGATTGGAACGACTTCAAAGTCTGGTAGTGTATGATCCTCAGTCGTTTAGTGTATGATGGACAGTTTTTCCTCTGTGACTATTACAAAGTCGGTAAGTGTATGATGCCTATGTTTTAAAAATCTTTAAAAGTCCTGTCTGTGGTGTGTTCCAGCCTTAAGATGTTTGTTTGTTTTTTAAAGAAGCCTCTTATCCTCACCCAGGCTGCATGTATTTGATCAAAAATACAGTTAAAACAGTAATATTGTTAAATGTTTTTACAATTGAATAATAATTTTGTATTTTAATATATTTAAATGTGCTTTATTCTTATGTCAAAGCTGAATTTTCAGCATCTATTAGTCCAATTTATATTATGTTAAAAACACTATGTTAAGAACAGTTGTGCTGTTTAATTTTGAACCCATTGTACTTTCTTCAGGATTCTTTGATGAATATAAATTTCAAAAGAACAGCATTTATTTGAAATAGAAACATTTTGTAACATGATAAATGTCTTAACGGTCCACTTTGAACAATTTAATGTGTTTTGGCCTAACAAGTGTGAAAAACAAATTACTGACCCCATGAATTTTTCAAAATGTGCTATCCATTTCTTTACATGTATAACTTTTTTAATGAGGGTAAAAAATGACTGAGTGAACCTTGTTATTTTGACATTTTAAAATATATCTCAAATAAATCTGTCCATAATACAGTGGGAGTTTTGCTTTTCTCTCTCTTCTCGTGTCTCTCCAAAGAAAAGTTTCTGGTGTATGACATAAGTGCTTTGATGTATAATATTATCTGTTTGATTTCCAGTATCATCCATGTATAATGGTCGCAGTCTCAGGTGTTTCTAACGGGCTCGACGGCTGGCTTTTATGTGACCGTTCAAGGCCATCCCAGCGCTATTCAGTAATGCTGTGAATGCAATTCCTTGACTTTTACATAACAATAGTGATGGAGGGAGGGGGTTTACAGAGGAGAGGGCGTTTAGAGTGGCTAAATCAAAGCGTCTCGCGCACAGCTGCAGTTTCTATTGAATCGGCCCCAGTCCGAAGTTATGATTTAGTCTCATCTCTGATATACTGTATATGTCTTTTTTTACCCCTCTTCTTTATTCCCGCATTTGCATCTCCAATCCCCCTAGCATGCCTCTTCCCTGTTCCTCCATGTGGAGACCGGTGCGGGGCCGCACACTGAGAGCTCTGGTTCTTTTTGCTTGTGAACTAAAACCCATTTATGCCACCTTCCCTCCCCCTCCCCCCCCTCTTTCCATTCCCTAACACCCCCTCCTCTACCCCTCCCTCCCTCCCTTCCTCCCCCCGCCTCTCGTCCATCCAGCCAGTCAGCAGGCGGTATTGTAAATTTTATCTTCTCTTGCAGAAATCATTTCGTCTTCGTTGCAGCAGATGAAATTTCTTGTAACACCTCCTCAGGTAAAATAAATAAATATAAATGAATACCAAATCACCCTCACTTTCTCGATGCACCCACGAGGGAGCAAGCATATACCCCCTTTTTTTATGCACCCTGACAGTGAGTGCTTCTATTGCCCGGCTGTCTATTTATTTCTGCCCCCCATTTGATTAGTAGATGTTACGTTTTTTTCTTACTACGTTTCTCTTGAATGCTCTTTTTTGGACGAGTGGAGTAGTTTTGGATTACTGCATGAGGATAGCTGGAAGGCATCGCATTCATAGTTCTCATCTTCTGTTTCTCTCTCCCATGGCACTGCTTGGAAGAGGCATGTGTTCCTTGAAGAGTGAAATGAACACGCTTGTCACGAGCTTGGAATCTGTGATTTTCCTTTTTTTCTGTCTCAATCTTCCTTGTGTTCCATGGTTCCTTTGAGTTCTCCACCCTTTCCATTAGAGTGTGTGTATGTGTGCGTGTGAGAGGGCCTTTTTTTGGTTGGTTTGTTTGTGTCATTGTTTTACAGGAGTGTGGTGCTGTTGTCATTGTCGTTTCAAGGTTGCTCATGTAGTGTATGGTGTCTTGCACATTGGCTGTAGGTGGCTAGATCTTGGGAATGACACAAGTGTGATTGTTACTAGTTTGAGTCGTGATATACTGAAAGGAAAATGGACCTGTCCATCCGTGCATTGATTTTGTGACAGCCCTTTTTTTCCCTTCCTTTTTTCCCCCCCTCGACCAGGGAAAATGAATATGCTAACAAGGCTGTAATTTAGCAGAAGGCACTTTCTTGAAGACATCAGCTGTTTTCTGTAAAACACAATTGGAATGTGTAATTTGGAGTCTGAAAAACTTGCAAATTATGGTCTAATTGTCCCAGTTCAATAATTGCTGATAACCCCAAAGGCCATGCTCATCCTGTTCGTAAACCGACGTAATCAGTAAGAAAGCGGAGAAGGTCTGCATACAGAGCCCCTAAAGCACAGCCCGGCATTGTTTAAAGAAATCATAGAAACGAGCTGTCCGTTCGGTCTCCTGGTGGGAAAAGTCAATACATTTAGAGGAATGGCGCTGCTGGAGCACACATTTTCCAAAATAATGAGCATCTAGTCAATAATGCAGATACATCCCAGCCATCCGAGATCTATTAATCTGTATCTCAGAGCCCTTATTCTAATTTAGCTCTATATTAGAGTCACTGGTGTTCATTAACAAACATAGAGCTTACCAGTCTCATAAATCTTTTTTTTTTTACTTCAACCTGTCTCGATGGGCGACAGGAGGAGCCTAGTATAACGGATCATAGAAAGAAACAAACCGATAGTCACAAGGACGGGTTTAGGCTTAAATTTGCCGTGCGTTTCTGGCAGGCACTGAGACACAAACTCATTTTCAGTGTCCTTCAAAGAGCAATTAAAACCCCAGTTCTTGCATTTCGAGTGACTCATCCAATCAGCGTTTTTTCCCTTACTTAATACTTTAGGAATAATTCACCAGGTGCTATATCCTGAGGGTCACCTTTTCAATCTTAGCTCCAGAAGAGCGGAGGCAGCCCTGGTTTGATCACTGCACTGCATACTCATTAAAACTAACCCCTGTAAACACAGATAACGCAGGTCAAACAAAATACTTGGCTGCGCATTGAAATATGAAGACAAGAGTGTAGACTGTGTAGTGAATAACAATGTCTATACTAATTTGCAGTGGATTAACTTCTTAATCGCCAGGAGTGTAAGAATATGTAAATTGCCTCATTTCTCTGCCCTCTGATTGGCTCTTTATCTGTTCCAGAAACACCATGCATGTGTAACAAGGCTTTGAGGCGCCGATATTCCAGGTTGTTTTGGAACACAGTGATCTTAACCCCTGCTCAAACTTTGAGGGAGAACAGGGTGAGATCTCAGGATAAAAGACACTGAAAAAGTATAAAATAAGCTCACATTTACAATAAACATCCTGCAGCATTTTCATCAGGTCGGCCCCGGATGAGAATAATGAACAGATGTTTTGTTTCGTTTTTTTGGTGCAAGTACTATAAAACATTGATCGCTGGTCTGTTTGATTTTTTTTTTCCTGTGATGTATTTTTTTCCCTTTTTGATCAATATGCCTAAATTAAATTACTAAAAAATTGAAGGGTTGTTTGTGCAAGTGTACTGAACTAGAAAAAGAAAGCAAATTCCTCTTGGTACCAATTTGCAAAGTTTGTATGTACGAACAGATATTGCCGTAAGCACTGGCATCCCATAAACGCACAATTAGAGCGAACAGAGCATCTAGTGAGGTCTTGCACAAGTGGCCCTTCAACTTTCAAACAGTGATGTCTTCCTCTTTGACCTCTGCAGCGTGACTGCAAGAGCCATGTGATCTTCTGCTCTCTGAGTTCATTTGATTGTCATTTTCCAAACACTCTGAAATCATCACCATACGTAGTTGCTTCAGTCCGTGGTGTCGTATATGACTGTATGACATTTGTGTTTGCATAGAAAAGAAGCGGTTATCAACTTGGCAGCGTCATATGACCATCTCTCCGTGTTTCCACAGTTACGGACGAGTTTATGCTGCCGACCCCTACAACCACGCACTTGCTCCAGCAGCCACATACAGCGTTGGTGCCATGGTGAGCGTGAATTTTCATCTCTACCTGCCTCGATTCCTCTTTCTTTTTTCCTCTTTCCTCATGACCCCTTTATTTATCCCTTCCCTGCTCTTTTCTCAATGCATGCTTGTCATTTACGCTCATTCTTTTCCCTTTTCTTCCCACCTTTTCCTCCTGCATGGATTTTAGCACTGCTGACATCTCCTCACTTAAACTTAATTGAATTTGTCTCTTGTGCTAACGGCAGCTGAAATGCCACATTAATCCTCCCAGTAAACATGATAAATGTCTTAATTTCTTGGCAGTGTAGTGCATGTTAGTTATTATATTTCTAATTTTGTGAATATCACCTAGCCGAGCGCTCCCCTTAATGGAATAATTAGTCATTTTGATAATTAAATCCATCACCTAAGTGGTGCTGTAGCAACAGCTAAAAGTGGGAGGGAGCAGAGGAGAGACGATGTGATGAAAGAGTGCGAAGAAGACTCCAGGCGCACACTGCGATGTGCGACTTGTTTTTACGTGGACTGCTTTTGATCGCAAAATGTCCACGTTGTATACAGAACGCACACTGCAAAGATCAATTTCTTAATCTGTCAATTTTGTCTAGTTTTCCAGTAAAAATGCTTAAAATATTTGTGTAAGTTTATAAGACTTCATTTTACTTTTTTATTATAAATTTAATTGTTTGAAAGTTTTACGTTTCTTGTTTTAAGAATAAACCTCTCTAAAGAGGTGGTTGCATTTACCGTTGCTGGCGAAATAATACAGTTGTTTCAGTAAGAATCCTCACAATTTGCAATTTGGCGTCGTGCAAATTTAACAAAGCTGCTTTGTTTAAAAGAGACTTCTGTGTTAACAACAGACAATTGATGGTTTTTTAGTGCACCTGAATTTTTTTTTACTTTTTTACTTCAAGATACTGGAAAATAAGACAAAAATACGTTAAGAAAATGCTTTTTGCAGCATATGAAACTGCATTCGTTGCTTATTTCTTTTTATTTGCTCTGTTAACTCATGTATTTCTTTCATCCCGTTTACGTTTTTAAGTAGCTAAATGCATCTCTTCTGGCATGAGGTGTGTTGGTGTGCTTGCTGCATGATGGAACGTGATTGGTTTCGTCCGGGGGGTATGTACGGCAAATAGCCTGAATGCTAGCGGAGGTCTCCCCTGAACTGTGTCAATTAAACGTGTCCAAACCCGTGGCTTCTCTTCCAGAATGCTTTCGCTCCCTTGACTGATGCCAAGACCAGAAGCCACGCCGATGATGTGGGTCTCGTTCTTTCTTCTTTGCAGGCTAGTATATACCGAGGTGGATACAGTCGTTTCGCGCCATACTAAAAAAAAAAAAAAAAAACCTTTCAAAACCTATTGAGAATCTTCCTGTGGGGGTAACGGAGGAGTAATTCAGAGGCCTGGGTATTGCAATACATGCAGTAGTGCATCATTTTAGCATCTCTTAAGAGAGAGAAGACAAAAACGGATATTTTTCATCTTATACCTCAGATATTTTGTGCTGTGTATTTTAATATTGTGGGTTTTTAATTTCTAAAGATTACATAGATTGTTGGCTGTAGAGGTTTCTGTGGTGATCTAGAGAGCTGCTAGATTTGAAAAAGATGAAAAAAAAAATAAGGTACAAATTGTTAGGGCTTTATCATGTAAATGAGTTATGTATGATAAATATTCAAGTCACTTCGGGGTTATCATATTTTGTAAGAGTGTAAGTGACAAGAGTCGTCCAGTGGTTTCTGCTTCCGTTTGACATCGCCTTTCATCTTTCTTTTGGTTTCTTTTGTTTCTGGGTTCTGTGCCATAGAGGAAGATTGCGCAGGGGGTTGTGGGTAGGAGTAGATAGGGGCGTGGTAGGTGAAAGACCGGGGGCTGTCCCCCGAGTGCAGCGAAGACACAGAGCCGGTCAAAGAGACCACTGAGGTATCGATTATTTAAGCTGTCTTCTATCAGTCATTACTCAAAGCCAAAGGTTATGTTCCTGGGGTGTTCAATGTGTATATTCAGACTATACATAGCAGCTCGTAGAAACTCCCCAAAAATTCACCATGACAGTATTTTACTGTTTAACTATTATCTAGTCCTTAAGTCAGACCCTCGCTAGTTTAGGCCTACCACAAGATGTTCTTTTTATATTACAGTACTTCCAGTACGTCGATTGATATAAATGCTGACTTTTATAATATGGGAGAAACGAAACATGAAAAAAAACAAAAACAGACGGCGACGGTAGCGCCGGTTATATTTTTTGTTTTTCTTTGTTTTGTTTTGGTTTGTTTGTTTTTTTTTTCTCTCAGAAGTTAAGAAACTCTGATTATTTGTACAAGACGAGAGTGGGAAAAAATAACAGTGTATTAAATTTGATCTGTGCAGTGAAAATGTTCTCTTATACGAAAAACACAACTGTATAATGTTTTAGATTTAGTGTGGTAGACCAACTGTTAGAGAAAGGTGTCTCATTTTTTATGGAATCATACACAGATTTATATCAACACTTTACAAGTAATGCAATCATTATGTAGATATAATCATAGTATTTTTGTCAACTGTACAATTTTGCACACACACACAACCTGCAATTTTTTCATCACTACTTCTTCTTCTTCTCACTTGTGGGACGTTCCGTTGTCTGTTTTCTTTTGGTTCTCTGCTTCTTTCGAGTGTTTCGTTTGGATATAATTTTTAATGTGACATCCTTTGTACTATTATTTTCTAAAACACAGCCTTTACACTTTGAAACTGTTTGATTATCGAGAAACTGAGAAATATATGACTTGTGAAAAAGATATCTATATGTAAATAGGAATAATGATAACTATGTCATTTACAAGTGCTACACAAACAAGCTGTCGAGGTGTTCTTGAAGAGTCGCAGCTTGGCTGTGCATACGCGAAGACTTCCCTTCATGTTGTTTACAAGTATACCTAATTAGAGGTGTTTGTCACATATCTCATTTTTCTTTATTTTGTATTTATAAAAGTTTCAATTGCATAAAATACAAACAAAAGAGCAGCTCCAGTTTATCCGGCTGCAAATATCCTCTTGTGTACTGTGTGCGTCACATCACACAACTTGGCAAAAATATCTTACCCACTGCTGTGATTCTGCTCTTTCTGCTTTAAGTATGTGTTGTGGACAGGCTTTCTCCTTGTCATTGTATGTGCATGCACTATGATCTGCATAACAATAACCATCAATAAAGTTTCTCAAGATAACGGGAATTTGTCTCGGAATTTCTTTGCACCATGCCGGCTGCCGGATCTTATATTCAGATGATGGAGTGCGTTTGTCCTCTGATCTGATTTCATTGACTAAAATTGCATTGAAAAGCTCAAGGCGAAGAGGAAATGATCATCTCCGAGGAGGTTAAGTGGAATTGATGCTGCCAGGTCTGAGGTGGTCATCTGTACGCCTTTAAGAAGACTCTGTGTTTAGGAGCAAGATCTGATTCCTGCGGTCTGATTAGGTTATCCCACACACTTTCAGGGTTATGAAACATCGCCGGTCTGCAGACATTTCCAAAAAGGAAGCCACAATATGGGCATATTCTAGGATGCAGTTGAGGTTTGAACCAAAAAAAGTGGAGCACAATCACAAGTAGCTGTAGATTTTTTTCATTTGCACAACGGTCCTACAAATGACAATATTCCGAACGTGCTGTGAAGAACATTACTTTGGAGAATGATGGGACCCTCTCCTCATCAAACCTGAACCTGTCTTCCCCGCATAACTGTAAGTAGCAGATATTCATTATCTTTCGCTCATTTCGCTAAGGTATGACGGAATTTCATAAATGATGTATAGTACAGATAGTTCTAATTGAAGAAAAGAAGAATTGCCCCACATTCTCGATTTGATCTGTGTAATTGGAAAAACTTAGCCAGGGGTTCCTTGGAAAGATAAGCAATATAAATGTTTAAATGTGATGAAGGAGTCACATTATACTAGGTAATTACAACACCTCTTCACAGAAATGGGTGATCAATAATTAACGTATCTTGGGTCACAAGTCGGGGACATAATTTAAAATTGGTTATTAATTCTATTATGAAAAATGTACATTCTCTTCAGATTATGTTGCCGAGTCCACAGGGAGAGGTAAAGGAGGTCTGCTGGTTTTAATTCAGTCTCTCTCTCTCACTCGCCGCTCGGTCCCTCTTCCCACCGGCTCTATGAGAGCTGTCAGTAATGTGATGATTTATGTTTCTGAATTAAATCACGTATTAAATTAAGTAATTTGGGTCTCTTTGCTCAGTTTGATTGGCTGAATGAGACTGGATTGATCATCATGCAGATTGGAGGGAGTGGATGCTGGCTTTCTCACGATCGGTCAGCCGTTGCTCTCTCATAACACTGCAGACTTGCAAATCACAGTTGTCACTAGGATTCAATGTGGGATTGTTCAAAAAGTCAGATGTATTGAATCAAGGGAGAAAGTTCACCAAATATGGATTCCCCACTAATAAAAGCTGGTTTAAACTGGTCATCCACCCTATTCTTATGGCCTGTTTACACCAAGAAAGACAACAACAATATTAGCATCTTCACCAGGGCATGGTATCATGTGTTTATTATAAGCATGTGCTGCAGTTATGTCTTATAGCACTTTAAATGCTCAATCTCATTAAAGCAGGATGGATTCTGATTGGCTGTCAATGTTTTTTATCTTTCATCAGATGGAAAATATCTTTTTGAAAGTGATTGCAACAATATCTTTCGAATAGTTGTGTTGTGGACTGAAGGGGCCTTCCAACCTATTCAAGCTGCTCTATAACCAGTCAACAAACCAGGCTGGAAGAGATTTAAATCAGTGAACCTTTTTGATTAAAAAAAATTTAAACTTCTAAATTTACAGAAATTAGAAGATTTAAAAATTAAAGTGACTAAAATAATTAAATTGTACAATTCCAGAAGTCTAAGGATGATCTAAATGAAAAATCGTGATTTTCGACTTATTTTAAAGCTTGCTTTGTCTTGTTTTATTTTAGAGGCCAATTGGAAATATACAAGACATAAAAAACATGGCAATCCACAATCACAATCCACACAACTTTAAATCACTCAAGCATTTAAAATAACGGATGCTTACAAAAAACAAAACATTATCGTCCGTTAATGTAGACGCTTATGTTGTTATTGTTCTTGAAGCGAATTGGTCTTAAGTCATCTTGAGGCCCCCTAGTGGACCCCAGCCCCGTTTTTCAACATTATACAGTCACAGACTTTTAAATGTAGCTATATATGTTCGTTAGAGAGACAGCAGGACTGGGCTCCCGGAGGAAAAGGCCATAAGTCACAACACTCGTAATTACAAAAACTCATTGTCATCCCATTGCAGTTTACCCTGCGTCTCCAAAGCCATTTGTCCTGAACGGGACCTGCACGAGTTCCTGTCATATCTAAGATTTGTTCAGTGCACCTAGCAGCCTCTTGCCTGTGTGAGCTTTATCAGGCCCTCGCACTTAAATTGTCACCAGTCGGCTAGATTTCATGCAAACTTTCTCGGCGCTCGTGACACGGGCTGATACAGGAGGTGCACATTATGAATGAATGACTGAGTGAGCTAGAGGGAAGCAGGAGGCAGCAGGGCAGAAGCTAATCGCCTCTCCATCATATCTGTTCTGCTCCACTTTCTCCCGCAGAGTCTCTGATAATAGACATTTCATCAGAGATTAGGCACCAGGCCTCTAAACACTGCTCCAGGGGAGCCCTCGCGTCGCTGCCAGTGCTACGATTGCACGCTGCTGAGGGAAGCTCTTCGCCCTCCTCCTCCTCCTCTTCCTCCCGCAGCCCTGTCTTTTTCCGGAGTCTCCAAATGACTCATCAGACCCGTAATGCAAATGAGAGCTATGTTGAGATGCCTGGGTCTTGTTTTCATTCGACTGGAGCCCCGTGGAATTCACCAACGCCTTTCAATTTCAAAAGGCCGCAGATTTGATCGCGTCTGCTAAATTCAGTTTTACTGGGGGCTCTCGGTTCACGTGAGGTAACGTGTCGAGTTTGTCAGCATTCCTGAGAGCTGATGTGAGTGTGATGTATGCAAACATTAATGTGCATCACACTGTGTGAAGATATTAGACAGTGCAACTGCTGAGGCACTCTGTATCTTTTAGCTCTCTTTTGGCATTCGAAAGCACTCCTAAAAAGGATAATCCTAGTTCTGGATTCTGATTGGTTTATATGGTGTTCTAGCCATGATAAAATAAAATAAAATCTATGCTGGAAAATCCCTATCACTTTCATATTACAGTTCAGAAGTCTGTTATGTTCACAAAGACTGCATTTATTTGATTAAAAATACAGTAATAGTAGTAGTAATAGTAATAATGTTTAATGTGATGTTGTCAAAGCTGCATCTTTGCTGAACAAAAGCATTAATTGTAAAAATTAACAATTAATGTCATAGCTATCTATCTATCTATACAGTATATAAATATATATATATATATATATATATATATATATATGTATGTAAGAACTAATATAATATGAATTAACATATAATAATATGAATTACCATACTGTAAAGTATATATAATTAAAGGGGTAATAGTAAATAATAAATAATGGGGTAATTTAAATGACATTTTTAACAAATCAATTTAATGAAATCTATATAGCATCCCATTAATGTGTGCAACATCTATCTTATGCATTACAGTTACTGTAATTTAAATGTTATGTTTAATTTAAAATTTTAAAATTAAATGAGATATTACTTAGTTTAATGTGTTTTGTTAACTGTTACGTAGCCTGTGGTTATGATAATTATTTCAGAGATCACATCTCACATAGAGCAGGGGTCTTATTGTTTTCACAGAGCGCTTGAGCTATGATGAAGAAATATCTATTCTCTTTGCATCAAATGATTTAACGTATCCATATTGGGAAACAGAAAATGGCATTAGTTTAAAACCATAATATCGGTTATTAAATTGGCAAATGCCTGTGGTGGCGGAAACAAGTTTATCTTTATAAAGCTGAAGTGATAAAGGATAAGCTGAAACACCAAAGAGAGTCGTTTCTCCTCCAAAAAGAGCCTTTAGACGTTTTGAACATCTGCAGTATAAAGCTGCACTATGAAAAGACATATGGATATAATTGCATTAGCAAAAAAAAAAAAAAGTGCTAGAGTCATGTTTTTAGTCAAACTGTTTGTATGCTCAGTTTGCAGTGTTAATAGTAGGCCAAGTGTGCACACATGGGAACAGCTCTTACTGTAAACACAAGCATTACCAAGAATGACTCAGTATATATTACAAGGCCTCTGATTGTACGAATGAACCTCCCTCTGAAGTAGCAGCTTTACAATCCTGTGGTGCGAGTATAGAGATGCATATTCTCATCTCAAATCCTTCTATGAACCATCACCATTACACGGAGGTTAACAGTGCCTTAGGAGCCGAAGGAAGCGATGTGGTTTCTAATATGTGGAGTAGTGTCGGCTGTTATTGATGGTGTTATTATAAAAAAAAATTACATTAATTCAGTGAAATTAACCCTTAATATCTTACTGCCATTCTTCAGTTTTTGTGTCAAAAGAAAAAGGACATAATGGAAAATGTTGTAATTATGGACTTCATTCATCCAGACATGTAATTTACTTTTAAATTAAATCTATTAAATACATATTCTGGAATGACTATGATCCATTAAATATAGGTATTGCATTTAAATACAGAATTTGGTGTTCTCGCATTTCAGCATAACAAAACACACTCATTATTTTATTTTTGCTGTCACTCATTTTATTTGTAGAGTTCAAGAACATCTGTTCACATTTTCCCAAGGGCACCGGGTTTGGTTAAAACACTGGTAGGAGAGTATTTTAACTATTGTTTTCAATTCTGGATTATCATGCAAAGTTGTGTGCACGTTTAATAGTGGGCTACTTTTTAGAACACAACCCTCGAGGCCTCATGAAATCCCTTGCAGTGTGCCGTTGCTTATTTGTTTTGGCACATTTAGTCACAAATCATGGTCTTCACATGTCTAATAAAATCTCATGCATGAGATTTGCATCTGATTTGTGCAGTTCAGAATGTGAGCAGTGATTCCATTGTGAAATGCATGGAATACATGAGCATAGAATATCTGATTTTCATGGTCTGATAATATGCAGACATTCGAGAAAATACTGTTTTTATCGAGTCATATTTTTCCTCTCCCATCCTCTTACCAAAACATCTTTCTTAAACATTTCTTTACGGAAGCAAGGCATTTCCATTACGTTATTACATTTTCTTGTCTCTCTCTCTCTCTCTCTCTCTCTCTTAAAAAGAAAAAAAGTGCAGCCTTTAGTTCCGTGTGCATCACTCAAAATGCTTTTAGCAGCACAATAGAATAGCATTCATATTACAGGAACACATGTTATGCACAATTCAATGGCTCAATAAATGCTCTCATGAAATATCACCGGTGTGAGATGAAACGCTGATTGGTTTTATTATCTATAGGCCTAGTGTAGTAGTGCCGGTCGGTGGGGTCGGTTGGATGGAAAGAGTTTATTACCACTATTGTAATTTATTTTTGTTTTACTAGCTCTTCTCATCGACCCTTCTTACTTGATCCCCACTAGCTGACAGTTTGAGACGTTCAACACGTTCATTCTCAGTGTTCTACCTCCACCTGCTGGTTATACAGAGAAAACAAAACTGCCAACGTCGAGAATATTAATGCAGTGGAGATATGTGAAAATCATTCACACCAAAGACGTTTTGTGTTCTTTTATATTTTTTTCTATTATAAACATCCGCTTGACAAACGTACGTCTTTGACCGTTGCCATGCTTTTTCAACGTTTCGCGTGTTTTAACTTCGAGACTCCGTGTACTAGGCCTATTTTGTTTCTCACGCTTTGCTCCCACGTTCTGTGTGAACGCCCCTCAAGAGAACATATGATTTGTGAAGCAGCATCACAACTAAAGTGTTGAAAGGGGACATTCATATCGAACACGTTTTTGCGTTTAAAACGCGAGATGTATGGCAGTTCAATTAAGAAAGGGAGTGAAAAACAACAATGGAAAAGAACTGCAAAAGGCTTTTGGTGTGAACGGCCCTTCAGACGTAACTTATATCACAACCAACAGTGGTAGTAGCGTAAACACATAAGTGATGCTTGGTAATGACAGTAGATGAGGAGAAGGAGGGCCGCTCCTCCCTCCTCCTGCTCCCCAACCTCAATCCCATCAGTTCCAGACTCCTTTGCCCAAATAGTGTACATCAGAAGCCCTATCTCCATACCGCTGACATCTAGGTCGACTGTGGTTTGACATGGCAAGCGATCTAGCCTCTTTTTTCCTCCTCTCTGTCTCATTAACTCCCTTATGCGCACTCTTTCCCTCCATCTCTCCCATCTCACGCACACCCACTCTTTCCTCATTCTTCCTCCCTCCTTCTCTGTCTCTATCTGTCTCACACCCACTCCTTCTCTCTCCCTCTCTTCTCTTCCTACCTTGGTGTTGGCCTCCTCACACCCAGCACCTCCATATGCTGCTCTTTAATATTTGATCAGCTCCATCTTGTCTGCAGCACCAGTGACTTCATGGGATAAATAGCGTCTGCCTGCATCTCATCGCCTCCCCGCATGCATCTGCAGTGCGTAATTACGCACAGAATTTATGAGAGGCAGCAGCTTTGTTTATTTGCAAACTGCTCACAGTAATTGATGCCAGTGTGAAGTGCGGCTGCTTCTGGCCCTCGCGCACAGACCCCGCTCACTTTCTTTATACGTTTTTACGACAAAGCTTGGCCGCTGGAGCTTGCGCACTTTCAGCGTGGTAAATATTCGTATCTCTCAAAGCGACGGTCTTTAGGCTGGGGTTTATTGGGAGGTGAGGAGCCTGCCGCAGTGAGAGGAGACAACAGATGAAGGCTGATGTGGTGCTTGCGGTGTTGGGCTGGTTAGACGTACTATCTGGAACCGCCACCAGGTGGAAATCAATGCAGTGTGTAGAGTTTCTCAGGTGCAAAAGCAAAACTGTCAGTAGAGATAAAACTGTACTTATGATGGCTGGAGTATAATTGAGACACAAATACTGTGAGAGAGAGAAGAAAGTACATATATATATATATACATATATATACAACTGTATGATATACAGTGTGTATATATAGATATATATATATATATATACACAGTATATATATGGGTTGTTGACGTGACATGGCATTTTCACTGTCCCCCAAGATAAAAATTTATATAATTAATATTGTCGTTATTTAAAATGCAGTAAATGGTTAAACATTTGTTTGTCCTACATGGACCTGTTGTTATAGAAGCTGCAGTGTTATTCGATTTTTACCATTTTTAAGCCAAATCTCAAAACTGTCCTATGGTGTGACTGTCTCAAGCATGGTTCAGCAAATTACAACTTTTATTAATGAAAAAGAAAAGCATAAAAATGTTAATAAATACCTCCGTCATAATTGTACAAGTGTCTATTTTAGTAAATGGCAATATTTTTTTCATCCATATATTTCTGAAAGCGTAGGAACTTGATACATTTTGTCTCTGAAAATCATGTCCTCTGGTGTGACACCATATCCTGATTTTAAACTGACCAATTCCAGAGAAAACTTTAATTAGTTGAAGGATGCCATTCATGGCTGTGTTACTGAAGCCCGTGACACATGCACATGATCAATTTTTCTCTCAGAATTGTTCGAATATTAATTTTTTTTGGAACCACTACAAAAATGTTACGTTTTGTTGTCCTTTGGTGTGACACCCCTAAATTATCTAAAAAAAATTGAATATCGTGAAAAGTTCATTTGAAAAGTGACACTTTTATATATTTTAGATTCATTACATGTAAAGTAAAACATTTCAAAAGTTTTTTTTGTTTTGTTTTTATTTTGATGATTAGAGCATACAGCTCATGAAAGTCAAAAATCCAGTATCTCATGATATTAGAATATTTCCTAAAATCAATCAAAAAAAGGATTTGCAAAACAGAAAAGTTCAAGTTCTTTAAAGTATGTTGATTTCTGCACTCAATACTTGGGCGGGCTCGTTTATCACAAACTCCAGCATCAGTGAGGAATGGCATGGAAGCGACCAGCTTCTGAGGCACTGCTGAGGCACTATTCAGCCTTCAGCTCGGATCGACTGTTTCTCATCTTTCTCTTGAAAATATCCCATAGATTCCATATGGGGTTCAGGTCAGGCATGTTGTGCTGGCCAATCAAGCACAGTAATATCATGGTCAGCACACCATTTGGAAGTGGTTTTGTCATTGTGGGGAGGTGCTAAAGTCCTGCTGGAAAAGGAAATCAGCATCTCCATAAAGCTTGTCAGCAGATGGAAGCATAAAGGGCTCTAAAATCTCCTGATAGACGGCTGTATTGACTTGATAAAACACAATGGACCAACACCAGCAGACGTCACGGCACCCCAAATCATCACTGGCTTCAGAAACTTCGCACTGGACTTCAAGCAGCTTGGATTTTGTACCTCTCCACTCTTCCTCCAGGCTCCAGACCTTAATTTCCAAATGAAATGCAAAATTTACTTTTATCAGAAGTTTTTCAGATGTGGCTTGGTAGCCCTTTTCCTGAAGACGTCTGAGCGTGGTGACTCTTGATGCTCTGACTCCAGCTTCAGTCCACTCCTTGTGAAGCTCTCCCAAGTGTTTGAATCAGCTTTGCTTGACAGTATTCTCAAGCTTGCGGTCATCCCTGTTGCTTGTGCACATTTTCCTACCCAATTTCTTCCTTCCAGTCAACTTTGCATTTAATATGCTTTGATACAGCACTCTGTGAACAGCCAGCCCTTTCAGTAATGACCTTCTGTGACTTACCCTCTTTGTGGAGGGCGTCAATGATTGTCTTCTGGACCACTGCCAAGCCAGCAGTGTTCCCCATTATTGTGGTTTCAAAGAACAAGAGATACCCTGAAATTATACTGTAGGGATAGTCATTAATTGAAACTCATGTAAGTATTCTAATATATTGAGATATTGATTTTTGACTTTCATGAGCTGTAAGATCTAATCATCAAAATTAAAACAAAAAAACGTTTTAAATGTTTTACTTTATATGTAATGAATCTAAAATATATGAAAGTTTCACCTTTTGAAATAAGATACAAGAAAAAATGAACTTTTTCACGATATTCTAATTTTTTAGATGCACCTGTATTTTTAAATTAAAAACTGCATGTTAAACTACATAATCATGGAAAATTATGAAAATGTGTCTTGGTATAGCAAGGTCATTTATTGACAGAAAAAGGCTGAAACAGTTCAGTAAAAATGTTTAAAAAAAATGCATTTAAAACGTCTGTGTGAAACCTAGTGATTTGAAGGATAATGCCAAAGCTTGGTAAAGATTTAAAATTACAGTTATCTTTTTTGTACACACACACACACACAGTTTAATTAGTTACTAAGGTTAATTATTCTACAGATATTAAAATATGTTTGTAAAACATATTTGTGTATGTTAAAACGTTACAAAAAAATAGTTACGCAAAACAAAAGAAAGGCACTACTTCTATTCACCAGCAGAGGTAAACAAAGATCGCATATTTTAACAAAGGCCTCAGAAAAAAAGGATGTGGAGCTTTTCATCAGTTCTAAGAATACAATCAAAGCATCCACAGATAACACTGTAATCAAGGTTGAATGAATGACTGTGATCTCATCTCCACAGGAGACAAGTTCAAGGTCAACCTCAAAAAGCAAGGTCTTAAAATATTCAGAAGGAAGTGGAGCAGACGGTCTCTGAAAAATAGCATTACATCTCAGGCTTGGCCTGTTATATCTGCTCATTGGATTTTCCTCTAAACAGCGCCTGAGATATGGTATTTGCTATTGCATGTGCTTATGTTAAGATGCATTTTTTAAATCTTGTTATCGTCTCTATGATTTCCTGATGTTTATTGAAACTCCTTGTAGGATAAATAAACAAATCCATCATTAGGGCATTTTAAAACTGCTGCTATATTTATAATACTCTATAAAAAATAAAATAAGTCCTCTGTCCCTAATATTGCTTTCTCAAGTGAAAAAGTTGTCTTGTCTGAATCAGAAAAGAAATATGACCAGATCAAGCACTGTTTACATGCAAAAACAGTTCTAAACAAATATGTAGGAAGATTTTGATGTGAGGGGACAGCGGGGAATGGACTTTTTGCACTGGAAGAACCATTATTATGGATTATTTATTTTGGCCAGAAGCAACGTTTTAAAGTTAAAACGAATCAGTGATGGATTTGTTTTTACATACAGGCAGCTTTTCGCCTCACAAGATGTTAACTAGGACTAGATTCTTGTGGATTACTTGTGAATTATTGGGATGTTTTTATCAGCTGTTTGGACTCTCATGACGGCACCCATTCACGCAGAGCATCCATTGGTGAGCACGTGATGTAATGCTAAATTTCTCCAAAACTGTTCTGATGGAAAAAAAAAAAACTCATCTACATCTTGGATGGCTTGAAGGTGAGTAAATTAACATTTTTGGGTGAACTGCTCCTTTAATAAGCAACCCTAATAGTTTGCATAGTTGTCATATCCTTCAGTGTGATATATAAGATATTCTCCATTCAAAATTATTTTAAGTGGCATTTTGCTAATTATTTTCATACTGTGTATTATGGCCTTATGAGAAAGCACATAATAATAGTAATCATAACATAAAATCAATATTCATATATTCACTTTGGATTTTTTAAGTAGGATTTGCAGTTTCATTCTGTTGACAAATAATATCAAACCCACTGAGTTATTCATCATCTCTTTGTTTTCACTGATTGTGATTTTTTATTTTTTTTGCATTACTTCCAAGTCATCTCACACAAGCCCAAAATCAATATTTCCACCTCTTAGAACCTCTGTAGCAAGAAACCTCCAGTACCTTAAAAGCATTAAATATCCTAAAGGATCTTTTCTACAAGTCTCTTAGAAATCAGGTATCTATCAGTCAGACAGATGCAGCAAGGTTGTTTTTTAAAACTGCGGTGTAATTTCCATAATAATGCAATGTCTGTTGTCCATTTACAGAATGATTTTATAACAAGCTATCTGTGAGGGACATATCCTGCCATCTGGAGAGGGTGAAGCATCTGCTTTCATCCGTGCAGTAGTCAATGTAAGATGGAACGATTTAAGATTGTAGTCTTAATAAAACTGTATAGCCGCAAATATTTATTTAGCAAGATCTAGATTTCAGTAACAAGGTCAGATTGTAAAGTAGGCAAATTGGTAGTAACTGATGAGTTTCGTCTTATCTACGGTGTAAATTAGCGCTCTACATGTAAATCAGCAGGTATGTTGCTATATAAATAATTGGCATTAAAAAAGTCAGAGGGCAAGACCTCTCTCAAAAAATGAAGAAAAGAAGATCCGTAAAAATTCAATATTAAGATCCATAAGAAATAATATAAAGAGGCAAAACTGATCTTTTATTGTGATCTGAAAAAAATCCAAGAGAGAGACAAAGTACTAAACAGACAAAATGAACATAATTATCACAATTAAAGGACAATATGCAAATATACTGCGAAAAAAAAAAATCAGTTGCAATAGATGACAAAAGTTGTTTTTATACATCAGGGTTTTACATTTTTCACATGTATTTATTATTCTTATTAGGTCACACTTTATTTTAAGGTCCAATTCTCACTATTAACAAACCATTAACTATGACTTCTGCCTCAATAAACTCCTAATTTGCTGCTTATTAACAGTTAGTAAGGTAGTTGTTAAGTTTAGGTAATGGGTAGTATTAGGGATGTAGAATATGATCATGAAGAATATGTGCTTTATAAGCACTAATAAACTGCCGATATGTATTGCTAATAAGCAAGTTAATAGTGAGAACTGGTCCCTACTAAAGTGTTATCTATTATTATTATACATTTTAATTAGTTTTGCACTGGTATTTCTATAACAAATTTCACTCCCTGCAGGTAGCTGAAGAACCTGCATACTGAAATGTCCATTATCCTTTTAAAATATAAATATGTAAACATCAACTTAATTTTCAGTGTTTGTATGTCACTTTCAGTGCCTTCATATGGTGTGGTCCTCTCCTGTCCTTAGAACAGTCCTGATTGAGAGCATGTCAGTATTCATGCTCTTCCTGATTGGTCAGCTGGCTCACTCTGGCTGAGGTAAGCAGGAACGCCACAGCAGTACAGAGTTCTCCAACAAAAGAAACAGAGGCTAGAACCAGAGACCAGCCAAAGTAAATCTCGATGTCCTCCAGGGTTTTGTGGCCAGAGATGTCCACAGCCTCTTTGAAGGCAGCCGCAGAGTAAGCCATATAGACACAAATTCCAGCCAATGAGAGCACAGCTGTGAGGAACAGAGAAGGAAGACGTTTGTAAGACATTCTCCACTGGTTTTATGCTGTAGAAGACAGCAACCTCTAAATTCTTACACTGTACTGATACCGGGCAGGAATCACACCTGATAAACGGTTACGTTTTTACAATTGTTTTATGTTATGTTTTTTGGTTATTAACCTCACTTTTAATCATGTCCATTTGTGTTATTTCATAGATTTATGACTTAACTATACTTCTAAAATGTGTAAAATAGTAAAAAAAAAATAAAGAAGGTGTCTCCAAAAGTTTGACTGGCAGTTAAATTTATCTTCGTCAATGGAAACACATATTTTGTGAATGAACCACGACATTTGTTGTTCCACCGTCTATGCAGCAGTGGCAAAGAAATGACAGTCGAACACAGCTCTCCACAGTGAGGATCACTGGACTTAAAAACAAGCCATTCATGCTGGTGCCCTTTTTACTTTAAAAAGCCCATGACGTTTGAGAACCCCCATCATCATCAGAGCCCATCCGTTCCTGCTGGTATGTTAAAGAAGAGGCTGATGAATAATCCTCAAGAAATGTAGTCATTTATTGGCTGTGATTTGTAATCTGGTGAGATTTAGGGGCATTGCTGCTTTACAATGATTGCATGTTTTCATATCAGTTTGATTAAGTTCAAAGGCCATGAGTCCCTTGGGTTTAGTTGTTGCCATGGCGTCTGCAAAGCAACAGTTTTTGTTTTTTTGTTTTTTTTATTAATAGGTACAGAGTGAATCTTGAAAGAGACAGGCTTTTATCATGAGAGGGATTTCAAGTGAAGCTGTATTTTCTCACAAATGATGTGGGTAGGTATTTCATTTTAAAACATGAACCAGTGTCTGTGTAAAAGAGTAGCAACAGTTAAATGGGTCTAGATAAAAATTTATTCCATTGTCAATGCCCCCAAGTCCCCCTTTTAAACTTATATCATAAATAGAAGTGTGGAGAATGCAAAGAAAAAGGCTCTTCCCAAATGGTGAATGTGATTTCACCAAGTACAACATGTTCCTGGATCAATGTCCTTGTTGATCCTGGAACAACATCCCAAATCAACCAATCAGAATTGAGGGATAAATTTACAAGAAATGTCTGTTTTAGGTTTACACCAAGTGTTATTCAGCTATCATTTCCCTCTGGTTGATTTTTGGGATAAATTATGGGTAGGGTTAGGTTTAGGGGTAGGGATTTTTGGGGCTAATGTTGTTGCAAAATCAACATAAAATGCAAAATCACTGCAACCCATATATATATATATATATATATATATTGTCACACCCCAGGACTGTTTTGTTGTGTTTTTTGTTCGCCATGTGCTCTGTGTGACCTAGATTCTGTCTCCTGTTAATTGTGTCATTTGGTTGAGGTGTGTGTCATTAATTATTGTCATTAGTTACCCTTCATTAGTTGTATTCAGTTCTCAGTTCATTTGTCCGGTCTACTTCGTCGACACTGCGTTTGTGTGTGTGGTTCCTACCTGTCTACCTTGTATTTGCCTTTATGTAGATTTATTAAAGACTGTTTACATTGCAACTCCTTCTTCTTCGTGCGTTTATCCACGGAACCGTGACACACACACACACACACACACACACACATATATATATATATATATATATATATATGGGTTGCAGTGATTTTGCCAAGACGTGTTCATGGATCAAATATCTCTTAAAATGCATACAGCTATTGCAAAAACATTTATTTCCAAGAACATTTATGAATATTTTATGCTAAATAATATAAAATGATTAAATAATATAATATTAAATATAAATAATATAAAACTACAGGCATAAACAAAATGCTAAATATGAATAGAACTATTTTCATGTTCAAGTTCATTTATTTATAAAGCACATTTAAAAACAGCCACAAGACTGACCAAAGTGCTGTACATTAAAATCAAACCATGAACACATAAAACAGAAATAATAAAACATATGAATTTAAAAACTAAAAGGAATGACAGATAAACATTCTGAAGACAGAGTAATAATCAAGACCATAGTACAATGTAATAAGAACGGGATATTAGTTGGTCAGATCAAACAAGTGTGTTTTTAAAAGTGATTTGAAAATAGATCTCAAGCGGCAGATTGTTCCATAACCGAGACCCAACCACAGAAAAAGCTTGATCCCCTCTACCCCTCTCTAGATTTGATCCCCTCAAATCTAGCCTGAGAATGATCAGTAGGACTGAAAACAATCACCTCTGTTTTATCTTCATTTAACGTAAAAAAGATTTGAGCTAGCCAGATTTTGATCTTGTCTAAGCACCTTAGTAAAGTACTAAGTGCTGAAGGATCATTTCTCTTAATACATAGATAAATCTGGGTATCGTCAGCATAGAAATGAAAAGACACCCCATGCCTTCTTAGAATGGAACCCAGAGGAAGCATGTAAAGGGAAAAAATGGAGGGCGCCAATATCGAGCCTTGAGGGAGGCCACAGGTGAGATCAGCAACAGAGGAAAAGAAGTTACCTAGTTTGACAAAGAATTTTCTGTCAGATAAAAATAACTGAAACCACTTAAGGACCGTACCGTGTAGGCCCACGTCTGACTCTAATCTAGATATCAAAATAGAGTGGTCCACAGTATCAAATGCTGCTGATAAATCTAAAAGAACCAGGACCACAGAACCACCAGAGTATTTCTTGATCTTATTTCTCAAAATTCAGCACCCGAAGTCAATATTGAGACTTAATTTTTCCATCTTTTTTTTTTTTTAATTCATTACTGTCAAAACTGTCTAGAGATCTCCAGATGCTCTGTCAAGCGTGATGTTGGCAAAATGAATATTCATGCCACACATGAGGATCAATCAGAGGTGAAAGTGAGAGTGATGCTCACCACCGAACAGAAGCAGCACTCCGGTCAGGAGGAGCAGCAGGTAGGCTCGTGCCAACATACTGATGAAGCCCAGCATTCCTCCAATAAACAGCACGATCACACTGAGAGGCAGCAGGACGATGAATGTTCCTTGCATGTCTGGAAAGAGAAGAGGTCTGGATGTGTCAGTGCCAGTCACAATCACAGTTGATTCATGCAGATTTTTTGACTTGTGGGTCCAGCCTTTGTCATGCAAATTGAACTAATTTGGAATTCGTTACTTTTATGTTTGGCGCAACAAACCATCACAGCCTGAACATTGGGGCAATTCTGAAAAATCAGTGTGTTTCTGGGCGTTAAGTTGGAATTGACCCAATTCATTTTGTCTGTCTACTTTTGCGAAAACTTTAGTGGCATTGAAAAAGTTTTGTTTATTCATTCTGAATGGTAATCAGCAAGGCTAATCAGCATAATTTCAAAGCTTTATGTAATGATGTTTGCTCCCCATTGTGTGATGTGTGATGAGAGACATTGTATGAAGTTACCATTTGTGCATCTGAGTTTCCCCAGATGCATTTAGCAGCTGGCACATTTTTGACAGTTTTGATGTTACAGGCGATTAAAATATGAGGTCATATATGAATGAATGTATTCATGTAGAATAAGAATATTTCATAGATGTCATAGGTTTCCATACCGCTCATTCACAGGCTTTCTAACCACTGGGTTAAGATGCCATAATCCTGTGTTCTTTGAGCAGCCCAGTAATAATAATTAGCCTATCGTTATTAAAGGAAACAGCTGGGAGCCAGCCTGAGCAGGTGAGTGAATGAGAAAAGCTCATTTGACTTTCTTTGTGTAGACTCAAAACACAGCTCGAGACTTTGTGAGTACTGTACTGTTCTCTTTGATAGTTTCCAGGAATTACCCTACTTCTTTATGTCAGACACAAGTTGAGTAGCTGGTGTTCCACATCTATAAAAATGTACAAATTGAACAATAAAAAAAATGTGTAAAATTGCATGTATGTCAATAAATTTGAAGTTTTATAGGATACATGCATACATTTATTTATGTATGTATGTATATAGATGTTTTTTTTAAAGAAATTCATACTTTCAGTAAAGACATTTATAATGTTACAAAACATTTAACACAAATGCTGTTCTTTGAGTGTTATTTTATCTAAGAATTCTGAAATTGGAAATGTCTCTTGAGCACATTAGAATGATCATGTGACACTGAAGACTAGAATAATGACTGCTGATTTATTTATTTTCTTTATTTTTTTTGCCATCACAGGAATAAATTGCATTCTACAAATTTTAAAATAGAATACAGTTGTTTAAACTGTAATAATATTTCATAATATTAGCTTTTATTATTTTTGATTAAATAGATGCAGACTTGGTGAGCATAAAAGTCTTATTTCAAAAACATAAATTTATTTTAAATTTAATTATATTTTTTATTTGCCATAAAAACAATTTTAAATAAATAATAATCATTGTATATCTACATAGGTCCTATTTATACCATTAATGAAAACATGCACTGTAAAAAAAAAAGTTGAGCCAACTTAAAATTTTAAGGCAACCAGCTTCAGCAGATTTTTGAGTTTTCTCAGCTTGTTGTTTTAAGTTTATACAACAAAAAGTTGAGAATCTACTACAAAAATAAATTGAGATTACTCAAAAATCTGCTGAAGGTGCTTGCCTTAAAATTTTAAGTTGGCTTAACTTTTTTTTTTTTTTTTTTTACAGTGTACGCATGTATTTTACAGTTGTGGTCAGAATTATTGGAACCCTTGGTAAATATGATCAAAGAAGACTGTGAAAATTAACCTGCTTTGTTAATCCTTTTGATCTTTTATTTAAAAAAATCACAAAAAGCTAACCTTTCATTGGATAATAAGAATTTAAAATGGGGGGAAATATCATTATGAAATAAATGTTTTTCTCAAACACACGTTGGACACAATTATTGGCACCTTTTTATTCAATACTTTTTGAAACCTCCATTTGTCAGTTTAACAGCTCTAAATGTTCTCCTATAATGCCTGATGAGGTTAGAGAACACCTGACAAGAGATCAGAGACCATTCCTTCATCCAGAATCACTCCAGATCCTTTAGATTCACAGCTCCATGACGGTGCTTCTTCTCTTCAGTTCACCTCACTCATTTTCTACAGGGTTCAGGTCAGAGGACTGGAATGGCCAGCAGAAGCTTGGTTTTGTGCTCAGTGACCCATTTTTGTGTTGTTTTTGAGGTTTGTGTTTGGATTATTGTACGGTTGGAAGATCCAAACATGGCCCATTATAAGATTTCTAATAGAATCAGTCACTTATTGATTTTTTATCTGTTGGTATTTGATAGAATCCATGATGCCATGTGTCTGAACAAGATGTCCAGGACCTCCAGCAGAAATATAGGCCCACAACATCACAAATACAGCAGTATATTTCATTGTACACATGGGGTACTTTTTATCCCTGTGTTCACCAAACCCATCTTGAGTGTTTGCTGCTAAAAAGCTCATTTTTTAGTTTCATCTGACCATAGAAGCCAGTCCCATCTGAAGCTCCAGTCGTGTCTGATAACTGAATATGCTGGAGTTTGTTTTTGGATGAGCTAGGAGAATTTTTCTTGAAACCGTCCCAAACAACATGTGCTGATGTAGGGGCTGTTTGACAATTTTTTTTTAAGGTTTTCTGACCCCGAGACTCAACTATTTTCTGCAATTCTCCAGCTGTGATCCTTGAAGAGTCTTTAGCCACTCAAACGCTCCTTCTCACCGTGCATTAGGACGATATAGACACACGTCCTCTTCCAGGCAGTTTCATTACATTTTCTGTTGATTGGAAATTCTTAATTATTGCCCTGATGGTGGAAATGGGGATTTTCACTGCTCTAGCTCTTTTCTTAAAGCCACTTCACTAATTTGTGAAGCTCAATTATCTTTTGCTGCACATCAGAAATATATTCTTTGTTTTTTCTCATTGTGATGGATGATTAAGGGAATTTGGGCTTTGTTTTCCCTCCTATTTATATTTCTGTGAAACAGGAAGCCATGGCTGGATAATTTCATGTTCATAATCACCCTAGAGTGCTCCAAATTGTGAATATGAATGGGAATATACTTCAGAGATATTTTACTCTTAAGAATTTCTAGGGGTGCCAATAATTGTGTCCAACGTGTGTTTGAGAAAAACATTTATTTCATAATGATATTTCCCCCCATTTTAAATTCTTATTTTCCAATGAAAGGTTAGCTTTTTGTGAATTTTTTAAATAAAAGATCAAAAGGATTAACAAAGCAGGTTAATTTTCACAGTTTTCTTTGATCATATTTACCAAGGGTTCCAATAATTCTGACCACAACTGTATATTGCCGGACATGCTTGCAAACATTATTAGAGACCAGAGTTTGTATTGATTAGAGGGTTTTGAAGGAAAGATGGACAGTCCTTGTGCATCCATTAAGCATTAAGATTAAATATAATACAGCATGTTCAAAGAGATGGATTTTCTTTAATGGCTTCATTATGGACCACAAAAGGCTGTTAGTCGTGATGGGATGTGATGGAGACAAGAAAGACCAAAACCTGTTTTGGTTGTAATATGATGATGTATGAATTTAAATGCCCTTATACAGAAGGACACAGACATTTAGACTGCTTTTTTTTCGTATTTAGTAAAACATGTTGATTGACTCCAAGAATAGTCTACTTTTTACGTTAATGCAAAGCCCAATTCAAATTGTTGGTCTCCATATTGACATGTTTGGACATTTTCTGCAAAGAAACACAGCAGGCAGTGCAGACAGTGACAGGCTGTCATTCACGATCAAGTCAAAGATCACACTGTCATATAATAATCAGGCCAGCTATTATTTATTATCATTCTGGAACAGTCACAATATGTCTATCTGTAAGGTGATTGAATTGGACAGACACATTTCAATCTTCTTTCACTGTATTTATGAAATGGTTCTGCACTATTTTTGGAGCAGCAATAAACATAAAAAAAAGCTGTCCACAATTATGTTGAACACATATAAGGTGTTTCCTTTAACATTTATCCAAGGGTTAGCTTTAGGCGAAGAATCCAGCAAAGATGCAGGGAAAGACCTATTGAATTACCTTCAGGGGGGAATTTAGCTAAGCTTTGTGCAGTGGCTACTATCTAATCAAAGCAGCATCCTGGCAAACCAGACTTATTGAGTCTATTGTTCAAAGCAGAACAGAAACTAAATCCTATATTGAGCCAATGTAGGGGTCTTGAATCTGAGATAATCTTAGTTTTACAACCTCATTACAGTCTCTTGTGGCAGGTACAGACAATGTTTCAGGTGTGGACAGAGAGCATGTGAATTTTAAAATCTCATTCAGTCCTACACAAGTGCCTTGAATGACTATTTGATTGTGTATGAAGTATGGGATGGATAAGAAGACTTTTTTTTTGGTTGGAGACATTTTGTATCTCAATTTCCTTTTGCTTTTCTTAATGGCTTTTCTACAGTCATCAATACTATAAATTATTAACACATTTTGCAATTCTACATTTATTGGCTCATTATAAATTATTCCTGGTTCTAAAACAATGTGAAATTTGCAGAGATGTTGTACATTAGTATAGGTTATTGTCAACAGCCACACTGAAATTACGAAAAAAAGAACAAGCAAAACAAAGGAAAAAATGTTGTGCTGGCAGGTGGGCTCACAATATTAGCGGAGAAACACATGCCATGGTTCACCGTGGTGCACTTTTGCAGCTGTGCTTCTTCCACAGCTGTTTCTGCCCTCTGATTGAAGAGTGTTTCCATGACAATCCAAAGATAATAGGGCAATCAGAAGGCATTCTGTTCAGTTTCTTAGCATGTATGAAATTAAATGATGGCATTCAGGTGGAAATAGCCTAAAAATACTGTGTTCTGGACGTCTATGAATTTAAACACATGTTCTCATATATTTCTGTGCCTCTAACTGTAGGATGCAAATATAATAGTTTCTATTCTGAAGTTTGCAGCCCATATGCAGTTATCATAGATCTGTTCAAAATAACTTGTTAAACTTCTGATGTTGAATTTTATTAAAAAAAAAAAAAAAAAACTTTAAATGCCAGGGGTGGAAAGCAAAACAAAAATACTAAAATATTGAGGTTTTCGTTTTTGTTCGGTTACTGTATTTGATGTCAAATTGTTAAAATAACTTATAAGGCTATAATATACTTATAATATATATATATATATATTGTGCTTTTGTATCTGTTTCTGTAGTGCAAACAGGTAATAAGCTGTGTGGCTTCCTGTTGATGTGTCAAGTTTCACTCCTCTGCCAGTCGTAAATGAGTTTGTTCAACTAAGATACATCATAGAAACTCCATGGTCTTGATTGAATGACAATAATTAATGTAAAAAAACTAACAGCAATTAAGAACAAGAACCTAAAAATGTGTTACGTTTTTAACTAATATATATATGTAATGTGTATATATATGTATGTCTATATAATATACACACACACACATACATACACATACACATATTTATATACACACACACACATACACATACACATACACATATTTATATACACACACACATATATATATATATATATCTGTTCTTATTATTTAATGTTTTATTAGCATTTTACAGAACAAATAATCTAATAAATTCTATATTTTTATTTTATATCAGATACTTTATCAAAAGCTTGTAAATGAACATTTAAACGTTTAAAGAATACATGAGCATATATAAAACACCGAGCATATACTGTAGCACTAGAATGCCACACCAAGGAGTTTTGAACTAAACAGATCACATACTTCTGCAACAAGTGTTTACATCCCTTGGGTAGCATATTTAAAACAAGAAACATTAAAGATAATTTTGTCTGCTGAGTGAAGGTTTTAATAAATACATAATCATGAGATAGGATAATATGACACACAGATCTTACTTAGTATCTGCCGTTGTGATTCTGACAAGTTTCTTCCTGCTCCAAAAGGATTCATAAATGGCCAGCATTGGTTATGAACTGTAAAGAGAGAATAACTTCATCCATCTACAGGAAAACCTCATGCATTAAAAATCACAAGCAGAACGTCAAACACAAACATGTAAAGTGACTTACAGTTACAAGTCCTCCACAGTCCAGAATGTGAGCTCAGAGAAACAGATGAGTTGTTTTCTCTCTTAGAAGTGTCAATGATATACCAAAAATCGGTTCCAACTGCCAGAACGAGACCAACAAAGCTGAGGACACCAAAGGTGACCACAAAACTGGCCAAACCTGTGAAAGAGATTTTCATTTTGTCTGAATGCAGTGTTTGAAGAGAAACTCCTCTTTTAGTGCTTTGAGTGTGCTTCTTTCCCTCAGCGCTGCCCTTCTGGAAGCCCCTCACTGGATGCATATATATAGTATCTATTAACTGCTACTGTTGGGCGGTTTTACCAAAGGAGGGCAGTATGGTCCACTTTCAGATAGGCTCTCTCTCTCTCTCTCTTATCCTTTGTTTATTTTGAATTGTGGCACAGATAAATACCACTGATGATTAAAAACCACAAAACATGATTAGTTATAGTCGTAACTGCTACAGATGCAATCACTCCCCCTCTCTCATTAGTATGCAAACCTTTGTGTGTTTGTATCAGATGATTACCACAGGGACCTCTAAATTAATTTGAATGGTAAAGTCTTCCAGCTCACGCCTCCAGTAGGTTTCTGTTCCTGTACGATCAAAAATCAGAAAACTGAGTGAATGAACTGTGTTCTTTATTGACAAAATGTCAATAATAATAATAATAAACATACGTTTCAGCATTTCAAAACATGTTTAGCCATTATAGTAGTATACCTAAAAGCTTTTTTTTTCTTACAGAGTTTTTTAACAGCAATTATTTATCATTAATTCTATAATTAATTAATAATAATAATAATAATAATTAGTGCTGTCAAAAGATCAATTGCATCAAGTTTTTGTTTGCCTAATATCTGTGTGTGTTCTGTGTATATTTATTATGTATATATAAATACACACATACAGTATATATTTTGAAAATATTTACATGTATTTGCATGCCCATATTTACATTCATATCATTTAGATTATAAAAAAATATATTTAATAAATACAAATTACATATTTTTCTGAAATATATACATGCATGTGTGTGTATTTATATATACATAATAAATATACACAGTACACATACATATGTAAACAAAAACTTTTATTTTGGATGCGATAAATCTCGATTAATCATTTGACGGCACCAATTATTATTATTATTATTATTATAGCAGTGAAACGGGTATTATTATATCCATAATAATTATTATATGAATATAATAATAATAATAATAATAATATATTATTATTATTATTATTATAGCAGTAAAACGGGCATTACTATATCCATAATAATTATTATATAAATATAATAATAATAATATTTCTTATTATCATTATTATTATTAGTGTAAATAATAAACTTGCAAAAACTTTTGATAATAATATAAATAGTTTTGTTTATAAATGTGCCAAATAATAAAATAAAAATTAATAAAAAACAAAGTTGACATATAAATTCATAATTAAATTCATATTAAGTACTGTATATTTAATATAATAATAATAATAATTATTATTATTATTACAACATATCAATATAATAAATAATAATTATTATAATAAATTAAATAGAATAAAAATAAATACTGTCAAAATATTTGATACAAATTTTTCTGATTTTATTTAAAGATTAATAAAAAAAGAAACTTACATTAATTATTACAGTAATTGCATTCATTACATATACTTATGTGTCATGCGCGTTCTACTTTGGAACTGTTTTCAGGGCGGTCTTACTCACACGGTCTGCTTTTAATGTAACACTCATGCAACTAACCTCTCGTAAGCTGCCATATAACCTTTCTTTAAGGTATTTTAAAATCTCGTTACGCTCATATTTTAGTATGATTTAATACTTTTGGCTACACTGCAAAAATTATGTAAACTCCTCATCGTCAGCTACTCGGTAAATGTTGGCAGCTCTTCGCCCCGGAGCTGATTAGAAGACTACGATGTATGAAGATACTGCAGACTAACGTGTGTCAGAGTCTAGTGAGCTGCCTACCTAGACAGTACTGAACTTTCTGAGCCAAGGTTGTGACTCCTAGTGAGCTGACTACCAGGTTTAAGGGCTGGAGTACTGCGAGAAAGTTTATAGGGAACGATCTGAAAGAAAGTGGCTTTGAGTTACAGACAGAGAAGCGTATGGTCACGCCCACTTCAGTATATTTCTACTCAGACAAGATTACAATAGCTTCAACTCAAGTTGTCTTAAACTTAACCTGTAGAGAAGTTCTGTCTTAGTTTCCCAATCCAGGTAAAATGCCAAATTTATCATAATTTCTCTACGTGCGTGTGGACGTCGTAATGCATTTAGGAAGGACGATGAGATGAATATGAATGAAATTGCTCTATTCCCCAGAGCTACGTCCTTGACAGAGTGCCATGCAGCCTTGGCCATGGACCAGGTCACATTTAGAAGTGACACTGTTCTGTCTGATGTGCATCTGCTGTTACCAAACGCTTGTCATCTCATGAAGAGACTGAACAGCGTAGGACAGCCAGGTAAGGAGAGCTGGCAGACACCTGCGCATCGTGTTGCGTGTGTTGGGAATAAATATTAACTCCTTACTGCAAGGCTTTTATTCAACGAGGATGCATTCAATTTGACATTGCTACTAAAACATTCAATCCCACTTTACATTAAGTGGCCTTAACTACTATGTACTAACATCAAAAAATAAGTACAATTTACCTATTGTCTTCATATTGTATTTTACTGCTATTGAGGTGGGATAGGGTTAAGGTTAGGGACAGGTTTGGTAGTATGGGTAGGTTTAAGGGTGGGTTAAGGTGTAAGGGATGGGGCAACAGTGTAATTATAAATGTGATTGCATAAACTACTTACAGATGTAATTACATGAAGGTATTTTTTTAAAATAAGTACAATGTAAAAACATGTATGTCCACAATAAGTGCATTGTAGCAAATACTTAATTTAAATGCAAGTACATAGTAGTTAAGGCCACTTAATATAAAGTGGGACCAAACATTCTATTTCAAATAAATGCTGATTGTCAATATTGATAATAGGAAATGTTTCGTGAGCAGCAAATCAGCATATTAAAATCATATTTGAAGGATCATGTGACAATGAAGATTTGAGTAATGACTGCTGAAAATTTAGCTTGGCATCACAGGAATAAACATTATGGCACATTTTGAACATTTCACATGTGCACATGCATTCTGTGCACATGGATGTTATATACTGCACTTAGGATTATTAGTATACTATTCTAAACATAACTTATCTATACACCATGTTTCTTTTTTCTTTCTTGCTCTCTCTTCTTCTCTTTCTGCTTTCTCTGTCTCTCTCTCTCTCTCTCTCTCTCTATATATATATATATTGGTGGTTGACGTGACATGGCATTTTCACTGTCCCACAAGATATTAATATAATTAATATTGTCGTTATTTAAAATGCAGTAAATGGTTAAACATTTCTTTGTCCTACATGGACCTGTTGTTATAAAAGCTGCAGTGTTAGTCGATTTTTCACATTTTTGAGCCAAATGACTGTCCCAAGCATGGTTCAGTAAATTATAACTTTTATAAATGAAAAAGAAAAGCATAAAAATGTTACTAAATGCCTCCGTCATAATTGTACAAGTGTCTATTTTAGTAAATGGCAATATTTTTTTCATCCATATTCATGTATATTTCATACATTTTGTCTCTGAAAATCATGTCCTCTGGTGTGACACCATATCCTGATTTTAAACTGACCAATTCCAGAGAAAACTTTAATTAGTTGAAGGATGCCATTCATGGCTGTGTTACTGAAGCCCGTGGCACATGCACATGATCAATTTTTCTCTCAGAATTGTTCAAATGTTGAACTTTTTTGGAACCACTACAAAAATGTTACGTTTTGTTGTCCTTTGGTGTGACACCCCTAAATTATATTTTTAAATTAAAAACTGCATGTTAAACTACATAATCATGGAAAATTATGCAAATGTGTTTTGGTATAGCAAGGTCATTTATTGACGGAAAAGGCTGAAACGTCCTGCGGTGTAACAGAAAATGTCCTCTGGTGTGACGCCTGTACTGTCACACCACAAGACAAAGTCTCTTTAAAAAGTATTTTAAATAATTAAATAAGATTTGTTTAACTCCTTTTTATTCATTTTTGATAATTTGCTGTGTTCTTAAATGCAATAATATAATTAATTAAACTATTTTTTGATGTTTTTACAGAAAAAATTGTACTGTTATAAAGTGTCATGAAAATAAGCATAAAATGTGATACTTTGTTTATGAGACAGAAAGAATTGAGGGAGAGAAATTAGTGGAAGAGAGAGGACATGGAAATATAGAGAGAAGATGAACAGGGATCCACCAGAAGGGAGGAGATCCTAAGAGAACAATGCAGAAAGTAAACAGAATCAAAATTATGCGTTTATTATAGTTTTAAAAAATGAATTCACATCTTAATGAATATAGTTTGAATACCTATCATATTTAGCTGTGCCACACATGCAGCGGGGGGCTCGAAAAGTTTCAGTAACATACTGATTGACTAAGAGACTGAATTTTGTTGATAAATTATTTTTTGTTTTAAAAAACATATTGATATTGTTTGTATCAAAATTAAACTTTCTCCTTTGACATATTCAAAATTAAATAGAAATACTTTAATAACTACCACTCGTGTCCTTTAGTGTGACGTAATGTCCTATGGTGTGACACACACAAAAGAACCACAGATTTGTTTTTATCTCAAAATATCTTTAAAAAAAAACAGTTGAGCATTGCAATAGGGGAGATACAAATATCACTCAACTAAAAATGGTATAATTTTCATCAGTTTTGAACAAATGACAGCAAAGTTGGTCTTGTTGTCAAAGTTTGTCTTGAAATTGTCCAACAAGTCATGGGGAAAAAAAATGGTTAATTATAATTTCATATTAAATAAATAGCGCTATATGAAAATAAGTGTCTAACAATGAAGATAAATCTCTCTCATGCTATTTATGTATTATTCATAGTTTGTTTTTTTCTTGATTTTTGCTTTGTCACACCATAGGACAAATTTATGGTACAGTTCAGTAAAAATGTTCAGACTTCACACAAATAAACGCATTACCACCTCGGGTGTGCATTATTTTTCTAATAATTCAACGGCCCGTCATCAATTATTCCTTACATATAGCGCGACCTGGCTAAAAGTGGTCAAGGATGGATCATTTCGATGAACTTGAACCTGTGATATCTTCTTCAGGGCGAAAAAGGAAATAAAATCTGAAAAGTTTTCATGGAACCTTGCAAAAGCAGCGCGTTACAATGGTGAGGGAAAAGCTCAGTGTATTGTGTGTAATCACATCCATAAATCTATGATCACAACAACAACAACAATGTTTGTCAGGCATCTACATCGTCATCTGAGAAGATTACAAAGATTAAACGAGTGTTTGTTTTCTTTTACTTTATATGATGAAATGTGGCGTTATCTGCTTTTGCTATGAAATAAACGTTTAATATGTGAAAAACACATACTTTCAATTAACTTTAATTTTGTTAATTTGTTTCGTTTTTTGCACATGAACTCTTCATATATATATATATATATTAATTGACATTTATTTTTGGCATGTTTATAAATGACATAATTTCAAGGCAGTGCTCTGTATTACACATTTGAGAGTTTGTCATTAGCAGCTGTAACCTTTTGTGTTAATAGCCTTGGTCCCTGGCTATTTGGTTTCTGTGCCTTAAGTACTTATAAAATGACTGTCAACCATTACCTTTATACACAGGTTTGACCTTTAGTAGGCTGTTAGTCTGTAAATGACCAGTAGGCAGTCATTTCAGATTTATTTATACTCTCCTATAGGATTTTTATGTGGGCAAATTGAACAATAAGCACCACAATTAGGTTTTTTTTCTTTTTCTGCTGTGTTCTGGGTTGATAATGCCCAGGCTCATAGCATTTATCACCGCAAGGTCCTAGTCTAAATGCTGGAAAGCAATGCTGGGTGGCGTATTCTGGCCCTTAAACCCCTGATGTGACCATGAGTGCAGTTGCATAGCCTGTGATTCATTATCTTCAGCAGAGTAGCTAGGCTCAAATGAAGCTGAAATTATATCGTGCACGACCTATCGCTATGATCAGAAAAACAAAAAGAGCCTGATTTTGAACGCCTTAGATGAGGTGACCTTTACAACGCTAGACTGGAGCTGACACTGTAAAACTGAGCCTTGCGGTTCTGCTCTTGAATAATAAGATGCATGCTGTGCAGACTCCATCAGCCAGAAATCACAATTTTAAACTTTTGATGGAAAGTTCTATGCCCATACTTTCTCTATCAATCAAACTTTTAAACATAGTCCATTAGTAGTTAAAATAATCCAGGCTGATTTTTAAACTTGACTCTATCCATCTTGAACTCATTGATCCAAGCCCTGTAGACCCCATTTTTAGTATTTTTTACACCTCTTTTATCTGTCCAAGCTTTTGTGTTCACCTCCTATTCAAATCTCTGTTGTCCCAAATACCATTACAGTATATTTTAAATGCAGTATTCTTTGATTTACTGTTGTACAACTGCAAAGTTGCAAGCCCAAAAATGAGTTGCAAGTCAATTCTTGCTGTGAACAGCAGGGAGAAACCAGTGATTTTTGTTTTTTTTTTAATAAATGAATATCTTTATATTTTAGGACGTATTAAATTGATCTAAAGTGTTAGTAAAGATATTTATGATTTAGTAATTGAAGATTTTTATTTTAAATAAATGCACTTCTTCTTAACTTTGTGTTTTTCTAAGAATCCTGAGAAAAAGTATCACGGTTTCCACAAAAATATTAAGCATCACAACTGTTTTCAACATTAATAGTAATAAGAAATGTTTCTTGAGCACCAAAAATAGAAAAGAAAAAAAATAAAATTTTCTGAAGAATAATGTTACATTGAATTCTGGAGTAATGACTGCTTTGCCATCAGAGGAATAAATTACCTTTAAATTAAATTAAATGAATATTAAAATATAAAGCAGTTCTTTTAAATTGAAATAATATTTCACAATATTGCTGTTTTTACTTTATTTTTGATCAAATAAATGCAGCCTTGTATTTAAAAAAAATAAACATTTTAAAAAATCTTACTGACCCCAAACGTTTGAATAGTAGTGTATAGACAAAATAAACCTTGTTTCTAAGGGCCAAAAGGATGTCAGCTGCAAGAAATCTTGGCTAACATAATAAATGAACCTCAGGGGGAAAACGGTATAATTAAAAAAGTTTAATTTATATTAGTCTCTTAGGTAAAGCATACAGGAAAAAAATGTTTAATCAATACCCTTTGTACCCTTTGTATTTTTTATCACCACTACAAAGAAATCTATTATAAATGATTTAAAGACTCTTTTCTTAGAAACGTAATCAATGTTCCTGTCAAAGGCAGATACATGCATGATCATTACTAGGCCTAATAAAGAAAAGACAGAAATTACATATCTGCTCAGTGCTAAAGAGCCACTCTCATTCTGTCTGTAACAGCCATTACTTCATCATAGCTGACTCAACATCTTCGTGCCTGCTGCAGCTGAGGCTGCTGTGACCATTCTACAATACACACCCTTGTATATTATCTGAAAATGCATTTGCATCTGTATGTCCAGTCTTCACTTCAAAGTTCAGGATCCTGTGGGACTGCGATGGAAAGGACTCAAGAGGTGAGTCGCCTGTCCGTGAGAGCACTGATGAATCGAATGTTCCTCGGGATGAAGATGGGGACCTGGATGTGGTCAGGAGGCCCAGATGCACCAGCAGTAACAGGGATGCAGTATGTCCAATAATCCTAAATCAATCCGCAGCAACGCTGACTGACGAGGAGGAAGAATCTGAGGAAGAGGATGATGCCCATGACATCATTGAGATTGGTGAGGGCTGCATTAGAGATGTATGTGAATGAATGGATTTGTTCTGTCACATTGTATGATTTTAAATGTGTTGTAAACAGAGCATACTATGGCGACACCTCTGGAGGATGTAGGGAAACAGGTGAGGACAGTGACGAAGGGTGATTATGCAGTACATCTACTCCTCTACTACATCTACATTGTTCAAAGTTGTCGTTTGTCATTGCAGATCTGGCGTGGTGCTTTCCTATTGGCCGATTTCATCCTGGCACAAGCAAGCATGTTCAAAGGCGCCACTGTTCTTGAGCTTGGAGCTGGAACAGGACTGACCAGTATTGTCATAGCAATGGTGGCCAAAATGGTGTACTGCACAGGTAGTGATGTGATTGAGTTTTTATTATTATTATTATTAGATTGAGTCATTTAAAGTAAAATGTACCTTTGAAACATTTAAAACAAGCAAAAATAGAGAATAATACAGTGCCGTGAAAAGATTTTTGCCCCCTTCCTGTTTTTTTATTTATTTTTTTGCATATTTGTCACACTTATAAGATTCAGATCATCAAACACATTTTTAATATTACACAAAGATAATGCAAGTAAGTACAAATGCAGTTAATAAATTATGATTTCATTTATTAAGGGATAAAAACTTGTCCAAACCTGCCTGGCACTACGTGAAAAAGTAATTGCCCCCTCCTGTTAAATCATGGAAGAACTGTAATTAACCACATTATTTTAGAAAGCTGAGTTACATTTCAAACCCAAGCCTGATTACTGCCAGACCTGTTTAATTAATAAATCACTTAAATAGAACCTGTCTGACAAAGTGAAGCATGCTTAAAGAGCAACACATCATGCTGCGATCTAAAGAAATCCAAGAACAGATGAGAAACAAAATAGTTGTCATGTATCAGTCTGGAAAGGGTTATAAAGCCATTTCTAAGGCTTTGGGACTCCAGCGAACCACGGTCAGAGCCATTATCCACAAATTCAGAAAACTTGGAACAGTGGTGAACCTTCTCAGGAGTGGCCGGCCTACCAAAATTAAGGTCAGTGTTCATGATTCAATAATAAGAAAGAGACTGGGCAAAAACGGCATCCATGGAAGAGTTCCAAGGCAAAAGCCATTGCTGACCAAAAAGAACACAGAGGCTTGTTTCACATTTGCCAAAAAATATCTTGATTAACCCCAAGACTTTTGCGCAAATATTCTGTGGACTGATGAGACAAATGTTGAACCTTTTTGGAAGGTGTGTGTCCCGTTACATCTGGTGTAAAACCAACACAGAACTTCATAAAAAGAACATCATACCAACAGTCAAACATGGTGGTAGTGTGATGATCTGAGGCTGCTTTGCAGTTTCAGGACCTGGATGACTTGCCATAATTGATGGAACCATGAATTCTGCACTCTATCAGAAAATCCTGAAGGAGAATGCCCGGCCGTCAGTTTGTGACCTCGAGCTCAAGCACACTTGGGTTCTGCAGCAGGACAATGATCTCAAACACACCAGCAAGTCCACCTCTGAATGGCTGAAGAAAAACAAAACTAAGGTTTTGGAGTGGCCAAGTCAAAGTCTGGACTTAAATCCGATTGAGGTGCTGTGGCATGACCTTAAACAGTCCATTCATGCTTGAAAACCCTCCAATGTGGCTGAATTAAAATAATTTACGTAGTGCCAGGCAGGTGTGGACAGCTTTTTTCGCTTAATAAATGAAATCATTTCAAAACTGCATTTTGTATTTACTCAGGTTATCTTTGTGTAATAGTAAAATTTGTTTGATCTGAATCATTTTATTGTGACAAATATGCAAAAAATTATAAGAAAAAAAAAACTTTTTCACACCACTGTACATCAGAGATAGTCCATGGTGATAATCCTGTTGTGGCTATATATTTTCATGTATAAAATCTGTGATAGATAGATAGATAGATAGATAGATAGATAGATAGATAGATAGATAGATAGATAGATAGATAGATAGATAGATAGATAGATAGATCGATAGATATTTTAATAAATCAAAATTCAAAAGTTTGGATTAAATCAGTTTTTTAATTCATTTTATTCTGCAAGAATACATTAAATTGATCAATTGTGACAGACTTTTATAATGTAACAAAATATTTCTATTTTAAGTAAATGCTGTTCTAATATGATGTAATAATAATGAAATATTATTAATGTTTTTTGTTACATTAAATCAGCATATTAGAATGATTTCTGAAGGATCATGTGACACTGAAAATTGTGTTTGCCATCACATATTTATATAATAGATTTTAAAATATATTCAAATGGAAAATGGCTATTTTAAATTGCAATAATATTTCACAATATTACTGTTTTTATTGTATTTTTGATCAAATAAATGCAGCATCGGTGTGCATAAGGTACTTTTGAACGGTAGTGTATTTATAGTGATATATAACTAAATTAATTGTTAGATGCATGCTATATATATATATATATATATATATATATATATTATATATATATATATATATCATATATATAACTTAATTGTGTATTTTTTTCCCCAAAATTACATAAATGTAAATGGTTAACACATTGACCTGTAGAGGTATAAACAAATATTTTTGCTTGCATATCCAAAACATCTGAAAAATCCACCCGTGTCAAAGGATGTTTTAGTAGCCTTTTGGAAGTGGTGTGGATGCAGTGATTACTATGTTTGTTTCTTGTTGTTTTTTTTGTCTTGATGATTGCTGCCATTTTTAACCATTTGCTTTTTTCTGTTAGTTTCTGTAATAAAGCCAGGGTTCTTTGGAAGGAAGGTCTTTTATTAGAGCTATGTCTTTGGGCATGACTGGATTAATGTTCTCAGACCAGTGGAAGCAGATAGAGCCGTCATTTTAAAGAGAGAGAAAAGAGCTTGGAAAGGCAATAAAAGACAGCATTATCTTCAAAGCACCTCTTCGTAACGATCCGAGGCCATGTTATTCACAAGAGACTTTTGTTGTATGCTGTAATATTGTCTTAATTCATGAAATGATGTTTGTGTCGGTGTCGGTGTATGTTAGCAGCATTTGAACAAAAGCTGTTTCTAGAGTTTTTGAGCGAGAGAAACATTGATTTATAACTTCAGCATTGAGTAGACTAGACTAAAGGCTAGTGTTTTGATTGCTTTGTGCGGATGGTGTCACAGTATTCATTAACACACTCCTTCCTGTGAGATTTGCGTTGGACCTTTTATAATTCCCCTTATTATTTCACTCTGCCCCTGTACAGAGAATTAGAACAGATTATCGTGGTTTCGTAAAGAACTACAAGGGCACCACTAGATTATGATTAAAAACTAATTTGATAAGTAATTTATACAGTACACATCAGAAAGAAATGTTCATGCAAATCAAGCATGAACTGGGTTAAAAGGCTTCATAGACCACAAACACATTGCACCTATATAAAAATTCTATCCAAAGCAATTAGTTGATAATTATTTTTATGTCTTGGCCAATAACCAATTAATGACCATTATCAAAATATATTTTGTCAAATTGAAAATACAACACTGAAATCTGAATTATTGTATGTGAATCCTATTTGAATTTGCATTAAAACATTATAAATGTACAATATGAAAAATTAATATTCGTTTAGAGGTTTGCTAAAGATCTGCATGTAAAATTTTGGCAAATGAGCATGCACAATTCAATATCTAATACTGATAAAAAAAACTCTTAATATTGGGTCATAACTGTTATGGTACCCTGTATATTGTGTATCCCTGTTGGAATAAATAAATACAAACATAAGTGATGTACGAAACATGTTTACAAGGCATTTTCAGAAAAGACGATAAGTAGAATTCACTTCCACAAAAAAATTCCCAAAAGCAGGTCTTTGTAAACTATGGTGGGTCAGGTTGCCCATGTCCACACATTATCAAACTTTATCAAACCTGATTTAGTCTCGGTTTAATTTCACACCAATAATACATTAACGTGTCAGTGTTTTGTAACTCTCACATAATAAGACACTAATTTGTTTTCAGTCTCATTCAGTATAATAGTGTCATCTCTTTCTTTTTAGCAGTCTTTTAACCTGCACTGGTGTGTGAATTAGTCACAGTACATTACGAAACATTTCAGCTTGGTGATTGGCTTCAGAAGATAAAGAGCTTGTTTTGGATGGATGGTTTTTTTCATCGTTAGCTCACTAAATGAAAACATCTTTGTGTTTTGCAGATGTTGGTGACGACCTTCTGAGCATGTGTCAGAGAAATGTGACTCTGAACAAGCAGCACTTTGAACCCGAAGGTAAACATTAACACCATATCAGGATGTTAAGCAGCACTCACTCATTAACGACAGCTTTTATGCCTATCCCCTTTTCATGCTGATAATGTGTCATAAAGGAGTAGCAGAGTGCCTATGTGTGTGCTCCTCCGTTTTGTGCCACCGTAATTGTGTATACAAGCCAGCTCTTCCGTGAAATATAGTTTGAATTTAACATAGCAGGACTGGGAAAAAAGCTTGTGAAATAATGGTTCATATGAAAATATTTTTGCTCCGTTCATAACTGATTTATGTACTTGATCAGGGCTTCAACCGAAGTGTTTGTCTGGATGTTCTCCGTAATATCTGGTGATAAGTTGAAACTAGATTTTCACATTTTCTGAAAAATCGAGGGTGGTGCTTGAGCTTGCAAAAGTCCCCACTGAGGTGTTGCTATGTGGTTACTGAGGCATTCTAAGTGGTTCTACTGTGGGGGCGCCTGTCAAGAGAATTGAAGAATTGAAGATATTCTGGGTAGGTTTGCACTGTCAATTCGTGCGGTCCTACTTCCATTGGGACATAAAGTTCCCTCTAGGGGCTACTAGCTGTAGGTTGTAAGATCTCAGTGAAGTGGTGTTTTGTCACATAATGTGACATTGAGCTTTAAACAGTTCTGCCATCATGACAACTCTCTGAGTTTAGCATAATGTTGTGTTTGGTCTTGGCGGAATAGATCTGCTCCGCTGCTGCTGGTGTGGCAGAGCAAGTACCGAGACTTGCTACTTCCAATACATCCACAACATGCTGCTGTGAGCATGTAAGAAATACTTCTGCTGCACATATAAGATACATGAAATAACCCTCCATAGAGTATACACTAATCACCCCATTATTCAGATCTATACAGGTGGAGCTGGGGAAGGTGGAGGGTTTCTGAAGTGCGCTGCAAACTGCTACAGCAAGCACTAGCCAAGTATTTGAATATTGAGCAGCGAGCTCATTTGCTGCTGATACAAAAAGAACCAATCAGCTGCTATAATGATAATGATGTGATTATATTTCATGACAGAACTTCGCATTTATTGAACTAAACTGAAACCACACTGTACTGACTTGAACTAAATAAGTCTTGTAAAGAAGTCTTGTTAGAGCTGCTTCACAGCAGAATTTGGATTTGATGAAATTTGCATCATTGTTATTTTTCTGTTTATTATTGTGAAGCTGTTTTGAGACAATCTGTATTGTACAAAGCACTATAAAAACCAAGTTTTTTTTATAAGTCTAATAACCAGCCCTCAAATTTGTAATCATAAGCTGTGTTTTTCTTAATTATTTAAACAAATTAAATTTCCCTTGAAATACAATATATTAATAACAATGAAATAAAATGAGTGTATTCAAATATGTAAATATTTAATATTCAGGAGCAGTGTCTAAAAATACTAATCCTGCTAACTGTAAATGTTAATTTGTTTTTTTTGTTTTTTGAATCTGCGTGTGTGTATAAAGTGACACTGGGCAACACACACTTGCTCTCTGCATTTAAATTGATTTCATGCTGAACTGTCTCTATAAGCTCATTTATTCACATAATGTTCTCAGTCTTAAAAATATAAACAAGCCTAAATGTCAACATTATCGTATGTCGAAAGGATAAAGTCTGTCAGGTAAAACATGAGCTCACTGATGTAATCCAATCAGTCTACCATTTTATTCAACACATTGCTCATGGTAGGAGGCTTCTGTAATGCTTTTTGTTATGGATTTCACACAAATAGGAAATTTGATATTATTTTTCTTTCCTTCATCTTGATTTCCCTTCTATACATCCAACAGTGAGCGAAATAAGAGTGCGGCAGCTGGACTGGATGGCAGATGATTTCTGCACAGGTAAGAATTCAAAGAGAATCAGGTGTGAGATGCTAATCGGTGTGGTTTAGAGCCAGACCTGAGATCGTAACATGGCCAGTTATACCTATTAGAGCTGCGCAGTCTGCTCACCTCCTGTTGAATCCATTTGTAAGTGGGAAGTAGAGTCTATCTGAGGGCAGTTGACACAGTATAATGCACAGAGCTTCCTCACACTCATAATATCATGTGAAATAAGTCTTATAAAAGTCAACGTGTGGTTGTCATCTCATTTCCCCTCATATTTCAACTCTCCCCAGATGCTGATTTGGAGTTCTGCTGGACTGACGCAGAAATAGCAGACTTACATGATAAAACCACTTTTGTGATTGCGGCAGATGGTAAATTTGCAGAGAGTGCTTTCCATAATTATACAATGAATTCATTGCCTTAAAAACTTCCACAGACTGGAGAGACTATTAACATAATGAATGAATGGATGAAGGCGCTGTCAGTGAGCATGATGAATGTCTGAATTATATTAATTTGTTAAGGATGTTTTTGTACTTCCCCTTCAGTGTGTTATGATGATGATCTTACGGATGCTCTGTTCAGAACATTGTACAGACTTGCGAGCAACATGCAGCACCCCAGCACAACCTACATCTCCATAGAAAAGAGGTTAGAATGGCTTATTACCACCTCACCAAGACATTCAGATCACAGTCACATATGCTTGTAGCTTATTGATTAGCATTCATATTCATCATTGTAACTGTCAACAGTAATAAATTAAATTTAAGGAATAAAATTTACATTTAAAATATTAGTACATAAATAATACATTTGTATATATTAGAAAGAACATCAAATGCTATCAAATAGTAGCTATTATATATTTTGCTTGAGAAAATATTTAATAAATTAAATACAAGTTAAATAATTAGGACATATATAAAATAAAAGAATTAGTGTGCATTAGAAAAAACAACCACTATAATGAAATATTAGCTACTGTATATATATATATATATTTTTTTTTTTTAATTGCATTTTAGTACATCTTAAAATAAGTTTGTATATATTAGGGGAAAAAAATAAATAAATATATATATATATATAAGCAAATACCCGCTACTATATATTTTGCCTGAAAAAAAATATTTAATTAAATTTAAATAAAATAATTAGTACATATAAATACAAATGTTTAGTAAGCATTAGGAAAAACGACCCCTGTAATGAAAAATTTGCTATAAGAATAACATTGTTACATAAATAAAATTATTAGTAGACAGTGGGAAAACATTGATGTAGTATAATTAAATATAAATTAAATATTTGTTTTCTTGAATTTGGAATATTTTAAAATCAATTACATTCAAATAAAATAATTAGCAAATACATACTAAAATAAATAAAACAATGAATATACATCTGTTTTAATATAATGGCATAGTTGCTATTATGTGTGGTTATTCTCAGTTTGTCCATAGTCTTAAGAAGGATGCTTTTGGGGCTAGCAGACCCATGCTAACTAAGAAAAACCTTGACCTTTTGTTCCAGCATTATGGTTTCTGTATTTCCGCAGATTAAACTTCACACTGAGCCACATGGACGTATCCTGTGAAGCTTATGATCACTTCCGCCACTGCCTAGACCAGTTACATCAGATGACAGATGGAAAGATGAATTTCACAGTAGAGCCAGTGAAGAGCTCCTTTCCTCAGTTCTTTCAGTATGAAAGGGTGGAACAGCTGGTGAGGAGCACTTGTCTGTGTTTATTTAGTCAGTAAATCATTAGTTGTTTCTTTGAATATGCATCATATACAATGATAGTCAATTATTTTGTTAGCTTGTTCTGATCCCCTTGAGCATGCTCTTGTTAATGCCTTTAGGGGGAGCTGTTGATTCTTGAAGTAGATATTGTGTTCTGATTAATGGTATTAATCAAATGTTATGTATTCTCTCCTCTGCAGGAACTTTGGAAGGTGACAGCAGAAAGACTTTAATATATAGCACCAAAGGTTTTTATGTTTCCTTTTAACACCAGGATTTATAATGTTTGCCGAATTAATCGTTGTAATTCCTATTTTATTTAAATGTGAAATTCAAAGTCCTTAGTTTGTTAATTTGCTTAAATGATTTATTAAAAACTTTAATAAAAAAGCAAAGGTTTTTCAGTGAAGGCCTTTCACTTTTCTTGTGAAAATTGGTGCTAATGTATGTTTTACTGTGACCTGCTTGAATTTTTTGCGTTAGAATTTGTGGCAAGTTTTTCAAAGGATCATTGGGAGAGACTTTGGGTAAATAAATACTGTTGACATGTTTTATGAAATTTTGAAAAGAAACAGAATGTGTTGTTATTGGGGTAGTATATTGTTACCTGTGCCAAAACTGTGTTTCGGCAAATATGCATTTTAAGACACTGAAGAGCGTCCATTAGTAGATCTGTAGATCTTTCCAGATCTGTGTATTTCCATTAAATGAATTATGCTTGAGCTCATATGCTGGTGGATATATATTTTCTAAACTAATTAAATGGTTTAATGAAAATATGCAGCAACAGAGGTGAAGCGCCTGAATGTTATTGGTGTGTTCCCTTCTCTGAACACTAGAGTGTGCAAGAGTTAAGACAGGAACATGCTCACCTCATGATGAGTATAAAATCTTTGCCAGGTCTGACTAGTATTTTGTTTTCAGTGATTGTTCATGAAGCTATTCAATTGATAAAGGAGCCTGGCATGTGAACTTGGTTTGTGGTGTTTCAAAGCACAGTTGGAAGGTAGAGAGCCTGAAAACAACAAAAATGTAATTCAATTAAAATGTCAAATGAACTTAAAATGTAGTTAAACTTGTTGCTACCTTTAGTGTTTGCTTTAACGATTAATGCCCCCCCCCCACCAATTAAATGCATCTTTGCATTTAAATCCATTTACAACAGTCTTTGTAATATTGTTGTCCAATCTGACTGTAACATTTACGATTTGGGAAATATGAAGTGCTGATAAAACACTGGTGATGCTTCTTTAATTGGTGTTTTTGAACCAATCTTTTAATTGAATGAATCATTCTCCTTCGCTTTCATTCCCTCATACTTCACTCACTGACTTTTCCTACCTCTGAGACGGACAGTAACACGAACCAATAGCATTCGAGTAGGGGGTGTTAAGAAGCATTTAATTGGTTGTACATACTAAAGGAACACGCCCAATTCACTTAAGGAGTCTGGATCACATGTAAACAAAATGAGGGAATGAATATGATTTGAACAGATATTTTTTAACCTTTATAAAATTATTTCAAATAAAAGGCATTATTTTTGTTAAACAAACCCACAACTCAAGCAACATGCATTAAAAAGAAAAGAAATAACCTACACAAAATAATTGACAAATAATAATTACTGAAATATATAAAAATCAAGCATAAATTAAACGTATGAGAGTTTAAGAATATAAATACTGCACATGAAAAATACTATAGTAATTTATAGTATTTACTAATGTTTTTGAACCATACTATAGTAATGTACTATATATATCATAGTATTTACAACACTTTGTTAATGAATGCTACAGCATAATATTAACTATAATGAACTGATAAACTGTAGAATACTTTAGTTTTTACTAAAGTAAACTAGTGTATTGTAGTATATTACCCTATATTTGTAGAACACTTAGTATTGGGTAGTAATTGGTTTATAATAAATGACTATAGTTGTTATATTACTATATTGTTGTGTATATACCACAGCAACTATAGAATTATCACAACAAATTAATTCCAGTAATTTACTACAGTATAATTCAAAACTCTATAGTATTTACTGTAAATTACTATAGTATTTTTTTCCATATAGAGAGTTGTAAGGCTTTCCATTTTTAGCTGTTTTTACGATTGTAGCCAATGCTTTTTATGCAGCAGGTTTTTAAATTTGAAATTTCAAAAGGTGAGGGTAATAATTAGTATGTGTGGAAATAAAATATATAAGCTATTGTTGTACTTTTATAGCTTGATTAAAGTCGTGCATAATTGAAAACACAGTGAAAAACTACTTGGCAATAATTTGTGGGATTCTAAAACGCAAGACTGAAGGTACATTTGCAGACATGCACATTTAAATCATTAAATTCGGTCTGTTTTGTAAGGAATCGGTTGGGCGAATAATTCAATAACTCACTCATAACGCCTCCTACTGGTATAAAGACGCAGAAAGGGACAGCGTATTAAACAGTGAGCGAATCTTTCTGCTGAACAGCGTTCTTGATTCAAAAGATTCGAGTCACGGAGATTAATCAAAACCCCGACTACTAGACTGGAGCTTGGATTACATTATGAGAAATATGAAGTGCTGACTGCAGACAGCTGTGCTCGGACATTTCCGGGAGCTGCAAGTCTCTCTCTCTATTGGCTGGAGTCGGCGGATCCCTCAGCAAACCCCTCCTCTCGAGAAAAAGGCTAGACTTCAAATGATGTTTTAAAGTCTGTCTGTGTTGCTAGCTCCTGCGCACATTTCACCTCCTCTACAGCAAAAAGGCACAAAGGTGAGTCTTAAAATGTCTTTAAGTATCATTACAGCAGTAGCGAATGAGACGCAGCAGCGCTCCCACGGCGAGCATAGGCATGTGGTTTGTTTTAGTAATTCATAATCATAAGTGCATTGTGCATTAGACGTGTAGAGGCATCGCCGCAGTAAGCAATAGCTAGCGTGTTTCGTAATGGACGCGTTTCTTATGAAACATTGCAGCGTTGTGCTTTCCTCCGTACGTCTCTCGCTCCAGAACCGTCTGACAGGTAAGATCCAGTCGGAACCGGATACTGTTGCATGTCTCTTCCACCAGATGCTTTGTGTGCAGCAAGTTTTTCGTGTGAGGTTTCCTCTCTTGAGACTGAGAAAAACAACATAAGCCACTTATCATTTAAATGCATTCGTTTATTGCTTCCCATAATGGACTGAAGCTTTTGTTTTGTCTTGTCCTATTTAAAAAATACATAACTGCATTTTTTGCACTGCACTGCTGTTTTGCAATATTAAAAAAAGACACATTTCCTCTAGAATCAAAATTGCAAAAGATACTAAGCCTTGTTTTCAGTTATTTCTCTACGTTTTTGTCTTAAGCATAAACCTCATAAAATGCAGATTTATACATTGTTTATAATATTATCTTTATATATAGATAGATAGATTAAAAAAACATGATATGGGTTAAAACTGAATAAAAAAATATTTTTTTTTTAACAGTGGTGACCTATAGTTGAAAAATAATGGATTAATATATAGAACAGTTTGTTTGTCATTTTGTTTACTACACTACACACACCTACACACAAATACTGTGTTTTTGTCAGAAAGCATGGTTTACCAAAGTCAGTTTATGGGTATGCTTGCTGTAGACTGTACACACACATTAAAACTTAAAAATATAGAGCACAGATATTTGTAAATTTTGCTACGGATGTGTTGGTTTCTGACACTAGTGATGATTATTTATACATCAGTTCAATATTTACCCCTCAGTCTGTATCGTCTGCATACATGCTGAACTCTCTGAAATTTAAAGGCCAGTTTAAATTCAATAAGATTATTTAAAGCTTTAGTGTTTGACAAGAAACCCCATTTTTCATCATCAAATATATATAGTTGATACGCCAGTGTCAACATTACTGTTGAATTTCTCCTTTTGAGTTGTGTTTCCTAAACATCCATGTGAAATGTTGTTTTCATGTTCAGCTGCACTTGATTTATGCTCTGTCATCATGTTAAACATAATTTTAGACTTGTTTGCTGTCTCTCCTGCAATATTGTCCTTGATTTGCACACTGAAGTCACTATTTCAGGATGGCGTGATATAGCATATATATATATATGTTAATTGCTTATTTACCAGTCTGTTTAAAGGTGCATTAGGAGATCTCGCAAAATGCTAACTTTATCCTGATAGCACTGAAAGTGAACTTCCCACCCTCCCTGCAAATCGCCTTCCAAAGCCACGCCTCCTGAACGCATATACACTCACAGACCAGAATACCAGAGACAACATTACTACAATACATCATGTGTCATTTACCGGTGAGAAAACTTTATAGCACAGTTAGTAACAGTACTACAATACCACGAAGGAAGATCAGGTTGTAGATGTTTGCCTGCCATTCTCTGCATAGTGTACGTGAACGCGCTGATGACGTATCCTGTCTGCGTGAAACGGGTGCGTAGAGGAATGCAAATACATAGTCATGGCCAAAAATATCAGTACCCTTAGTAAATATGATCAAAGAAGGCTGTGAAAATGAATCTGCAATTATTAATCCTTTTGATCTTTTATTTAAAAAATTCACAAATAAATAACCTTTCATTGGATAATACGAATTTAAAATGGGGGGAAATATCATTATGAAATAAATGTTTTTCTCAAATACACGTTGGACACAATTATTGGCACCCCTAGAAATTATTATGAGTAAAACATCTCTGAAGTATATTCCCATTCATATTCACAATTTTGAGCACTCCAGGGTGATTATGAACATGAAGTTATCCGGTCATGGCTTCCTGTTTCACAGAAATATAAATAGCAGGAAAAACAAAGCCCAAATTCCCTTAATCATCCATCACAATGAGAAAAACCAAAGAATATATTTCTGATGTGCAGCAAAAGATCATTCAGCTTCACAAATTAGTGAAGTGGCTTTCCATTTCCACCATCAGGGCAATAATTAAGAATTTCCAATCAACAGAAACTGCCTGGAAGAGGACGTGTGTCCATAGCATCCTAATGCATGGTGAGAAGGAGAGTTTGAGTGGCTAAAGAATCTCCAAGGACCACAGCTGGAGATTTGCAGAAAATATTTGAGTCTCGGGGTCAGAAAACCTTAAAAAACATTGTCAAACAGCACCAACATCACCACATGTTGTTTGGGAGGGTTTCAAGAAAAATTCTCCTAGCTCATCCAAAAACAAACTCCAGCATATTCAGTCAAATGGGACAGGCTTCTGTGGTCCGATAAAACTAAAACATGAGCTTTTTAGCAGCAAACACTCAAGATGGGTTTGGTGAACACGGGGATAAAAAGTACCCCATGTGTACAATGAAATATACTGCTGTATTTTTGATGTTGTGGGCCTATATTTCTGCTGGAGGTCCTGGACATCTTGTTTAGACACATGGCATCATGAATTCTATCAGATAAAAAAATACCAACAGATCAAAAATCAATAAGTGACTGACTCCGTTAGAAATCTTAAAATGGGCCATGTTTGGATCTTCCACCAGACAATAATTCAAACACAAACCTCAAAAACAACACAAAAATGGGTCACTGAGCACAAAACCAAGCTTATGCTATGGCCATTCCAGTCCTCTGACCTGAACGCTGAGAAAATAAGTGAGGTGAACTGAAGAGAAGAAGCACCAACATGGAACTGGGAATCTGAACTATCTGAAGGAATGGTCTCTGATCTCTTGTCAGGTGTTCTCTAACCTCAACAAAATTTAAAGCTGTTAAACTGGAAAATGGAGGTTTCAAAAAGTATTGAATAAAAGGGTGCCGTTAATTGTGGCCAATGTGTATTAGAGAAAAACATTTATTTCATAATGATACTTCACCCCCCCCCCCCCCCCCCCCCCCATTTTAAATTCTTACTATCCAATGAAATGTTAGATTTTTGTGATTTTTTTTTTTTTAAATAAAATATCAAAAGGATTAACAATGCAGATTAATTTTCATAGCTGCCTTTGATCATATTTACCAAGGGTGCTGATATTTTTGGCCATGACTGTATGTTGACAGGCAGGTAGGAAAGCCAATCAAAATGCTCGGACCGAGCGTTTTGATTGGACGAACATTTCTTGGTCCTTCCACAGAAGATATACATGCATATAAATACATTTAGACCACTTAACTTAATGATTGCTATCGGGATGTGAAGAGACTTTCAACCAACATAGCAAAAAAAATTTCTGAAGACAATCACCTATTGCACCTTTAAAGTAACAAAATCTAATTTTTACCTTAAATTGGTATAAAATATCTGATAACAATAATAAGAAACAGAATAGTTTATATAAACATTATTCACGTGTTGTGTCATGCAGGGACTTCTGTGACTGTTTTCTGTCTTTACAATAAATTATAGTTTTTACTCACCAAAAACATTTATTTATAGTAAAATTAAATATAGTGCAATGTTTACCATTTACAGTTTACGCCATATGATCAAAAATTACACAGTTTTAATAGTATAGTTTTACAGTTCAATGCTTGACAGACAAATCACCTGCTTATGTTGAATTGTGGAGCAGGTTTGCAGGAATGCTTAATGTCTTTAGAAAGCACATTTAGGATGACAATGTAAATGTACAGACAAAGACGGTGAATAGTGTTTATTACTTGTGGCACAGTAGTTTGGCTGTTATTCATAGCAACCCCCCCATCTGATGGTGAGAATCACACATCTTTGTCCAATTTTCAAGATGCGTTTGGGATTAACCCTGCAGTACTGTCTGTCATGCTATATTTTAAATGAATCAACCGTGCATTTCTTATTATTGAGGTATTGATAGGCATGCATAAAAAATGGCCAATTGCTTTTTAACGAGGATTTATCCTTTTAATAGCACAGCAGTTTTCCCTACAGAGGTTGATCTGTCATCCAGACAAGAAAGACAGCCAGCCAGTAGTACAATTGTTTTCCTCAGCTGGTTCCCTTGGCAACTGTCTTGGAGTATTTATCAGTTTGGAGAGGTTTTACCTCTTCAATCCCCCTTTTCACGTACCATTGCTACAGAGACTGATTAAAGACCCTTAATGTCTATTTTAACATAACCTCTCAGAATTTGACTGACTCTTTATATGGATCATCTTTTTATTGCACTTTCAGTGTAGAGTTCCTGATTCATCTAGATTCTTATCTCTTTAATGAAATAGATAGGGAAAGGCATGAGTGGTTTGAATCCCCTCGTATTCATATGAGAAAATGTAGCACAGAATGATTTCTGCATGACCTAATAGGCTGTTTAAATCATGCAGAGGGAAATTGGTGCAATGAAGTTTACCAATAGGCTTTAACGGGGTTAGAAATGAGCATTATGTGCAGTGAACCGTGCTCATATCCTCCACTGGCAGCTCAGTATCTTTAGTCAGCTCAATGTTATCACTAGCCAACGATCAAAGTTCATTTGGTGCTAAATATCTGATCGGGATTATGATGATGATTTCACAAGCACAAACCAAAATTGGTACTATCTTTTTTTTTTTTTTTATTATGATCAGTCAAAGATTAGTTAATCACGTTTTATCATCTCTGAAGTTTGGAAATGAGCTGTATTGTGGATGTAGATGCTTTCATGTCTTGTTGCTTACTTCTGCTGATGTTATCCAGATCCTTCAGCGAGGGGAGCCGCTCACACGGCTGGGTTACGTAACACCAGAAAATTAGCATTTAAAAAATGGCTTCGCGGTTGGTGCTGTTGCTCATTGCTCTCTGGGGCCACTGGCTTTAGTTCACACTCTGAGCTGAGAGGAAGAGGAGCAGGGGGATTGGTGGCGGCTTGGAGTTGTGTAATCCAGCACAGGCGGCTATTGTTGGCTTTGAAATGGTTCCCCAGCACAGTGACCACTCGGAGACCCCTGATGAATATTGATTAGCTGCGCTGGAGTTGAGAGAGAATTAAATGTGATGTGAGCAAGGAGTGTCGGTTTGATTTTTATGCTGAAAATAAGCAGATAAATGAAAGCTCATGTAATGTTTTTAAAGGACCTCGAAGGTGGTTGTGGATTTGCTGTGTTTTTATTGCCTGTACAGTCCTCTCTCATACTATCATCAGGGATCAATAATAATGATTTTTTTTTCTTTGAGGTCGTTTGGTCAGCCAGTTGTTCAAATTTATCTTTTATTATTTAAACTTTTTTTTTTTAACTTTTTTTATTTTAACAGCTTTATTTGCTTTTTGCTTTTAATATGCAATAATTGTTAGACATTACTAGAAATACAGCTATATTCTATATGATGTTCAATGACAGATTCATAAAAATTCATAAACGCACATCCCGAGTTTTCACTGACAGTGTCCAGACTGTATTAAACTTGGACATGAAGCTGACCCACGAAACTTTGACAATAAATCATTTCAAAGATTTATTCCACGCGCTTTTTTCCCGTCAGCATTCACTGTCGCTATCAGTCAATGAAACAGAATTAGTACCTATCACTAAAGAAAGGAAAATCAACTCCATCAGTCAAGTTGTTAACCCTTTTTGCTTGCTGCATCCTCACAGGCGCATGACAACAGGCTTGTGTAACACATATTTTCAGAACCAGTTCTATCCGGTCGATGAGCCGTCTGGTTGGGGTGCTTCTGAGAGAGGAGCGTCTGCATTTTTCTTGCTTCTGTCGCTTCGATTGCATAAGCATCCTCAAATCTGGAGCACATGAGAGATGCACTTTTTGCTTCTCCTCTCCTACACATGAGTAAAGATGCTGTGGATCCGCTCCGATGTCCAGGAGGCGGCCAGTTCTTCCCTCTGAATTGATTCCTTTGAACAAGCAAACACATAAGACTAGCTTCTTTTCAATAGAGCTGGAAGACTGATTCTCAGCTTTCCAGTGTCCAGACTGTGAGGAAAACATACACCATGACATTTAAACTAAGGAGGAACAATACTGGTAATAAACAAAACAAGGTGTTTAATTTAGCCAAGAATATTTTGTGCATAATAATTGCATGCCGTCACCATGCTGCTCCTTTCCTAAGCATATGCTCACTCATTATGAGAGCTGAAGATATGTTGGGATTCCCTCAGGCATTGGATTTTCCCTTAGGCAGGACTATTCGTCCCAATTAATCTTAGCGCTGAAGTGTGACCGAGTGAGCTCGGGTGAGCTTCTCTGAACCCTTTGCCTGTTGGGAAGGTTTAACGGTACTTGAAAGTCACAGCGTTAGTCACTTGTCTGCTGCCCCCAGCCTTGTCCTCACAAGATTCACCATCCCAAGAAACGACTGTGATGGTTCTGCCGTGCAAAAAGATCATCTGAGGGCCAGTGAGCGTCTAAGCCATGTGGTAATTAACACCAATTAATCGTGCTTTAATTAAGAGGCGTGATGGCCGACTGTCAGGACCACTGGAGTAGGACAGGATTGATGGGCATGGCTGAACCTGCTGCTCAGGGAAAGAGGAACTGTCTGTGGTACTGAAGCCAGATCCCAGGACTGTCACTTTGCAGACTGTAAGATTTGCTCCCATCTGGTTGTTAATCGGTTTCTGATTAAAAACATTTCAACACAAAGGCGTAAATGGTGATGTTAAAATACTTCCTTCTGTCCCAAATGAATATGCAAAGACAGCTATTTGTAGAAACAAGCTGTTTGTAGGTTGATTCCACTGAATATTGTGAACACAGTGGCTTCATTCGAAACCGCATACTTCCATACTATTTAGTAGGCAAAAAGCAGTAGACGAAGGATAAGTATGCATGAAATCTCAATATCCTCAAAAGAGTAGGCGGGAGAGATTTACTTGGATGGGGCACAATTTCTCGTGAGATTCGGGCGTACGTATACTTAAGTATCGTTTGAATATGCCTACTTACCTACTATATAGTAAGCGAGAGATCCCCGGATGGCCTACTGCGTCCCGCCCAGACTCCGAAGTGCCAATCGAGGGATACTTTTCAATCCCAGAAGCCCACGCGAGAGGATACGTCATCATCGAACGTGACGGAGAACAACGACGCGGGTGTTTTCAAATGTGAGTATTACAAACCAAAACACGGTTCCTTGTGTTAAAATCGCATTTGTTAAGCTACTGTAGAGTAAACTGTTAGCTTGTTGAGGGTGTAAGACGCTGGACAGTAACGTTATAGTATATTTGTGATTTTTCTATAAAAACATGTTTTATGTATAGCGAACAGGAGAGCTCCAGTAAACACACGTATGTCTGCAAAGTGAATTTACATAAACCATTTACATCTTAAATACGATTACTAATAGTCTATTTAATACGTGACAGGACAATGTTTGAAAAGAATTGCATATGAGCATATCACAACATGAACAGACATCTGAGTGAGAGATATGTGTGTTATTTTGTAGAATTCACTGTTGTCAACACTGCTTTAGATGAATGTAAGTAATGTGCATAAAGTAACTAAACATAAGTTATATGTATTATCTGTCCATTAGTATTGTTGATAAATTAAGGAGCATTTGTGCTAGATAAATTGTTAACCCATCAGCAACTACCTCAACATGTAAATATAGTATTGATCAGATAAATGGCAGAGGTGACTGAATCTTGTCTGGATGTTACAGGGACAGATGAGACACCTGTGTTTATCCGGTGAAGAGTGACTGATGAAGGAATGCTGCCATCAGACAAAGGCTCTCAGTGAGTATACTACAGACGTCAATAAAACATCTTTTAAATTTTAAATTGTAGTTTATTTTAATTATTGTAATTTCATACAGAGCTATTACAGCACTTTTCTGATTCTTGATTCCTGTGCATTTGCTGCAGATCTTCTGTGGTGGAGCAGGACCTGCAAGGAAAGGTGATGGCAGCATTTGTTAAACAAAAAACGGGGGAAAACCTGAAACAAAAATATAAAGTAAGATAATTTTGTTACTTCTAATACAAAAATCAAATGACATTGTGTTGTTTGTAGGATCTGATATGTCTGCATACTGGTGAGGATGGTGAAGTCCACAGCATCATCCTGGAATTGGTCCAGTGCCATGGATGAGACGCTCCATCACTCCACCTGCCCTTACTGCCTCATCTGGACCGGATGCTGCTGTGGTCTCTTCCTCCTCAGTGACCCCAGAGCCAGCGAGAGCATCTAGAGAAAGGCCAAAAGACATTGAGGATGTGATTTTGGTCAAGTTTGTTCTGCTGGTTTCTGTTCATACAACATCAGTCAATGAAACCTGAGTATCAGAAGCTTCAAAGTTTCAAGTTTTACTCTTGTTTAAATGTTTTACAGGTAGTGGTGTTCATGGAGAGCAGGCACACAGGTGTTTAGAGCAGACACAGCGATAGCCAGATTGTCCCGCACATGTTCTCCTGCTCTTGCTTCAAGGTTGTGTGGTTCAGGGGCCGTCATCATGGTCTTCTTCATCCTCTCTGTGCACTCAGGCAATGATCGCATTGATGTCCCTTTCTCATCCATGATCAGATTCAGTCTGACTGCAGCAATGAGGGACGTGATGGACAGCAGAGACAGGTGAAGGTGGGCTTGGTGGTCAGCTGCTTCATCAGAATTAAGCTGCAGAATTGACACAGCTGTGTTGAGATGGCAGTATATGGGATCTGTATATACATGATTGTTAGAACAATAAGTTTGAATAAAACTTTGTGTCGTTGCCTTGTGTATATATATGTGTTTATTGTGATTGTTACTTTTCATTCTTTTACTCATTTATTCATGTTTCCTGTTGTTGTCAGTAAATAAAATATAATTATTTCATTAACATGCATTTGTACAAAATTGAAAGGATTTTTAGGCTGGTTTGGCTATTGCTACCGGAATGGTGAATCCATTAAAACTCATTCAGTCATCAATCTCATGTTTCCAGTTTATTTCTCAACATGTAGGAGTAGACATTTCTCTGATACCAAGTGCTGGTAATTGTTGGTTTGTTGTCATCAACACAACAATTCCACACAGGCCATGTGAGTAGAGAGACAGCTTCTCACACAAACAGAGGCTTGATTAGTAAAAGACCACAGGTGATCTTATCAGGACTCAGTCAACCAATCAGATCACAGTATAATTTTCTACAGCCGCCCCCAAATGTGTTAACATTTGCATACAAGAAAATTCATACTACTGTACTTTCACCATCAATCAATTCAGGAAGAACAATTAAACGGCTGACTGGACGAATTAAATGCTTCCCATCACTCAGAATTTCAGCAACTCTTATTCTCCCATCAGAACTTGATAAAGTCTTACTAACGGTCCCGACCAGCCAGCGTCCACGAGGAAGCTGGGGGTCCACAATCATAACCTTCGTCAAAGGCACAATAGGATTGCCATCAAATTTCCACTTTTGACGAATCTGAAGATTCGGAAGATAATCCTTAATGAAACTGGCCCAGAATCGATCTGCAAGAACTTGACTGTGTCTCCACTTTCTACGGGTAAGTAGCTCTGAATCTGCATACATCACTTGCGGGAGAGATGCATCTCGCCGCCCCATCAATAAAATATTTGGGGTAATGGGATCAAGATCTGAAATATTCGAAGATACGTAGCCAAGAGGTTTTGAGTTTAACAACTCCTCAATTTCAACAAGCACAGTATACAGAACTTCCTCAGAAACAACTTGTGTTCCCAGAACCACTTGTAACGCGGTCTTAACAGATCGTATCTCTCTTTCCCAAGTACCTCCAAAATGGGGAGAGTATGGTGGATTAAAGGAGAATTTAATTTGTTGGAGGGCAAGCATCTCCTGAAAAAAGGGACTAAGCTGAGAAAATGCTGTCCGAAGTTCTCTTTCTCCTCCCTTAAAGTTAGTCCCTTGATCAGACAATATTTCATAGGGCCGACCTCTGCGAGCTACAAATCTTCGCAAAGCCAAAAGGAAACTATCTGTGTCCATACCCGAAAGTAGCTCCAAATGAATACACCGTGTTGTCTGGCATTTAAATATAATGCCCCACCTTTTCTCATGACGGCGACCTATTTTGATGCTTAAAGGCCCGAAACAATCCATACCCGTTGACCAAAAGGGAGGCTTATACAATCGTAGTCTGGACACCGGTAGATCAGCCATTCTGGGGACTGAGGGCATACCTTTCCATTTCCTACACTCAAGACATGACCTCTGAATTTTCTTTATTAACTGTCGCCCTCTCAAAACCCAGTATTTCTGACGAAGATGGGCGAACACTCTTTGTGGTCCTGAATGACACAAAATTGAATCAAAGTCAGCAACTAAAAGTTTGGTAATATGATTCTTTGGGTCTAAAACAATGGGATGTATAGCTTCAGAATCCAAATCTTCACTTTGACGGAGTCGTCCACCCACTCTTATCAGCTCTGTCACTGGATCATACTCGGGTGCCAAGTGAACTAAACGGCTTTGTCGAGGAACTTCATGACCATCCTTAAGCAGTTTATATTCCTCAGGGAAATCCTCCATCTGGGCTTGACGCAGGAGATGCAATTCTGCTTGCGTTTGGAAAGGTTTAGTGTCGTCGCCAGAAACCAAAGAGAGAGTTTCAACTGTCGCTGCAATCAACTCTGACCAGGTATTAAATTGAAGCTTATCAGAAGCTGGAGAGTTTACTGGTACCCGATTAAGTCCACAGAACAAGGATTTTCTAAGTTCTGTACCAACCTCATCCAGACTTGAAGCTGGCAATTTTGGCCATTGCTGAGAGTTCAAGTGTAAAAAGGTAGGTCCTTGAAACCAAGAACTTGTAGCAGACAATTCAGAAAGCTTCTTGCCTCGAGTGATGTCATCTGCTGGATTGTTTGCAGTGTCAACATATCTCCATTGATCCGGTCTAGTATATTCAAGAATCTCTGTAATGCGATTGGCCACAAAGATCTTGTACCGGCAGGATTCAGACTGGATCCAAGTCAACACAGTTGTAGAATCGGACCATAATGTCACTGCTTTGATATCCAAAGTGAGTTCCTGTTGCAACAAGTTTGCTAGCTGAGCTCCGGTCAGAGCAGCACACAGTTCTAAACGAGGAATAGAAATGGTCTTCTTTGGTGCTACCCTTGAACGAGCCATGACAAGAGAAACAGAAATCTGACCATCTCCACTAATCAGTCGCATGTAGGCAACTGAGCCATACGCCTTCTCAGATGCGTCGCAGAATATATGAAGCTCTCTTCTAATTGGATCTTCCCAGTTCTTTCTTGGACCATACCACCGTGGTACTTGGATTCTAACCAGATCAGGTAACTCACTTTCCCATGCAAACCAGGCTGCCCTTATTCCTTCTGGAATATCTGGATCATCCCATTCTCTGGTAGGCTTCATCCATAACTGTTGCAAAAGAATTTTAGCTCGTGTCGTGAATGGAATGATGAAACCCAGTGGATCATACTGACGAGCAAGTATTCGATACAAAACACGCAACGTTAGAACATCATACTCCACTGGACGATGCTTATAACTCAAAGTATCCTGCAAGCAGTACCAACTCAATCCAAGTGTACTCTCGCATGGATCGGTGCAGTCACGGCTCAACCATAGATCAGTGTCTACTGAACGTGCATCAGTTGGTAAATGGCTCACCACTGGGATTTGATTACTGGCCCATTGCCGAATTTCAAACCCACCTTCAGCTAACAAAGAACGCAAATCCATGAGCATCTTTTTTGCTTCTTGACTCGTTGGGAAACTTTGCAAACAATTATCCACATAAAAGGAATGCAGAACAGAAGATTGGATATCTTGAAATTCGACCGGAAGGTTTTGCACACATTTCTGAAGGGCATACGTAGCGCAACAAGGGCTACAAGTAGCACCAAATGGCAAAACCTGCCATTCATAAACATCTGCGGAGTCATTTCTTCTCATATTTCGCCATAAGAAACGTAACAGTGATGAATCAGAAGGCAAGAGGTGGATTTGATGGAACATAGACCTGATGTCTCCGCTGATAGCAACCGGATGTTCTCTAAACCGTAGTAGGACTCCAATCAAGGAAGGACCCAACACTGGTCCAGGTAACAAATATGCATTCAGACTCTCACCTTGATACTGATAGGAACAATTAAATACCAAACGGTGCTTGCCATTATGTTCCACAAGATGGTGAGGAATATACCAAGCTTCATCACTGAATTCAATCTCATTAGGCTCCAGCTTTTTCACACATCCAGCTTCAACGAGTTTCTGAATCTCTTGCTCATAAATAACCGCACGATCTGGATCCTTAGCCAGCTGTCTTTCCAGTCGACGCAAAGCTGGCATTACTGCCTCGGATGGTACTTTAAGTACTGGTGCATTCTTAGCTCGCAGTAAAGGAGTCACATATCTTCTAATTCCATTAATTTCTTCACACTTTGTTTCCCGTTCCAAGAACTCGAGAGCTTCCTTATCTTCCTTAGAACGCAGGGCATGCTTTGGAGTTTGAGAGAAAGGAAGTACATCAACTTTCCATAATTTCTCCACATCCTGGTGCAACTGATCCATGGATAGTGAAGCTTGGAAGAAACACTGCGTGATTGAATTAGTCTTCTCACCCAAAGAAGTCGGTCCCTGCAATGTCCACCCCAGGCGAGTATGTAAAGCAGCTGGACTTCCAGGAGGACCGAAACGTATTCGCTCTTTGGAACAAAGAAGATGAGGATAATCAGCTCCCACTAATAACAAAGGTTTCACCTTCTGAAACTCTTCCAGAGGGATGCCTCTTAGATGTTGATAGCGTCGCTGGAGCATCTGCACTGGGTAAGTCTGTTCAGGTAGATCAAGCATTTGAGCAGTAAAGGCTCCTCGTATTTGGTATTGACTCTGCTTATGATCAGCTGACGAAATTGAAAAGGAAACATTTGCACCTTCAATTTTCTCTGAGCCTTGCCGGATGGTTCGAATAACCAATGACTCTGCCTCCCCATGAAGACCTAAAAATTCTGCCGCAGAAGACATAAGCATGGTTCTTTCTGAACCGTCATCTAATATGGCATACGTCTCCAGAGTCTTTCCTTGATGGCTTAGAACTACCTTCACAATTTTCAAAAGAACAGAGTTAAGACCACTTGGTCTGCTCAAATAATATATCCCAGAATCAGGTTTGTGTACATTCACATCATGCAATATTCCTAGATGACGATTCTGACATTTTGGACATTTTCTTTGCAGGTCACAACTAATCGCTCTATGGGCCCAACCACATCTCCAACAACGATTGTTATCAGCAATCCACTTCCGTTTTGCTGCTGTATCAAAATTCTGGAATTCAGAACATTGACTAAGATGATGATCAGTATGACAACAGTAGGCACAAGATGGTTTACGGCCCTCATTCCTTTCCTGTGATCTAATAATTTCAGTCTTCCTTTTCTGAGTGGGTACATTTACTTCTGGACTTACCCTATGAAGGAAAGCAGCTGACTGAAATTGGGACTTGGTAGGCCTCCCTTCTCTTATCTGGGACTTCACACCCTTTGATTGTTCAAATACTTGGACAGCTAGATTCTGACATTCTGATTCCTCTTCCAACCAGACAGAGAAACTAACCAAGTCATAGGGCTCATCTGGTCGAGTGGTTTTAGCATATCTTGCAAAACTAGCGATCTGCTGAGCTGGAAGCTTACTAAGCAATTGATGGACATGTGATGCGCAGAATAACTCTTTTGCTCCTTCATGATCCCAGGACTGAAGCATGCCAACAAGAGCTTGAACTCGTACAGCAAATTGACTAAACCCATCGGGATCTCCTGATCGTACAGCTGACAAGTTCTTAATAGCAGCAATCTCCCGAAGCACCAACTGATGGGGTTGGCCATACCTTTTCTGGAGAGCCTTCAAAGCAGTAGTGTAAGGCTGAGAATGATAGGCATAAGCCAAGGCTAAATGTCGGGCTGCATCAAACTTCAAATGATCCAGAAGAATGTGATACTTATATTGCTCAGTTTCCTCTAAGGGCATCAAATTCTTCAAAGCCATGTTCAACATGGCAAACTCATAGGGGTCATCACTCTTCAAATACGGAAATGAAAGTCTTTCGATAAGGGCTGACCTTGAGGGCTGTGAAGCAGGCATCTTTGTCTGAGGCACTGTCACTGCTGTTGGAATTGACGTACACTGATCAAGTACCATCTGTTGTACTCCAGTTGGAGGAAGTGCAGATGTTTGATTCATATCTCGTTGCTGCTCTTGAGGTACTGAAGCAATGATATCTCTGGAGGTAAAAGGATTCGAGATAGGCATAGTGGAAGGATTAGCTTGCTGCTCCCTTACTGTTCCAGTTTGATGTTGCAAGGAAATTTGATGAGGATTACCAAAATATGCATAGGGATGTCCAACTAATAGATCTCTTGGATGCAATGTTGCAGCTCTAAATGGATCACAATTAAGTGAAGTGTATTGGCCAAGAGATGGATACGATACTGGATAAGGAAAATCAGGCAGGTTTGGATGCCTTAGTCCTCCACTTGGATAGAGGGGGGGCAGCAGCCAACTTGGAGGCATCCATGGATTCCCAGGCATAAGGAACACATTTCCCTGCATTTGATCAGCTGGAAAAAGGCTTTGATCCCTTCCTACTTGTTGATCACTGGAATCAAACCCTGAATTAATTTGATGACTGACTGAAGATAGCCATGGTAGACCATTACGTTGCTGAGTCAAACCTGCACCCATTACATCAGGATCCACAGCAGATTGGAACCTAAGGTTTTCTGAGGGACGAAAGGAAGGTCTAATAGGGGTACATGGATTAGAAAGCTGTGGTGGCATCTCTGTAGCAAAAGGTGCGGATAAAATAGGCATTGGAGAGACAAGCGGCACATCCTGAGACGGAGGCATGGTAATTGGTTCACTAAACTTTGGTGGCATAGAAGACACATTTCCCTGCTCAATTCCATGTTGACGTATACGTTCACTTAACTCATCCACCATAGGATTTCCGAGGTTTACCTCATGTTGTTGGTTCAGTTGGGTTGGAACTTTCGACTCTTCATTCGAACTGCATTCAGAGCTAGTAGAAGATGAAGATCTTTTCCTTTGCATATCCTTCATCATTTGTCCCATATCCAACAACATTCCCTTCATCTGCTTAATCTCCTCAGATAAAGACTTCACCTCATTTTGAGTTGCAGTAATGGAAACTCCTTGAGATGTAACCTGCTGACTCAAATCCTCTGGCTCTTGTGCCAGTTGCCCTCTTGAAAGATTTGACTGAGCCATCACATAATCTTGCTGCCATCTTGGAGGCTTTACAATCCTTGACGAACGCTTAGGTCTTACACAGTCATCCTCAGTATCCATTCTAGCAGCCTATTCCGGCTCGAAGGACCATGTACAAAATTGAAAGGATTTTTAGGCTGGTTTGGCTATTGCTACCGGAATGGTGAATCCATTAAAACTCATTCAGTCATCAATCTCATGTTTCCAGTTTATTTCTCAACATGTAGGAGTAGACATTTCTCTGATACCAAGTGCTGGTAATTGTTGGTTTGTTGTCATCAACACAACAATTCCACACAGGCCATGTGAGTAGAGAGACAGCTTCTCACACAAACAGAGGCTTGATTAGTAAAAGACCACAGGTGATCTTATCAGGACTCAGTCAACCAATCAGATCACAGTATAATTTTCTACACATTAATTCATTGCTTGAATGAAAATTGAGATGTATTCACTTTGGCTGCATTTGTCTAGTGTATATTCATGCATATGGCATATTATTTAAAAAAATACATTTTGCTTGTTTTACTAAGACATAATTTTCAGTAAAAACTAATTATGTATATATTGGTCAGCATTTATCATTATTATTGTAGTGTTGGTAATAGCTACTAATGCATTCTGGGGTCGTCATCTTTTTTAAGTAGTAACACTTACATTTTTCCAGTAAAAAATAAACAGTCTTCTCTAAAGGTGAGATCTTCGAGCAGCTGCACTACATCTCCTTTATGCAGACATTGCAAACACTGTAAAGGCTGAGGAAAACAGTACTAGGTATGGTTGTCAAGTTACTGATGCTATGAGGTGTTAGTGCACCTCTCCCTTTTATCTTTTTTTATTATTATTATTATTGCACAACTTATAATTGCATACAAGATCAGGGGAAGATGGTTGTATGTTTTACAATTAAAAATCATAATGACAAAAAAAGGAAAACATAAATATAATGGGTTTGCATACATCAAAGTATGAGATTACACAGAAAAAAGCACAATGACAAGGTTAAATATATTTGAATATTTGTTGTTGTTTTTGTTATTTATAAGCCTGAGGGATGAAACGAGACTTAAATTCAACAAGAAACATCAACATATTTACAGATTTAAACCTGTCGCTCGTATCTTTTAAGTTGTTGCATTTGTTAATGTCATAGGTCACATGATAACTTCAACATGGCGCATTGTACTCATACTCAACGAGATTTGGCTGTAGAGTATGTACTCTTTTAGCGCTCGTTAAGTAAGTACTTATTGAAATTAAGTACTTACTGAGTATGTGGTTTCGAATGCAGCCAGTGACTCTGCCGTGCTGTCTGAACATTGCTCTGATTATTTGAGTGTCCAGAACAGGCCAGTGTATCATCATTTCATCCAGTGTGTTGAGTTTGGGGCAGAACTATCTGTTTGTCTGACTTATGCCAAATTTCTAGATGATATATTGTATGGAAGATTTTCATTTACATACACATTTTTTTGTATTTAATTAATTTTAAATTTTATTTATTTATTATTTTTATACATTTTACATTTTATACATTTCTAATGCATTTTGCTATTTATATTATTTTTGTGGTATTTTATAAAAAAAATCTAAGAAATGCTTTATATACAAACCCGATTCCAAAAATTACGAATAAAAAAGGAATGCAATAATTTACAAATCTCATAAACTTATATTTTATTCACAATAGAATATAGATAACATATCAAATGTTGAAAGTGAGACATTTTGAAATGTCATGCCAAATATTGGCTCATTTTGGATTTCATGAGAGCTACACATTCCAAAAAAGTTGGGACAGGTATCAATAAGAGGCCAGAAAAGTTAAATGTACATATAAGGAACAGCTGGAGGACCAATTTGCAACTTATTAGGTCAATTGGCAACATGATTGGGTATAAAAAGAGCCTCTGAGAGTGGCAGTGTCTCTCAGAAGTCAAGATGGCAAGAGGATCACCAATTCCCCCAATGCTGCGGCGAAAAATAGTGGAGCAATATCAGCAAGGAGTTTCTCAGAGAAAAATTGCAAAGAGTTTGAAGTTATCATCATCTACAGTGCATAATATCATCCAAAGATTCAGAGAATCTGGAACAATCTCTGTGCGTAAGGGTCAAGGCCGGAAAACCATACTGGATGCCCGTGATCTTCGGGCCCTTAGACGGCACTGCATCACATACAGGAATGCTACTGTAATGGAAATCACAACATGGGCTCAGGAATACTTCCAGAAAACATTGTCGGTGAACACAATCCACCGTGCCATTTGCCGTTGCCGGCTAAAACTCTATAGGTCAAAAAAGAAGCCATATCTAAACATGATCCAGAAGTGCAGGCGTTTTCTCTGGGCCAAGGCTTATTTAAAATGGACTGTGGCAAAGTGGAAAACTGTTCTGTGGTCAGACGAATCAAAATTTGAAGTTCTTTTTGGAAAATTGGGACGCCATGTCATCCGGACTAAAGAGGACAAGGACAACCCAAGTTGTTATCAGCGCTCCGTTCAGAAGCCTGCATCTCTGATGGTATGGGGTTGCATGAGTGTGTGTGGCATGGGCAGCTTACACATCTGGAAAGGCACATCAATGCTGAAAGGTATATCCAAGTTCTAAAACAGCATATGCTCCCATCCAGACGTTGTCTGGGTACAAAACCATCTTGAAGGGTACAAAACCATCTTGCCTACCAATATTCAAGAAAATGCCACCAGATTCATTGGTAAGTGCTTCATATTGCATCAGGACAATGACCCAAAACACCCTGCCAGTTCAGTCAAGGAATTTATAAGGGCAAAGAAATGGAAAGTCTTAGACTGCCCAAGTCAATCTCCAGATTTAAATCTGATTGAACATGAATTTCAGCAGCTGAAGAGGAGAGTAAAGGCAGAAACTCCCCAAAACAAGCAACAACTGGAATTGGCTGCATTAAAGGCAGGGAGAAGTATTTAAAAGGATGAGACCAAGAGTCTGGTGATGTCTATGGGTCACAGACTCACTGCTGTGATTGTGCGCAAGGGATCTGCAACTTTAATCTTTTATATCTGCCTTATGTTCAACTGTCCCAATACTTAATAAAAGAGCTGTTCTTTTTATTTGGTAAAACATCTGTGTGTTGAAACGGCTAATAATAAAATGTGACATTCTGTAGTTTTGTCTCATATTCATCTTTTAATCGTATGCAAATGTCTTGACTCCACAGCCAACAGAGCAATTTTGTCTTTACTGTTCCAATACTTATGGATCTCTCTCTCTCTCTCTCTCTCTCTCTCTATAAAATACTTTTTACAATTTTATTTTTGTAAATTAAGTCCATAATATTGGTCAAGATTTCAATAGTAACTTTCATTCTCCGTATTCTTTAAAAATAACAATAATAATATAAAGGACCTCTGTACAGTAAATTACCTGTGCTGTGGTTGGCTAAGCTCAACACACTGGTGTGGGTCACACTGGCCAGATGAGTTAATACTAATGAATGATATGTAAATGTGGGTGGTAATATGTTAATGTGAGCATGGTTCTGATGTCGCAACCACAAATATGTCTGAAATACTGTTTTTGTAGTTTAAGATCTCCAGACGTATATAGAGTGGTATATAATAGTGTAATTAAATAGTATATTAAACATTTGTATTTCCAAAGATCAAAGTAATTTATTTTAATGTCACAAGACTGTAAATATCATGACCTGGAGATTGTATTATCTACCAGAACGTCTTTTGATTGTGACATTTTCGTAAGCCATATCGGCTTCCCACTCCCTGTAACTCTCTGTATCTTATCTCTGTCTTTGTCTTTCCTCAGGTGAAGTGAAAGGCAGGTGCTGTGTGCTGTCTCTCTCTCACTCTTCATCTCTGTCTCCGTGAGTGCTACACATGGCTTCCTCACTCCTAACCCGCCAGCTGGCCATCTCCCTTCAGCAAAACCTGCGTCTCGCCGCTCAAGGTAAAAATACCATGGAGAGATGGAGGACTAAGATACCCTCCAGTCTAAAAAGCTTGTTTAACTTCCCGGTCAGATAGAGGACAGAGACTGTAATGTTCTCAACCTACCAGTAACCCTCAAAGAGAGCTGGAGTTGTCACAGAGACTTTATCGAAGTGATGCAAGACCACGCTCAGCTTAGGAAGTGAGACGCTTCCTTTAAAATGATAATGATGTGTAGTTATGGAGCCGAATGTTGAGAGGGATGCAGTTCAAAATTTCTTAACCATGTAAATGAGTTACTGGTATCTGGTTTTGTCCAGCTTTGGCTAATGAATTCTGCATTCGTAGAAAAGTCTGTGCATGTCTCGTCCTTCAGTGGCTAGTCACGCTGATTCAATCTTCCCAGCATCCTTCATTAATCAGTAGCTCAGTAGTGAAATGTCCCATTCACTTCTGTAAACTTGTGTATCCCCTCAAGAGGTTACTACTGTTCAAATATGGCTAGAAAAACTGGCTGTTTAGATACATTTGTTGACCACTATTCAAATATACTGTAAGAGTACAAAAGGTCTTACAGAGTTCAGTTACTTTGAGATGTCATATAAACAACTAAAATGCATTGCTAAGCATTTTTAGGAAGTTACTTTAACTGAAACTGACTCAACCTTTCATAGTTCAAGAGGAACTGAGAAAGAATGATTCATTCCAGCACCTATTGAAACCTGTACCTTTTTAAAAAGTGAATATGCTTCATGTATTATAATTTAAGGACAAATATATATATATATATATATATATATATAAGGACACCAGATTGGATCATTTACACATGAGCAAGAAATTACTAAATAATTCAAGTAAGCATGTTGGTTTTAATTTAGTGCACAGCACTCGGGGCCATGGACTAAATGGTAACATCTGCTCAAATCAAAGTAGTGAAATGATATATGATTTCAGTTAAATGTGATATTAATGGGGTTTTCTTGTAATAGGATTGCCATTTTTGTAATAAGAGCTTATTTTTGGGTGAAGCAATATTTAACCCAGCATATTAAGTCATGATGGGGAAAATGTACTGCATAATAACATTAACCGAAATGATTAAAATATGCAGTCTTATTTATTCATTAATTTTGCAATAGGTTCCAGATATGTCAGCAAAACTGCCACAAAGACAGTTTCAGAGTTTGAATATGATGCCCCATCCATGAAAACTGCTGTGCCAGGTCCAAAGTCTCAGGTACACTCTCAGAATTGTTACACTTTTACCATGAGATTTGTCACTAGATTGCAGTGTGATATGTCTCTGTTGGAAATAAAACTAATTTATTTAGTTTTTATTGGTATTTTACTGTAGGTTCCTTACATATAAAAAAAATCAGAAGTTTGGACACACGTCTTATTACTTTTTCCCATATTTCAAAATAAATAAATAAGAATTAACACAAATGGAAGAAAATGTAATTATGTTGTAAGTAATCACACTTTGCTTTGATAACACCGTTTTTACACACACATTTTTACAGCCTAATTCATGAGGTGCATCCTGATAAAATTTCCAAACAGTACTGAAGGGGTTCCCTTGTTTGCCTAACACTTGTTGGCCGGTTTCCCTTCTCTGTCCGGTCCAAGTTTCCATTAAAAAAAAAAAAGAAAGAAAGAAAAATCTTAGTTTTGTGAAGTAATAGAATTTTACTAATTTTAAGTCAAGTCAAGACAAATCAAGTCACCATTATTTATATAGCGCTTTTTACAATGCAGATTGTGTCAAAACAGCTTTACAGTATTAAACAGGGAAACAGTGTGGTGAAATAGTGTTCGTCTGTGCTCCTCTGGCCAGACAAAACCAGCAGGTTAATTCTTAAAGCTTAAGCACTTAAGCATAAGCGTATTTAAAATCATAAGAAAAATAACTTGTGTCCAATCTTTGTGTTTGAAGCATCTTTCAATAATATTGCAGAACAGAATGGCTAATAGATTCATTTCTCTCATTCAACAGGAGCTGCTGAGACAACTCGCAGAGATTCAGGTGAGATCGACATGGAAACGAACTTTGGTGTTTGCTCAGTCAGTACACAGACAAATGTACATTTGCAAACTTGTTATGCAATCAGACTGAGGTCTTACAGACTCTGTTACATTGCCAGTGCCGATCAGGTGCAGTTCTCTTAATGATTTAAGTATAATGAGTCACTTTTTCAGACAGTACCATACAAAACAAACAAACAACTATATGAGAAACATTAACAGCAGTAAAGCTAAAGTGTGACAGCCCTCTGATGTGACGTCCAGCCATATTTCAGCCTGCCTGGATTTCTTTTGTTTATTGACTGATGAATGTATTTCGGGAAGTAATTTATCTGCTGTCTGGACTGGCTTCTTGAGAGCCGTCACAGTCATCTTCTGACCACTTTGCTGTGGATGAGCACATAGATGTGAGCTGACAGGCATCGATGAAGCTAATATCACAGATTCGCTTCGCCACAGCTCCTGTGCATGTCTGCTGGCCGCTGTCTGTCTCCCTCGCACAAGAGCAGACATAAGAAGAGTCATAATCTATTCATCAGATGGGCTAAAAATAGATGCTGCATCAGGTTCAAAGCCACACAGGGGGAAAAGGCACTTTCATTAGATAAAGCAATGCTGCTTACAATTTTGCGGTAATAAGTCACAGTGCGAATCATGATATCTTCTGCTTTTTCAGTTGTACTGTGCATGTGAATCCATTAAAGGAATAGTTCACGAAAAAATGAAAATTTGCTGAAAATGTACTTGGGTCATTCAAGATGCCAATGAGTTTATTTATTCATCAGAACAGATTTGGAGAAATTTTTCAGTTGTACTGTGCATGTGAATCCATTAAAGGAATAGTTCACGAAAAAATGAAAATTTGCTGAAAATGTACTTGGGTCATTCAAGATGCCAATGAGTTTATTTATTCATCAGAACAGATTTGGAGAAATTTGGTATTATATCACTTGTGAATGGGTGCCGTCAGAACAAGAGTTCAAACAGCTGATAAAAACATCACAATAATCCACAAGTAACCCACACCACTCCTGTGCATCAGTTAACATCTTGTGAAGCTGCGTGTTTGTGAGAAACAAATCCATCATTAAGACGTTTTAACTATAAATAGTTGCTTCCGGACAAAATACGAGTCCTCTATTCATAATATTGTCCAGTTAAAAAATCATCCCATCTGAATCAGCAGAGAAATATGCACAGATTAAGCACTGTTTATAATTGATTACAGTCTAAAACAGTTATAAATAAATGCATCAGTGGATTTTGGTGTGAAAGAACAACATTTGATGGGCTTTTTTTTACTGAATGAAACATTAATATGAATTCTGGACTGGTCTTTTGGCCAGAAGCGGCATTTTAAAGTTAAAATGCTTTAATGATGGATTTGTTTCTCACAAACACACAGTTTTTCACTTCTCAAGATGTTAAATGATGAACAGGAGTTATGTGGATTATTGAAATGTTTTTTTTATCAGCAACTGATGTAATGTAAAACTGATGTAAATTTTCCCCCAAAAAAATCTTGGGATGCCCCGAGAGTGAGAAAAATTTCATAAATTTTTCATTTTTGGGTGAACTACTCCTTTAAAGAGAATATATTTTCCATTTTTTGAGGGATTAAGTTGTTTTTCTGATGTTCAGTCCCTTCAGCCATTCGCTGACATGCAGCTGAAGCTCTGCCAAAAACACAAATAAATAATAATAATAATATCAGGTATGCAGATGGATCACAAATCACCTTGAAAGCAACATTCAACTCTGCTTGTCTCCTGGTCTGCAGAATGTTGGCGCGATTCATTTCTTCTGCAACTATGAGGAGAGCAGGGGGAACTACCTGGTGGACGTGGACGGTAACCGAATGCTGGACGTGTACACACAAATCTCCTCCATCCCCATTGGTGAGCTCCGTCAATAAGCAGATCCCTTTTACAACACACTGACACATCTAAAACAGGTAAGCAAACATCTTTAAATGAATGTTGTGAGATAGTACTTGCTTTTATCTAGTGTCAGGGGTATTTTGTGTCGCTTGAAGGGATAGTTTACCCAAATAAACCCATTAACTTACCCTCACGTTTAGTTTTAGTAGTTGTAGAACTTCAGCCTGAATGAAATTTGTAAGTGTTGCATTTGCAACTAATAAAATATGAAATGAAAAAAGTCAACTTTTTTCAGCTTTATTTCAATTAATGAAAATGTTTTTTTAATGTTTGTAGTTAACAATAAAAAACACTACACTGGAGATGGAAAGGATCTTAAATCCACCATATAGTTGTTGCTGTGTTGTTCAGTAAATGTGAGCAGTTTCCTGTGGCTTTGCATGAAGGCACGTTTGTTGTGGGGTGATTACAAGTGACTGACAGGATCTAAGGACTTCCTGAGAGGTAGAAAGAGCACCTGTCTTCTGTCTCCATGCTATTGGTTTGGTCCGTTAGCTTGCTTACATTTAATCAACCTCAACAAATTGAGTGAAGCTACTGTCTCTCGCTCTCAGAGATGCCTTCAGGTGGTGACTCAGATTTAATGAGCTCTGATTTCCCTCGCACTTTCTGCTGCTGTATCGTTTTGACAGAAGTGCATTATAGGATATTTTAGTTACATTAGTGTATAACCCACACTCACAATGACAGACGCGTGTATACAAAAGAAATGTAACATTTTCTTCTTGACCACTAAAGCAGCAATAGAAATGAGTTTGTTTCCTTCGTGCATAACGTCAACATGACTGCAATATACCTGTGCTATTACTTAATGTTTTACATTAAGACATTAGAGCTCCTTGTGATCCTGGATCAGCCGTTGGACAGATTTAGCCATCAGTCTGAAAAACAGATAATCTGGCAAAAATGAGAATATCCCTTTTTCAGGTTACTGAAACAGTGGCTGGAGTGTTAAGCTAGTCTGTACTTGCTTGTTAAGAGTTCATGTGAAGGTTATTCCTTTTCTGCAGTACATTTTGTACTCGGTATAGGTATAGGACGTAAATATGCTTGTGTAATTAAAGGAAGTATTTCTATGAAAAACATTTCAGAAATGTGTTCAGGAGGACAGGCTCAGGCATTTAAACTTCATTGATTATTACTTGATAATTAGTGTTGTTTTATTAACACAATAGTGAATACAAAAATCTAAAAAAAAACTTTTTTTCAGAACAATGTACATTTTCATGCAGCATGCATAATGTGTTGTAAATTTTGACTGGTTGATGGAAAAGAAACAACTGTGCATGCCATGCATCTATTTGTGATATTATAATAATAACAAAGGAAACTATTCTAATTTAATCTTAAAGAAATATCATTCCAATTTTTAGCCAACAATTATGATGATGACATGAAAATGTACTGCGTAACAGTACTGACCCATGAGGTAACAGCTGGTGTTTTCCCACAAACGCTTCCATTTTTATGGACAAATGCTTGTTTCAGTTGACCTCACAGGACTGGAAGTGTCAGATGAATGCAGTGGTTAGAACAGAATGAACTCTGCATTAAAACTGAGGTCGAACTGTTGTTCTGTTTCACTGCGTAGTGAGCTTTAGGCATGCTGCTTTAAAAGGTTGTCATCTTAATTATTCTGCCTTTAAACAAGCCTAATTTCTGAGAGATATTTTTCAGAGATTGATTAGAAACCGAACAGTATTTGTGTATTTTTATTATTATTTTTATTGTTGTTGTTCTCCGAATATGCGGACATGCTGAATATCATGGCAGTGATGGATGTATCAGCTGAGTTCAGCTTTCTGTTTTTTGACAGAAGGGAACAACACAGTCCAACAATGTTATGCCACATATCTATAATTCATTTTTTGTGCATTGCCATAATTTGTCTGTTATATGTTCAGTATGTGCAAGAGCTCTCTGCTGGTCATAGCTGGGATTGCTATGCAGAGTTTTATGTAATCACAATTTAAAGAAAGAAAAATAACACTGAATATTGTGTGCACTTACAATTTGGCCAAGACACGTGTTCATGTGAACCTTTTGTGACATTTATTCAGTTTGCTTTGGGTGAGTCTTGTTCTACAGACATAACAGATTATTTCTGGCATTTTTCCCCTTGAGGGGGGACTACATCATCTCTAACTGCTACATTCAACAATGTTTTAAGTAAAGATTATTACAGTTAATAACAAGCTCACTCAACCTTAACTGCATTTTATCTGAGAAGCAAACTAGAATGCAGTACAATTAATTATAAATATGTTAATTATGATTGATTAATCTAATTGTGCACAGTGACCCCAAAATGGGTTTTGGACACTTAAGCCAAACTTTAAATAAATCATCATTGCATTATGTAGTAAAATATCAAACCGTTATTTAAGTTCAATTCTCGGGTAAAACATTTGACAAAATGAAGTTAATTTATACAACTGTAGATGTGCTGTTCAACATATAGACATTTGGACACTTTTTTGAAGGGAATTGACTTTATACATGCACCAAGTAGTTCTGAGAAAAGCCCTAGCATTATATTCCATTTGGTTTGATATTTTGTTATACATTACAATGACATTCATAAGTATTTAACTGTGGCTTTATTAAGCTTCCTAATACTTTTTGGGGCTTTGTATGATAGTAGCTGTGCTCACTGCCACTGTACTTACTGGGAGCGACTATATCAATTATCTACCTAAACTCACTAGCATACAAATACGCTTTGTTGCCTTTGGCTCCAGTTGACAAATGTCAGTTCGACAAAGGTTAATTCAATTGCTGTTTGTTTTGGTTGGATTGTGCATGTTTACACTGTTGAACCTCTGCTGATATCGCAATACATGTATAATGAATAGACTGGCAATATTCTTGATCTTCCTTTCTAGGTTACAATCATCCAGCATTAATGAAAGTGATGACCAATCCAAATAATGTGGTGAGTCCTGTTCAGACTGTGTAATCATTGTTTGTGTGTATTTATAGATTGTAGAATGGAAATTAGATTTGCAGTTTTCTGCCAGACAGATGAGAGATATCTCAGTTTGATACTGATGTGATTTTTACATTCCAATGGCGTACCTCAGTTTGCCCTTACAGAATTAAATTCACTTCCTTTATAATTCATTTTTAGCAAATGGTCTAGAGTTCTTAAGTTTGGGATCTGTAAGATTGCATTTATTTGATCAAAGATATAGTAAAACAGTAATATTGTGAAAAGGTACGATGATTTAAATATCAGTTTTAATGTTTTAAATGTGATTTATTCCTTATGATGACAAAGCTGAAGTTTCAGTATCATGACTCCAGTCTTCAGTGTCACATGATCCTTGTTGTTTTGCTGCTCAATAAACATTTATTCTTATTATCAATGTACAAAACAGTTTAATATGCTTAATATTTTTGTATTAACCATGATGCATTTTTTTCAGGATTTGTTTTTTTTTATGGAGAGTTCTAAAGAACAGCAGCTATGTGAAATAGAGATATTTTGTAACATTATAAATGCATTTGCAGTCACTTTTGACCAAATTAATGCAACCTTACTAAAGTAAAGTACAATTTCTTTCAAAACAAAATCTTTCAGACTCCAAACTCTTGAATAGTAGTGTAATATTAGTTAGATATTAAGATAGACCGCTATCGTCAAAATGATAGACACTTAGTTTGGTTTCCATGTAGCCTGTCATGAATGAGGAGAGAGAGCGGCAATAATAACATCACCTAGTATAAACAGAACAGAACAAAGCAGATATCATTAATGTACTTAATGATATTTAAGTGTAACACATTATTCAAGATAAACTACCTGCCAGACCTAACGCTATACACTTAATTAGTCTAACAGACCAAAAATATCGATTGCTCGTCCTGCACTACACAGATTTTTATTTAAAAACATTCATGTTTGACCTAAACTTCCTGTTTCAAAGAAAATGCATAAATATAGGAAATAAATACTTTTCTTGGGCACTTAAAAATTTTTGACGAAATAATGAAATTCTTAGGGTCACTATTTCCTTTAGTGAATCCTTTTTATGTGAATCTTTGTTTTCGCAGAGTGCATTTGTCAACCGGCCGGCGCTTGGTATTCTGCCTCCTGAGAACTTTCCAGACAAACTGATCGAGAGCCTGCTGTCGGTGAGTGTTGTTGAATTGGAAGAAACACAAGTAAAGCATCTCTTAAAAAACTGTGTTCACATTTCAAAACAAAAGCTGATTACAGCATATGTCTCTGTGAATTATTGCTGATTATGCTGAAACACTTCACAAGTACAGAGTAAGGACTATGTTTTACACAAGGATAACAGATTGTCTGGATCTGCTTCAGTAATGAGGCAACTACAACCTTTGACTTGAAGAACAGCTTGTGTTCAGCAGTTATAAAACAGCTCATTGTGATTCTCTTAATCTTGATAACATCCTTTGTAGATATCATAAATATGTGCACTCTTTTTTACATTGTCCGGAAGTGGCTTGCTATTTACTGTAGTGTGGAGTGCTGTGAATGATACTTTCTTCAACATCAGATTGCCCCCAGTGGGATGACGCGAGTACAAACCATGGCCTGTGGTTCCTGCTCCAATGAGAATGCTTTCAAGAGCATGTTTATCTGGTACAGAGTGAGTGGACTTTCTCAGTTTGCTCTTGCACAGACTTGATGTGTCATGACGACCCACACTAAGCACACCTGCTTTATGTACTCTAGCTGTGATATTGGTTGTATTCTGGCAGTAATAATACACATGGAGAAGCAGTCTTCTAAAACTGTTGCAGAAAAAACTCTATGAATATGATTTTTTTTCCTAATATAAAAAACATAATATTTTATATTAATAATTATTCTGATATTTTCATTGGTGTTATTGCTTACATTTATATTCGATTTTTTCAAATTACTGTGTATTATGGCTGTTATATAATATCATAATTTGGTCAATGGGCATATCGTTATTGACAGCCCTACTTTCTATACATTAATAGCTCTTAAATCACCTGATATCTAATTATTGGTTTTATTGGTTTCTAGAATAAGGAGAGAGGATACGCCAACCCCTCTGAGCAGGAAGTCGGTACTTGCATGATCAACCAGGTTAGAAAAAAAAAACATGCATTCGACTACTCGACATTATTTAATTTTCAAACACACTAATCTCTTATTTTCTCTGTCTCAGAGTCCTGGATGCCCAGATTTGAGCATCTTGTCTTTCATGGGAGCTTTCCATGGGAGAACTTTGGGTAAGTGCTTGTAAATTGTATGTTGACTTATATAAATAAATATAATTGAAAGATGTGATCTGTACGTTTTGAGCAGATTCTGATTCTCTAATTTTGAGGCATTTGACCTAGCCTGGGTATATTTGCCTTACATTTGTTTGCCTTTGCAGCTATTTGTATCGTATGACTTCATTTGAAAAACAAAGAAGCCTGGCTGTTTTGTTTTGATTAGGACACACATCCCTAATGCGTCTGCTGTTGGATTGCAGGTTGCCTGGCCACAACACATTCCAAAGTCATTCACAAGCTGGATATACCATCCTTCGACTGGCCCATCGCACCCTTCCCTAAGCTGCAGTACCCGCTGGAGGAGTTTGTGAGGGAGAACGCCCAGGAAGAGGCCCGCTGCCTGGAGGAGGTCAGAGATGACTTCTTGATATGCTCACGATAAACTTTCCTCCATGTACTAGGCAAAGACGTATTCGGGGTTCAGTACAGGTTAAGCTCAATGAACAGTATTTTTTGTTGAAGATAGAGAAGATAGTGCCCATGTTGCTAGTCATTTCGTCTAGTTCATGTGTATTTATGGGTACACAGAGCAGTTGAGATAAATCAGGCAGGTTATTTGTGAATCTGTCTTTGGTGGCTGGAACAATAGTTCTGCCCGGACGATAACGCGGAGCCATATAATTAATATCAGTAATACGCAGCATGCACGATACAAGGAAATGATCAGTAATGTGTGTGTGTGTGTGTGACCGAGTGATGTGTGTTGGTTAGTGTGCATCAATTAAAGCAGCGCATTAATATGGAACTGTGATTAAACTGACCTGGAACTACCTGTGCAGTTAAACCAATTAAATCAACACCTGCCAGCCAATCAGAATCGAGTATTCAGACAGACCATGGAATATAAATATATGTGTGTGTCACGGGTGCTATGCTATAAAAGCACACAAAGGAAGTTTAAGTAATAGTCTTTTAATAACAATTCTCTGAAGAAACAGATGAAATCCAAGAGCATGGGATAGCATAACACTTAATGCAAACGATAGCAGACAAAGGAATCGGGAGAGCACAAGACTTATAAACAGTGAACGTAATCAGGAAGAACAGAAACAGGTGGAGCAATTGGTCAAAAACCATGGCAACTAATAAGGGAACACATAAACGAGAACAGGGCAACTAAACCAAAACAGACCATGACAATATATTGATTCTCCCTCTTTTTCATTTTTTAATGATTTTTTTCATTTGTTCCTTTTTAAAATGTTCCTTTCTAAAATAGCCTACATTTAGTTTTTATTACAATTATTAATTAGCTTTTAATTGCTTTTGTCATTTGTAATAATTTTTGTTATATTTATATATATTACTATTTAGGTTTCATTTATTTTTATTTCAGTTTCAAGTTTTTTTTTTTTCCCAATTAGTAATTTTAGTTTCAAAATTAACTTATTTTAATTAGTTGCAAAGACAACATTGCTGATTTTTTTTTTAAATGTAATATTTATTTTGATGTCAGCTTTATTTCCGTTAACATTTTATTATTTTTGTTTTACTTAATGATGATAACCCTGGCTGACACTGTTTTTCTTAAATAATGCTGCATTTCTACTGAACATTCAGACTAATCGCTGTGTTTCAGTGCACCTACTGAAAGTGTTGCCTACTTCTTCCCATAAAAGTAAGATATTAATGTTTGTGTGTGTCAGGTTGAGGATCTCATCGTGAAGTGGAGGCAGAAGGGCAAACCAGTGGCTGGCATTGTGATCGAGCCCATCCAGGCAGAGGGAGGGGACAACCACGCTTCACCTGACTTCTTCAGCAAACTGAGAAATATTGCACGCAAGGTGAAAACGCTTTTTTTTCAGAATAACTGTTCTATAATGCTTAGTTATCATCCTTGTTTACCGGACCTGTGCTTTGAAGTTGTTTGAGAGAGACACTGCAGTTATAAATAGCTAAAATTAGGCTCTTTGAACTGTGCAATAAAAAAAGGAATAATTTAATACGGCTGCTTTATTCAGAGAAAAATTGGGATGAAGTCCACGCTCTCCCTGAAAAGCTCGGGAAGTGTTCACTTCAAATGGAGCGTAGCAAAGCACAGCGGCCGTGTCCGGCGGGTGTTGTATGCAGTTTTGTGCAGGCTGACAGGATGGCTTTTGACAGAGAGTGAGCTGACAGATGTTTATTTGTCTGGTTCTTTCAGCATGGCTGTGCTTTCCACGTGGATGAGGTGCAGACAGGTGGAGGAACAACAGGCAAGTTCTGGGCCCATGAGCATTGGGGCCTGGACGACCCTGCTGATATTGTCTCCTTCAGTAAGAAGCTGCTGACAGGAGGATACTACCACAGGGATGAACTGCAAGCAGACAAAGTAAGAGCTGTCACTGCTTCTGCATACATTATCTCATAAAAAATCGGCAACAATAATCACTCCCAGTAATTGTCCCCAACTGGCTGCTTTATCCTTTTCGTTAACGAGTCATCATTGATGAATAGCATTATAATGTGTTTCAGTAAAAGATGATTGTTCTGTCAGTTTCACAATCTTTGTTTGTCTAAATGATTGTGGATGAGGTTCTTGGCTGTGTGGAATTGAGCAATCACGCCCCCTACTGTTGAAAACGCATTTCTTCCTGTAAAGTAACCTTCTATGGTGCAGTGTTATCTAAATTCTAAATAAAAAATAGCTGGGCTACATTTACTTAATTGACCGGAAAGGCTAAATTACAAGAATAACAGCTAATTGAATTGAAGACCTTGGTTGGCAATAACATATGCACACAATGTTCCTTCTTGGTGCATCTTCCCAAAATGCTGTAAGCTATAAAGTGATGTTTTGTATCAAATGTTGTAAAAAGATATCAGAGTGATAATTTTAATAATTAAATAATAACACTCAGACCCCTCCCCTTATTATTGTTATTATTAGTAGTAGTAGTAGTAACTAAATAATAATAGTAGTAGTAGTATTTACTAACAAATATAAGAAATTTGTATTCCTATTTTAGAATTTACTATTATTATTTTTTGTTGGAATAATAAAAATAATGTATTTATCAATAAATGTTCATGTTTTTGTAATAATAATAATAATTTATTATTACTATTATTACAAAACTATAACAAAAATGTCATGTTTTGGTCATTTTTTAAATAATGAAATTATGATTATCACAAAAATGCTTGTAAGATTTCTTTCTTGTTTGCACATTACAACAAAAAAGTTGAGGTGGAATATTTTTTTTTTTTTTTTTTTTTGCTTTGCTTTGTTTTGTTTTGTTTCTAAATAGCCAATAGCCTTTTTTTGGGTCTAATTCCATTTAGGATACTTTACATTTACTTTACATTAACTAGTTGCTTATTAGCATGCCTGTTATTAACATATTGGCTGTAACTACCTTACTAGCTACTAAAAAGCAGCAAATAAGGAGTTTCTTGAGACAAAATTCATAGTTAATGGTTTGTTAATAGCAAGAATTGGACCTTCAAATAAAGTGTGTCCATAACTTTTAATAGTGTATTTGCCTATAGATGACCTCAAAGCTAAAAGACATCAAATAATGCCGCACAATGCAAATGTTGGTTGCATGACATCTTTAAAGAAGACTTGAGTATGAGTTACACAAGTAAAATGACCATTTAAACTGACGTGAGTCTATGCACCTCAGCCCTACAGAATCTTCAACACGTGGATGGGAGACCCCTCAAAGAATCTGTTCTTATCAGAGGTGCTTAATGTGATCCGAAGAGAGAACCTTCTGGAAGAGGTGACGCGCTCAGGGAAGGCTCTTCTACAGGGCCTTTACGCACTGCAGGTACGGCCATCTCCATTTATATCCCCACATGACTGATTCCTCACAGGTGCCACAGCTCAATGTGAGATGCTTTAAAAGCATTAACAGTTCTATTATGTGGACGTTCATTGTTCATCTGAGGTCCGGCCTCATAACTTCTGCTGGGAACCTGAGCCTGTAATCGATCTTGTCAGCGTAATGAGTGTTTGTTTTGAGGCTGTGCTTGTAGATTGATGATACCTTTCACATGTGAGCTGTACATTCGTTTATTGGCTCGCTTCTTCCCCTCACATAGACCCAGTACCCTCATATCCTGAGCAGAGCCCGCGGTCAGGGTACATTCTGTGCCATAGACGCCTGCAATGATGCCACACGCAACAGTATCATGAATAAGGCCAGACACAAGGGTAAGTCATGGCCACTTTAGCCATCACACATGAGGTTGGCAAGAGAATTGAAAGAAACTGTAAATTCCTGGCAGGACTTTTTATAAATTTTATAAATATAATATTCCATTTTTAGTAATAATAATATACAATAATAACAATGTTATTGCTATTGTTATTATTAAAGCAATTATTTTAAGGATAATAATAATATATATAAGATATATCATTATATAATGTATGTATATATAATTAAGCATTTTATTATTATTTTATCAATGCGTGCATCATCTACTTATTTTAATAATAAAATAATAATAACAATTGTTAGTATTGTTTTGAATATTAATATTGTTATTGCAAACTGAACATTACCAAATATAATTACTAATTAACTCCACAGTACATTATTACTGATTGTGGTGTTGGGTTTTATATGTGAAGTGGATTATGTATTGTTTGTATGTGTTGAGACTTACTGCTGCAGAACAACTTTACCTGAAGGGGCACAATAAAGCTAAACAAACAAACAAATACTACTACTACTACTACTGTGATTGATGTGCTTACTGTTAACTATTATTATTATTATTATAAATAAAAAAAATATTTTATAATTCTGATAATAATAATTAGCTGACAAAATGTATCATTAATCACAACAATAATAGTAATAATATTAATTATAATTAGGATTATTATTGTTGTTTTGCATCATAATAATTATTAATACTAGAATAATAATAATAAATTGTTACACATAAATAAGTTACATTTAGTCCTGGTCTTCACCATAAGATGCAGGGGCTTTATGGGATGCTGTGCTCTTTCACCAGGTCTGTTTATGGGTTCCTGTGGAGAAAAGACCATCCGTTTCCGTCCCTCGTTGATCTTCAAGGAGTTCCATGTCCATCAGCTCCTGAACATCCTGAACGACGTCCTGGCTGAGCATAAATAGAGTTCTGGCTGCCAGGTCGGCCTTGATTACGGAGCATATAGGGGTCCAAGCCCACTCAAGGGTTTATAGCAGCCTGTCACAATTAATTGGTCACTCTCTCTCTCTCTCTTTTCATTCACTCTCTTCCTGTCATTACTAATTAAGAAGGATAGAAATCTGTTTTCTATCTCTTTTTATTTAGCTGACAGATTTCGCCCCGTCACCATGTTTCTCGTCTTTTACTGAGGTTTGACATATTGAAGATCTGAAGGAGTTTGCTGGAATGATCCCACTCAAATTTCATATGTATGAAATAAATGCATGTGTGAAAGACAAATTGTGGAAGCAGCGTTGGCCTCATTGCATTCTGGGGCACTAGAGAAAGCCAATGGAAAGCTGGAATAAGTGAAAGCGCAGAGAACTGTAGAGCCTCTATTTCCATTTTAATAAGATGACTGTTGAGATGAAAACCTTCAGCAATCAACGAGTTCCTTTACTGAGGTGGCTGCTTTACTGTGTCATTGCTCAGTCACAAAGAACCATTGTCTGAGACACGAACCCTCTCATTTGAATCCCGGTGAGATATATGAGCGCAATGTTTCCAGCACAAACATTTTAAAGCACAACATGGTGTGGTAATGTGAGGGCTGAGGTTTTCTATTAACAGGGTGAATGAAAGGCTGTAAATCTGTATTTTTCAAATCCACCTAACAATAGAAATCTGTCAGGAAGCCTGTTTGAAAAGCACAAGCTTGAGGCTGCTCCTCTGCTCAGGTGAACATGATCCCCTCGTGTTTCTCATTGCAGGCCGTGCAAGAAAAGGTATATTGTTTTGCTGGATAACAACTACAAGGTCATCTTCACTTAATGGTCATCATAGCCTGTAAACCTTTATGATCTTTGGGGTGATTCTCCTCTTCCAGTTGCTCCGGGCCGACAGAGTAAACGTCCCTTCAGCTTGATTAAAACAAACCGTCTTTTCCTTTTTAAAAACAATTAAACCCCAGTATGTACTTACTGTAGTGAGATTATGCAATGCTCATTGTGTAAGTTTTGTTTGTGAACACTAAAATGTTTCCTGCCACATCAGAATCAAGTTCTTTATTTAACTGACATTAACGCATTAAATATTAAAAATAATATACGAAATCAAACCCTCTCTAACACAGTGTTACTCTTTCGTGATATTGTGTCCCAGTGTAATGTAGAAATGTAATTCATGTTGTTTTGTATGCCTTTAAACGTTTCTTTTAATGTTGTGAGCAGGCAGCGTCCCGAGTTGTGAAAGCTGTATCTGTCTGTACTCGGCAAAGTCAGTATTTAATTGAGAAATGTGTATTATTGATACAGACAATAACAATTATATAAAAAAAGAAGATGTTTACAGTTATGAGTAGTACAAATAGAAAGAAATTGATGTAGTTTCTACATAAAATCTAAATGTTGTCTGAGGCTATAAAATAAATCTGACATTGATTCATCTTTTATTGTTCTTGATTGTCTTCGAACCAAAATGACCAAGAAACACATGCATATGAGAAATAATCAAAATGATATATTTTCACAATGTAGACATACAAAGACAACTTTCTTTTCAGTGAATAAAATGTGGAAATCTACATATCTTAGCGATTTAGATATGCGTTAAGGCTTATTGTTAAGATTTTGCAGTCAGTTCTTAAAAGTATTCACAGATGGCTAGTGTAAGTATTCCAGATTATTAACCCCAAACACAATATTAGAGAATTTTAAACAAACTCCCCTTCTGAGCCCAAAAAAAAGAAAGGGGGAAAAACAGATGCAGTATTGTGGCGTCACGTTACATAGCACTTAAAGGCATTCGATCATTCATTGAGCCCTGTTCCCATCCCCCCCAAACCTCCAGAAAAGGAACAGAAACCCATTTTAACATCACTATCACACAGTTCGGAGTTAAGAGAGGATATCTCAGGATTCAACCACCGCTCCAGACCAGGTCTCATGCTTCGTGCCTGGTGCTAAATGAGTGATGGTCACCTCCACGGCCTGGATCTTCTCATGTTTGGGTGGAATAGAGCAGATCTTGTAGCTAACTTCATCTCCTTCCATAGGCACATATTCACCATCGATGCTGTGGGAAGAATGGAGATCATTAGCAAAACATTAGATGTGTTTCCTTGATGGATTTAGTCAAAGGTGTTTAAAAGTGGAAAACCCTGCTAATTATTGTATACAGATATTTTTGAAGAAGCAGTTTGACATTTCCAAATCAAAAATGCCATGAAAACATCTGCTGAACGTAACATCTGACAAGAAACATTCTGGACCAAAAGCTCTAAAATGACATTTCAGATGCAAGTCCACACAAAGAAAATGGATCCCATTTTTAAGTAATTTTTATTTTTTTACTTTTCTCAATCTCTGACATTATTTTCTTGATGTTATAACCAAGGCAAAAAAAAAAAAAAAAAAATATATATATATATATATATATATATATATATATATATATATATATATATATATATATATATATATATATATATATATATATATATATATATATATATATATATATATATATATATATATATATATATATATATATATATATATAAAGAATTTTTATTAATATTAACTAATTCTGGTTTTTAATTATAGAATTAAAGCATGTGTGTGTATATTTTTTTCTGCTGAATATTCTGTTAATTATACATTTGAAAATACATCAAAGAAATACATGATGCAAACGTGTGACGTTTTCTCAAAAGTTACCTCACAGAATTTAATGTAGTTAAAGAACACTAATAAATCTAGAATTAAGCAAATATCCAAAAAGAGTACAAACGCTCATCTGCAGGTTTCCAACATTCTGTAAAAAAAAAAAAATGTAATGTGCTGAATGTTTGACAAGAGGGCAGCTGGCAAGTCTATCCATTTTTCCACTGGTCAAACACACTTGATCTGAGAAAAGCCAGTGACTGCTCTTATCTCTCCTATACAAGTGTTTAACTGAGCCTTGACCCCAAAACCTCACACACACACTCCACAAGTTTCTATTTCCAGAAGCCTCTCCTTCACGATCAGCTCAAATCCATCTACAAATAGACTGGTAGCACCAACATTTATGATGTCTGATTAGAAATGCATATTGATAATTATTTGTGTTTGCATCTGCTCCACTGATAATACGTGATGCGTGTGATTCCGAGTTAACTGGGTTTGTTGTGGAATGTGCGTTGGCTTGGATGTAGGAGCATGAAATCTTGCTGAAGGTTCAAGATGTTTCTCCAGTGAACTCACTCGGATATGTGCACAAAGATGTCATTGCCTCCGTCCGATGGTATGATGAAACCATGTCCTTTAGAACGTGAAAAGCACTTGCAGACCCCAGTGAAGGCCGGCCCCTCGGCTGCTCGCGCTGCACTGTAGTGGTAGAGAGGAAAACACATGATTCAACATTCTAGATATGGATGAATTTAACAGAAACGTGCCTAGGTCACAATCCGAAAAAAAAGGGATATTAGGATAAATAAAAATGTTTTTAAACATGATGTGTGTTCACCAAGGCTACATTTATTTGATTAAAATTTATTACAATTTAAAAACATTTATTTTAATATGTAGTTGAATTTTCAGCATCATTACTCCAGTCTTCAGTGTCACATGATCCTCATTCTCGTATGATGACTTGGCGCTCAAATATTATCAATTGCTATTTGTTCAATGATTAATAATGGTTCTTCTTATCAATGTTGAAACTGTTTTTTTTTTTTTTCTATTTTTTGTGGAAATAATACATTGTTTTCAGGATTCTCTGATGAATAGAAATTTCAGAGTAGCATTTATTTGAAACAAATCTTTCATAACATTATAAATGTTACAAATACAGTCTCTTATGTTCAATTCAATGCATCCTTGCTACATAAAAGTATTGATTTATATGTTTTTCCCTTCTCTTACTGGACCCAAACTTTTAAATAGTAGGGTACCGTGGCTTTCACAAAATTAAGCAGCACACCTGTTTTTATTGATAGCAAAATAAAATCTTCAGCAGCAAATCAGCATATTAGAATGATTTCTGAAGGATCATGTGACACTGAAAACTGGAGTGCTGACAATTCAGCTTTGATTTTACTAAAAAAAAAATAGATTTGAAAAACGCACCAAAGTGACTGAGAAAAACTAAAACCTAAAAGTTATTTTACATTGTAATAATATTTGTACAAAATGACTGTTTTGACCAATTATACACAAACACATGAAGATATGACATGGAAGGGGACAGCAGTGGGTGGTTGTGGCTGTACTCACGCTGAGCATGTGCGGTTGCGGCGGGTGGGCAGGGGGCTGGGAATCAGGTAGCCCCTCATGGGGGAGGGCGATCGGTCTCTTTGGCGGCAGGTGGGCAGACGCAGAGAGCTGGGGGAAACTGGAGAAACAGGAGACAGCGGGGACAGAGGAGGGGTGGTGGACTTCACAGGAGATGATGCGTCTGAGGACATGTTAACGGTGGGACACTCAAAGGATACTGGGAAGACAGAAACGGTGAGGAGCTTGAGTGTTTAGGACCGAAATTGGTTCTCCAGTAGGATTTCCTTAAAATACAAACATGACATTTGTCTGGTTGTGTACATGAACCAATGTACATGTACTAGGCAGTGTAAAACGGATTGTAGACCAGCGATGTCTCAATAAACCAACGGTAATGATGATAACTGTAATATTTAAAAATTTAAATACTGATATCATGTTAATACTACACATACAGTAGTATTGTGAATAATCCATTGGCAATAACAATCTAGTTGATGCTGCAGCATAATAGGTGTCAGTCCTACATCTTAACTCCGACTGCCACCCATCATAAAACAGAAAAAAAAAAAAAGAGACTAGGCAGTGTGTAGCTTCTACTGCTGCAAAGAATCACGTCAGAGGAAAAACAAGACACTACCCACATAAAAAAAAAAAAAAAAATGGAGCTCACCAGTGTGGGGACTTTTTTAGATTCTGAAAAAAACAAAAAAACAAATCTACAGGAAGTGTCAGGCTATTTTTGTACACTTTTATATGGCTAAGGTCACAAACGCTGTCTCTGGCTTCCTACACATTACAGTAGTGTGATTCACTCCGTTAACACAAATAAAAGATTTAAACAATATTGGCTCCTAGTAGGTTCAGTAGTTTAACTTTAATAGCAATGAATGTTCTTTTCATTGCAATTAAAATGAAATAACTGAAGATAGACATAGATGCCTGAGAAAAATCAAATGACACAGAAACTTTTGCATCTGAATTCTTCATATACATGGATAGACAGACAGACTAGACTGACAGACAGAAAGATCATTTGTATAAATATATATCTGGTGACTTTTCTCAGCAAATATATTGACATATACAATTATGTCTAATCAATTAATCAGCATATCATCCAATTAATTTGATTCCTATAATTTTACGAAGCAGCATTCAACATAAAAAAAAAAATTTTTACACTGAAAAAGCAATCACTGAGAAGCACTCATAAAAAAAGATACCTGATACCCATCCTTCTGAAACTTTTTCACTACTGTGAAACAATAAATAAATAAATAATGCAATTCCTCATACAGCTGGCTGTGACATTGACACAGATCTCAGGTAACTCAGTATCTCTAGTGTACACAGCAGTGGATGCAACACAGCCTGAGGGAGCCACTTGACAAACCCAACACCTCATGAGACTCAGATCAGCAATTAGTTACTTTACTACTGAAACATGAGACAAAGCCTGTTCTTTTTTCTCCTGCATCTAAATATACAACTATAACATTCTGTATCCAAGCTCTCTCTGCATCTCTCGCTTGCATATTGCGTTTAAATACAACTACTATAGATGTTAATTATTCATACAAAATTTTTATCAAACCGAATGTCAACCGTGCCCCTTGACTTTGTCTTTCAACATCCCTGATAACCACCAGCACTGAAACACAAGCCTCCAGTGGCCACAGGCTGCAGCTCCCATTTGCGACAGACAATAATGCGATCGTTCACTGTTGATGCTGCAGGCCACGTTTAGCCTTTGTTAGCCCTATCTGACCAATCCACCCTGTCCGGGAAGATAATACAAATTTGCTCTGGCTGGCAGAGCATTTGGTTAGGCCACTAGAGGTTCAATCCTCCTTGTCGAGCAGGACTTGGTTGTGGAATCTGTTAACTGATGCACTGGGGCACTGCATGTTAACATGAATGGGCCAGGAAGGGTCAAGTATCCCTTGTAATCACAGCAGGAAATGGCACCGAATGCATAATCGCACACCCTCCCCCCAACTGTCATTGCTCACCTCTGGGCCATCACAGCCCACACAAATCATAACAAGAACAGGGTGACCACAAAAAATGTTCCTTATGTGCAATAAAGCATATTAAATAATTTGATTATTTCAAAATCGCACCCAAGAAGTGGCAAAGCGGCTTTCCGGACACTCCCGGGCGGCTCTGCCATGGCAACACAGTACCAACGGCTCCCTCGAGAGATGCGAGATGAGAAAGGAACCCTTTGTACCTTCAGATGGATTACATCACTGCAATTATAGCTTTCTGCTGTCAGGCTCAGCATGCCCCATAAACAGAAAACGAGGCCAGTGAGTGTTTGCAAGCCAGGGCCAATTATACGGCGCAGATTGTGTGCTGAGGTACTGATGCATGGGTGAACATTCACTTCTGCTCTCATTTGTTCTACATGCACATCAGCAGAAGAGGACACAGGCTGTTCATCCCATCAGGAGGAAGAAACTTCCATCATATACAAAACGTACCATGGTTTTGGTATTCTGAACATAATGTAAATACCACAATATATGAATTTGGCAATCAACATATTTTGACAGTACATATTACAACACCATGGTATTACCGTCACTGTGCCATGATATTATCACAGTAATGTTGTAAGGAATTGTGTTCATATAAAGCAGACTCTTCAGCAGTGGTCTTCAACCTTTGCCACTCCACATGGAGTTTCCTATTACCAAAGACAATATTTGAGGGCCACCTAGCCAGGGTGTGATATTTCCCCTTGCACCCTGCTGAAATTAAAATACAGATACTAGGAAAAAATCTAAGGATGTTATTACAGTTCAAATAATTGAAATCTCTAGAATGTTTTTTTAACCAACACATTAAAGGAGATATTGAGGGGATTATTACTCCGCAATAAAAACTGTGCATGTTAAGTTCTTAATTTAAGAAATATGTCATGATCTTTACCTTTTATTATTATTATTATTGTTTAGTATTACTTTTTAAAAAGTAATTTAAAATAAGCAGTATTGTGTATAACTTGATTTTAAGCTTTTTTTGTATTTTTGGAATCATTAAAGGTAGGGTAGAAAACATTTTTTGTTATGCTGGTTGAAAGTCTCTTCATCTTTACCGTCACTTTTAACTGATTTAATGCATTCTTTCCAAATACAAGTATTCGTGTCTTACAAAACATCTTTCTGACACCAAACTTTTAAATCTATACTTGCATGATTTAAGCAATACACAGAGAAACTAGTTGGTAGACTATTTGTCCATCATTTCAAAGAACAGCTTTTAGACAATGGTCAACAGTGGGAGGAAGACACGAACTCAGGATGAGCGCACAGACCACACTGAGGTCAGCTATGGAATTTACTGGAATTTTCCATCAACTCCACCTCTAAAAAGAGTTTGCTGTTGAAAAGTCTGCCTGCGTAGGCAAATAACTGTCTGGCACTATCCATCCACAATAGGAGCACTAAGCCATATTGTGAACAGAGATCCTAAACTATGCCATGCCAGTATACAATATTATGTAGCACAACAGAACAGGTCACGTCTTGGTCAATAAGGACTTACTATAGCACAAGCGCTGCGCACTCAGAAAAACAGGGAATAAAACATGCAGCAGGGCCAGAACATGTACATTTGCATTTACATCACCGAACAGGAAATGTATGTCAAAGCAGCAATAATGAAACACTTTCGAGTACCGCCCACAACAACTAGTTTAACAAAATAAGGTTCTAAATAAATTACATTTCTGTGTTCATGCCACAATCTAACAAAAATGTTTTTACACTTTTTAAAAATAAATTTATCTTTGGTTATAAACTGTACAAAGATGTAACATATTGGAGTATGTTTTACAAGAAAATACTATTTTTCAGTTTTTCTACTTCAAAATGTCTTATTTAATACATTACTTGCCACTTATTTGTAATGAGTTGTGAAATTTACTAGTCATTTCTGAGTGAACGTTTTTTCCTCCGTGTATACGAACATCAATGGAACATTCCATTTCCTCATCTCTCATCATGCAACCTTTATTGGAAAGTTACATTGAATGTTCTCTGAAATGTTCTGAAACAAGAAGTAAAATTTTAAAAACGTTAAACAGAAAAGAGAAATGTTCCATGATGAATAATAACATTTTTGTGCTAACTAGGGATGCAACGATACCATTTTTTCAGAACCGATCCGATCCTGAAAATTCTGAGTATCTGCCGATACCGATCCAATCCGATACCAGCGCAGCTTTTTTTAAATCGATGTAGAATTTCTATACTTCTGTATGTCTGTGTGTGTGTTACTCTTTTGTGTTAAACAATCTACTACATGAATATACTTCATTTTAATGAAAAATAACAAATGAAAAAAATATGTAATCATAATCTATGACAAAAATACTATTATACACTTGGTTTATAATACAGCAAAAGATACTCTAGAAAAATCATGGGTGCACAATAATTTTATAAAACCTAGTGAAACATTTTTATTTACAAATAAAAGTGAATAAGTGTAGGACTAAATCTGGTGAAATTATACACATTGCTCTTTGAATTGTTGTAAAATACATTCATGAAAAAACAAGATTTATATATAAATATATAGGCTACTATAAAATTAAAAGACATTTCTTTTAAATCTATTGCACAGTAATGAAGGCAGCAACATATGATAGATAGGACAGAACAAGAAAGACTTAATAATCGTTCATTGCGCAAAAGTATTATAATAAGTAAGACTTCAATATAGAGCAGCAGAAAGCTTATGCGCATCCCGTGCGCAGAATGATGCGCTTGAAGGGACACGGAGTCACAGCGCACAGCGCTCTGAGTCCGCATAGAAACGTTCAAAGTACAAAGGGAAGAGATATTGATGCGTAGTGTATTAAATCTGTGCGTACGTTTATTAATCCTTTTCTTTTAACAGTTTTAAACCTCAGTAACTGTGCGCTCTTCAAGAGAGTTTGACTGTAGTAACCGAACGCGACACGCAGTTTGAATGCTGAATGGAGGATGACAGACAGCCGCGGCGGAGAGAAGACCTGAACTTGAATTTAAAGACTTAAATATTCATCTGTACCTCAGATTAAACTATGGAACAGCTTCAGAACACTTGAAATATAGTGCACAAAAACTTTATGGTGCTTTCTAATGTTTTTGTGCTTTCGTGGGGCTTAACAATAACACAATAGTATACGCACAATATCGGATTTGGATCGGTCTCGTCTGACCGATACCCGATCCGCAGAAAATGACCGTATCGGAGCCGATACCGATCCTGAGTATCGGATCGATGCATCCCTAGTGCTAACACTTTTAGAACATTAAAGACCAGTTATATTCGAATTAACATTCTATTAACATCACTTACTACTTACTTTGCCCAAGATTTGAGAACATTTCCTGTTAGCTGGGTAACGTTCTAGAGTTTTCAATTCAAATGTTTAGCATACTCTTTACATGAAGCATACAAATGATACAAAATAAATGAAGCATCCAAAGGCCGCAAACAAACTCTGTCTTCATGTACGCAGAACAACGACATTCCCTCCAGGCTTGATGGTTGGGACAAACAACCCCAGCAGAAAGATCACAAGTGGACGTCATCAGCAGACAGTTATGTATGGTATGTAACTGCTGATTTACTAATCTGCACCTGATCTAGAAACTGTAATAACAAGCAGCTCTGAAATCAACCTCATCTCTGGCCTTGACGTGACCAGGCTACTCACCAGGAACAGTGTGCTCTGGTACAAGCACTACTTGTTCCTCAACGAGGAAGTGTGGCGACCTTGGTGGCATCAACCACCTCCCCCTCTAGCACTCCACCTGTAGCCCGTGTTGGTGGGCGAAGCTTCTGTGAAGGTGGTGATTATAAACACGGCAGTGATGGAGAGATAAAGGGAATCTAAACGCTTTCCATCTGGATGGTGAGTTGCCAGGCTACAGAACAGCTGCAGGACATGTCCGGGAGAGGGACAATCTGACGCATCTGGAGGTGGGACAGTTGCGTGGGTTACAATCATCCTTTTGTTTGCACTCAAGGGCTGAAAGCACCTGAAGAGGTTCAGTTTGTAAAGTACACAGGAAGTGAGCAGCACCACTTTTATTGCCTTTTAACAATCCAATGAATGTACATTTCCAACAAAACGCGAGTTAAGAGATACACTTAACAAAACTGCACCACTTAATGGAATCAACAACAATCCTTATCACACCAGCACAGTAAAACTATCACGCCAACCTCAGCTGCATTCGTCTAATAACATGCCCACTCCTGCAGATATTTTCCCTGACGAAAACATGCTAAATGGATATAAACTGACGGATGAATATAATAAAGAGTTTGCATGCATCATAGCCTACAGGAAATGAAATAATGTGCCTAAAATGACAATGAATGACAAAATGACTGAAACCAGGTCCAGACACCATACATTTTCGTTTCTACACACAGTGACGGCACACTATTGAATCCGGCCCACAGTTTCAGGGTCTAAGAACAGCTCTGGCTCAGATCCTACTGCTACAACCTCAATATGTCTGAATACAGCGTGAATGAGAGAGTACAAGCAACTTGAGTCTTAAGCTTTACATGTAGCCTCTACCATTCAGTAATGTCCTTTCATTTTGCAGAATATACTTCAATGCCAGCAGCAGCAGTTACAGCAACATGTCATTTCCTGTTTTCGTAAAGCCATGTGCAAAAGACATATGAATTTGACCTGTTTGAACAAAACAAGCTCAAACATTTTTCATTGTTTATGCATGGAACAGAAAGACAATGGATACTTCTTGAAATCATCAAGTAAAACATGGTGCCTAGGAATCCAAGGGATCATTTTCCCTGAATAAACGGATAACTTCACTCAATGATTTACTCAATTTGTAGACTTTTTTTTTTTCTGCAATACAAACGTGTTCTGTATTCAGTCTTCGGCCCAGTGTTTCACTTTGTACGGCTTTGGCCAAGAATTTTCATTTCGGTGCATCCCTAATAAATAGGCTATGCAAATAAATAGAACAATTTAATACAACAAGCCCAACCATGAATCATTCAAATTTGATGTAGTAGTAGTCGGCGCCAATAGCCTCGTGGGCAGCCTACTGACATATTGTGCTCTGGGTGTCCCGAGTTTGAGTCCAGGCTCGAGGATCTTTCCTGATCCCGTCAACATCACCCTTCTCTCTCTCGCTTCCGGTCAACTAACTGTCCTATCATATAGGCAAAAATGACAGAAATAGATCTTACTGTACAGTTCAGTACAGTATGCTACGGTACGAAATTATGTCCGTTTCCATTGTCAGAAGTTGTGAATGGTACCAAAATAGCAAACTGTACCTTACCACAGTTTTGGTACCCTTTTTTTGGTTTTGGTTTTGGTACCTAGCACAGCAAAGGGTACCAAAAGGGTGAAGCTAAACTCACTGCAGGACGTTGATTGGTTTACTAGAATCGTCATTTTTGCGTGATAAAATGGGATAAAGCTTCTCCTTCACTCGTTCCGCTCTGCTGTACATGAGTGTTGGGCTTATTTACATCAGAGTGCACAAACACACACAAAAAATAAACAATGTATTTTATATTTTCACAGACAATAGCCCTCTCTCAATATGTGATCTTGACTGTTCTTGTGGACTTATGAAACATCATTGCCCAAAAACCCGAATAATTTTCAAAATATTACTGTTATTCTGTCATGAAATGTAGTTTTAAGAGTTTTCAGGTGAGAATGTAGTCGTTTAAAACACAAATCTGTGGTTTATTTATAAAGATAGCATATTTTCCAAATAGGCACTATACCGATTTTGGAGATCCACACGATCACCGGGCACTCAGTGCTCATGTATCCGCATAGAGCAGCCTTAGCTCGGCTAGTCCTTCTGACATTTGCTGCTGGCTCTAATGTCCCTGTAGTGATTAAACATTCGTTTTGGGTATATTTAACAGGCATTCGTGATCTAGTCTCAGCCTCAGATGTCACGCTCACGGACCGTTGTCTAAACGTCTGATACATATGGCACACTTTTCTGGAAACACTTCAGGAATGTCGAAGTCGTCATCTGACTGGTTGAATTAAACCGGATTTCCAGGAGACGCGAGTGTCGCATTTATTTTCGGTCTGCCGGGAAACAAAAATGCCGTGGCGCCAAACCCCCTCACGAAAGAAGAAATCCGTTGTGTTTACAAATGTGACGACGAACGCTTATCAGGTCAACTAAATGCTGGATTTTCAAAAGTATGTGAAATATTTAAAGTTCGCGGCATAGAATCTTTAAAATACATCCGAGAATTTCACATAACGTCTGTTATTGTGGCGACATTTTCCACACCCCGAAACGTGACGCTATGAACGAAACTAACTATGATTTGTTGTTTGACATGTCAGTCAAATGGCCTCATGGGCGGGCCTTTGCCAATGAAAGCTACGATACATTCCAGACCTTCAGCCGTCAGTCTGAAGGTCTGGCTACGCGAGACTATTCGTGGTCTCATGAATCTATTATTTGTTCCTGGTCATATCGTTTTGGCTGAGCACAAAGTTATGTTTAACTTTATATTTATTTTGAACTTTACCATAGTACAGCACTGATTTCGTAGCATACATTTGACTGAATTGTTTGCTTTTGCCTTTATTTCTCTTATATAAGCCTCTTATACTTATACTTTTATAATGGCTATTATTGTTCATTAAAACTGACATAAGAGAGGCAGAGTTCTGCTTATTTTCGCGCTTTATCAATCACTACTTTCTGGCATACACCATGCCTATCAAGTAAGGGTACTGTTACCGGTGGAAACGCAAGCTGGATCAGGGTGTTCGGTCCCGAACCTTAACGACCATACCGCTCAGTGGAAATGAGCCATTATATGACAGTGAAAAGGCTTGCATACTTAGTATGCATTTTTTGGATACTGGTTTTCAGTACAATATTTCAAGGCTGGTCATTTGGTTGTTTTTCCAGATATCTGGTAATTTCTATATATAGTACATCACAGATCAAGCAGCTGAAACATGCTGCATGGCTCTTCTTATCAGAACAGCTTTCATGATGAAGTTCTCTGATACGGAAGAACAAACAAAATGAAATAGAATTGCATGAAATAGCATGAACAGGCAGACTCCACCTGATACTAGGTTCAACCCACTTCGTCCTGGTTGGCTGAGGTTGGGATTGCACAATACGAAAAGATATGAAAGGCATAGGTCACACACATGGTGGTGGTTGCAAAATATGATCTTTGGAAGAGATGTATGTGACTGGTAGAGTTGAAAAGGCCAAATCTTTTCTGTCAAGAGGCTTTGAACTCTAATTTGCATCTCAATGGTATTCTCTGGCAGCAAAACCTCAAGGTGCTTTCTCTAAAAACAATTTACATAATTTGCCATTTCATTATGCTCTTCCTTATTGACTGAGCACAGTCTTGAATTTGAACAGCAGCAGATTGTGCTACTCTATGTAAACAGATGATCAGATACCCATCTTTAACTACATTAAAACATGCATGTGTCAGTTTTGGATTATGCTCTCCATTAACTCAATGGTTGGATTATACAGAGATATCCTCTTAAATCAATGTTTTCATACCAGGTCACACACACACACACACACACAAGGAAAATCCTGTTAATAAAACCAAGTGACAAGGGAACAAGGGAAGAGAGCACACTGCAGTATTTCTTCTAGTCAGATTCAGTACACTATGATGACCTCTAGTTGTCTGTATAAGGTCCCAGCGGGTTAAGCTGTCACTTTCCAAAATCCAATATCCCAACTGGAGAACTATCAGTTACGTAACTGAAAGCATGGCCCAGTGGTCTAGACACAGATAATTAACACAATGTGTTCTTTGGGTGAAGACACAAAATCATTTAAGACAAGAAATGTGTTATGATGCTATTGTTTTTCCTGTCTTTCAAAACAATTAAAAAAATGGATCAGCCCCCTCAAAATACAAAAACATCCCATCTGAGTGGCACCGTTTCACTGGGTTCCTTTAAGCTCTACGACTTCAGCATTGGGAAAAGTAGTGAACATCAGCCTGTATATATATATATAACCTCCAATGTAATCAGCCTTTTCCTTGTAGTTTACAGTATCATTTTGCTTTCTTAAATCAAGAATAATACACTAAATAACCATAAATTAGATAACCTAAGACAATGAATGATCCTTATGATGATGCCCTCCTGGGAATTTTGTATTTAAGAGTTGGGAAGATATAATTACGATGTCAGGTATCACTTTGGTCTGACCAAAATACTGATACAAAAAATAAAACAAGATTTTGGAAATCTATTTCTACATAATGATACATAAACAATTTGCATCAGGTGTGTTTATGCTTTGTGTTTTTATTAGGCTTTAACCTTAATCGTTATATAAGCTATTCTATCATAATTGTATTTTGTGTCTACTAGCTAGTTTTGTTGATAAGTTTAAAAAAACAATACTAATAATTTCAACAATTTTACCTTTGTATCTGCTATGTTTTCTAACTGACACACCCCAACTCTGAACTAAAAGAAAATCTAAAGTTTACGCACTCTCCAACTTTGTGGTGGCATTCATGTGCGTTCAACCTGATAATACAATCTTTCTGACATGACTTGAAGGTAACATTACTCATATTCATTCCAAACCTAGGTAATATGATTTACCGAATTGGAATCTGTGTTCCAGTGGGAAAAAAATAATTCCAGCTGAAACAAATTCTCTTTTTTTTTTTCTTTTTTTTTTTAAATCACACAATTAATGAATGTCACTGCAGACTGAGATTGTCAAAATCCAAAATAACACAAAATCTGCATACTGCATGAATTCATGAATTACTTCATTTACGGTACAATGTTCTTGAAGATTAAGTCTTCAACCCAATACTGATACACTTTTTTTTTTTTGTAGCGTTAAATCAAAAGCAGTAAAGAACACTCAGTTACGTTGTGATTTGTTCTGGTGAAGCAAAACTGAGACGGAGAGCACATCTCTAGAGAGGACCTGTTTTTCACACACAACTTCTGCAATACGTCAACATCTGCGCTTCAAGCCAATGAATTCAAAGGCAAATGTATCAGAATCATAGTCGCAGTCTACCACCAAAACACCTTCTTTACACCAAACACACATTTTTCCTGTATATTTCCTAGAATTGTGGCACGTTTACTTGTATTGTTACTTCGACGAGCTGCTCTTTGACCCCTCCCTTCACAAACTCAACTAGTCCCTCTGTGCATTAATTAAACCACTTTATTTCACTCATTTACTCAAACTTTCAACAATATCTCATATTGGAAAGCTTAAAAGTTACATATTCCTAAAGAAATGTACAACAGTAAAAGTAGAACGATGCCGATGGTCGTGCAAAGATGCAACAGATCTTTGCACGACCGCCAAAAGATAAATTAATCGATATTCAGCGTTTACACTGAGGTAAAAACACGATTTTAAACAGCGACCATGGCTCGATATAATTCATTTAATCTCTTGAATAATTCACTAACACGTAGAAGTGTATTTTCTTTCACTTTCGTAAAAAAAACAAGTCGCTCCCTGTGTCCGAATGAGCATACTATCCACCCTATATAGTATTTAAAATGACTACTATCACATATAATTTAGGATACTATGCACTTTGTTTGGATATAACATTTCAAAAAGAATCACAGCATCACTCACCGTTAGCAAATGCGTACGAGCCAAAGAAAACAACCGTAGACTGTTGGAGACGGTAAATAACCAAAAGTTGCTTGGCGTTTGCTGGTCTCTAGTCTCACTCTGAATGAGGGTCCAGAGGCGTGACTAAACCGAAGCCATCCAAAATTACATCATTAGATGACAATTACCGTAAAACTTCAAATATTCCGAGTTTGACATGTAAACAAAAAGTAACATAATACTACTCAAACAAATGGTTGCACAATCTTGGTTTATTTTTTTTAATCTCTCTTACCTATAGGCCATCTCAAAATGCTTTTAATGCATGAATGAATAATCAATTCATAAATGAAGAACAGACAAATGGAGGGATGCAAATGGACAAGAGCAATACAACAAATAAAATTCATTTAGTGAACATTAAAAAAAAAATCCCCTTTAGTCTAATATCCTCTCAATGAACACTAGAGGGTGCTTCACAATTCAGAGTAGATTATGAAAAATATTCAGTTACTCTTTTCAGCATTTCACATCACCTACATGTTGGCCATCCTCTCTTCAGAATGGATTTTTTACTATAAGAGTGTAAAACATTTCTCCTGTTTAGATTCTTGACAAAACAAATGAACACGATGAAATGTAAAACACAACAATGTACCAGTTCACAAGAATGTAACATTCAAACAGACTGGATAATACTTGTAGATAACACACAATCTCAAACTCAAAAGCACGAGGTGACAGTGGTTCTATTACATATACTGATAACTTGTTCAAAACAGCTATTCATACATGCAATTTTGTCTCCAAAAACTCAAGAATTTCATTCAGTGTTTAGAGATCAAATACATGAAGGCCAATTACATATGATAGAACGGTTTCTGTAAGGTTCCTTATGTAATCTCACAGAAATGTGTCTCTGTAAACACCCTTCGTCGATAAACATCATGAATGGATGGTCAAACATAGATAAATAAAATTTTTCATATTATAAGTCACATAATGCAGGAGTGTCTATTTTTAAATATTTTTATTTTGTGTGTAAATCCCTGATTCACAGCAACATACCGAAATTCAAGCATTTCTCCCCCCACGACATTCTTTTATTTCCCCTTTAAAAGAACAGAAAGTACATTGCATGGAATGGCAGGACGCAACTCTCGAGCTAAATTAAGATGATCTGAATTTAAAGAGTTTTCACATTTGTGTTTTGACAGTGACAATACACATTTGGCGAGATGGAGGGTTGTCTGCAACTGTGTTAATTTCCCGTCATAGCAACACTACATTCATTGCCTCTGTGCAAATGTTATTTAAAAAAGCATCTTACTTAAAACTGGGGGCTAAAATATATGCTAATGTCAAAGTGTTCCTGCACAAAACCAAAGACTAGTGCTTGACACATGCATGAAAGTGACTAGATGAAAAAAGTATGCATACTTCTGCCATCAAACCCTAAAATCACCTATATAGAACAGGCACAAATAAAAAAAAAATCTATTTATATTAAAATCTGGATAAACAATATTTTTCTACACAGCAGCAGAATTACAGGCATGACGTGGAGAGTTTATATTAAGAGGGCAATCTAGTAACGATTAGACATATATTAATTAAAGTATATATAGGTATATACAAGTAAAATATACAAGTATAATACACTGCTCGAGACCAGAGATATCTGATGTCAGTCTTCACAATCCTCTTCGGCATCTGATGTGACCCAAACAAATCAATCTCTTCCACCTGATAAATGAGACATCATTAGATCATAGAAGAAAATGAATGAGACATTTAAGAGTGGAAAGAGGTGATCTCTGTAGGTGGATGAGTCAGGCTTACCCTGCACCGTTGTGACCTGACGACCCTCACATTGTTCTGCTGTACTCAATGCCGCTCTTGGAAGAGATGCCCGACCATGGCAGAAAACTGCGCAGCAGATTCTGTGCTTGCCGGTAAATTCTCTGAGGAATTGAGCAGGGGCTCAGACTGGCCAGTGCCGAACCTATATGATGAATATAATCAGTGCTGAGCGAGTCAAGGAATGCTATTAGACAACTGGGAATATACACAACTGTTCAAACGTTTGGGGTTGGTAGAATTTTTGTAACTTATTAACATCAAAGCTGCATTTATTTGAAAAGGATATAAGATAGTCCATGGAGGATGTCCGCCATTGATGTAGAGGACATAGGTGAAGCCATCCTTCAGCACTCCTCGTATAGAGTAATAATACGGTAAATAGTGGTGCTGTTTAAAGTCTCTGTTCTCATAGAAGTAAATGGCAGTGTTGTTGGTGGTGAGCACATGCAGGTAGATGGCTTTACAATGGTCCTGTGCCGTGGTGGAGATGTGCTCCTTTAGACTGTCTAGTAACAGAGAGCCTGCAAAGAGAGAGAAACACATGAGTGACCATTCAAACTGTTTGAATACTGTTCATACAGTTTGTAAGAAGAGGTGAGACAAACATCACCTCTCACCTATTCCATGTTTTCGAAACTCCTTCACGACCCCTAAACTCAGGATGTACGCAACTTGAGTGTCAACAGGAAAGCTAGAGGCCAAGATGTCTCCATCCTGGTGGAGAGAAGTATATGCTGAGTTAGCAACACAGATGGTTAGCTGGGATAACAAACTGAAATAACAAAAAGTGATGATTTTGTTTTTAGTTACTGAAGGAGTTAAAGGTTTTTCAAGGAGTTTTTTTCTTGAAAAGAATTCTTGTGCTTATCAAGATTGGATTTCTTTGATCAAAAATACAGTAAAAATACCAATATTGTATTGTTACAACTATTTTCTTTTTCTATTTTAATATACATCACAATGTAATTTATTCCTGTGATGCAAAGCTGAAATTTCAGCAGTTCCATGCAGTTCTTCAGTGTCACATGATCCTTCAGAAATCACTCTAATATGCTGATTTGCTGCTCAAGAAACAATTATTATTGTTTTCGTTGTTAAAAACAGCTATACTAATTAAATTTGTGTGGAAACATCAGCAATTAACGTGAATATTATTGTAATAAAATAATATACATAGTGTTCATTTGGGTGCTAAGCATATTTTAGGGAAAAATATAAATGGCATCCAAAAAAAAAAAACTGAATAAAATTTTTTTAAATAAAACGATCACGTTAAGAAGAAATCACACTCAAACACAGACAAATCACATATTATCATGCTATCACACTTCTCTTTTCTGTCCTCTGCACTAACATGATTAGATACAGACATAGTTTCTACCCCAGTGCTGTAAGAATGTTCCACACACAACAACATTAATGTGTAATATCAATAATGCCACTGGACTTTACACTGTCAATCTCAACAGAACCTGATCTTTTACCAATTTCAGTAAGCTCATCAATAGCACTGCCTTTTTTGTTTGGTAATTATAATAATTATTGTTGTTTTCTCTGCATATATGCATGTTTAAATGCACAACAGTTCTGTATATTATGTTCTGTTTATTATATAGTCTGTGGAAAAGCATTCAAGTAAGAATGTACTGTTTCATTGTACTTCATGCACAGAACTTGTACATATAAAGCACTATGACATATAGCATTCATCATTCATGGGTTTAAACAGTTCACTTAAAGTGAACTAACAGTAATATCTAACTTGCATTATATAAAAACACTCATGAGCACAGAGAGTAAATGCAAGCAGGTTCAGTGGGGAGACATAACTGTACCATGAAGAGGTAAAATCCTTTCTAATGAAGGTCAAATCCTTTGCTACATTCATAAATTTAGTCTGTAACCTAATTAATCACCTGCTATAAAAAGGCTTTGGATGTGTCAGATGATCTTAATTATGATCTTTTACAAGCTCCAGAGGAACTATTGCTCATGGTCTAGTCATTTTTATTCATCCAAACATTTATTATTCAATAGCATAAAACTCAGTAAACAAAATCATTTCACATTTTCATAGACATTATAGGAATAGTTCACCCAAAAATGCAAATTTACTGAAAATTTACTCATCCTCAGACAATCCAAAATGTAGACGAGTTCTTCATGGGAACAGATTTGAATAATTTAGCATTATATCACTTGCTCACCAGTGGATCCTCTGCAGTGAATGGGTGCCACGAAAATCCAAACAGCTGATAAAAACAGCGTAAAAATCCACATGACTCCAGTCTATCAATTAATGTCTCATGAATTGAAAATCTGTGTGTTTGTAAGAAACAAATCCATCATTTTGTCTCAACTTTCTCAAAGTCCAAAATAATAATAAAGAATTAGAATAATATTTTAAAGAATAAAAAATAATAAAATTCCACAAGTGAAAAAGTCCATTCCCTTTTGTCCTTCTCACATAAAAATCCACTGACAACTATTTTGTACTCTTTTATAAGTTTTTCTTGATTTGTGCATATTTCTCTCTTGATTCAGAGACAACATTTTTAATGGAGAAAAAAATATATTATGGATAGAAGGCTCGTTTTAAGACCTTAATGATTAATTGGAGTGGTGTGGAGTATTGTGATGTTTTTATCAGCGGTTTGGACTCTCATTCTGACGGCACCCATTCACTACAGATGATCCACTGGTGAACAGGTGATGTAATGCTAAACCTCTCCTAATCTGTTCCGTTTCAGAAAGAAACTCATCTACATCTTGGATGACCTGGGGGTAAGTACATTTTAAAATTTGAATTTAAGCACAGAATGTATTGCACCATTATAACAAGCATTCTTTTATTCTGACACTGTTTTTCCTCTTTGTGTCATTGACTCAATATAAATATGAAAGCTGTACCTCTTTGTGCACTTTCGTCCTGCTTTTTATTTCTGCCACAATCATCCCCACAATTCCACCTCTAAAGGTGGCAGCCAGAGAGAAGAACTTCTTATTTGATGTGATGTCATGGTACCATGAGTCTGGATACCTAAAACACAAGCAAACCAATAACAGAGTGTGTTAGAGGGTTACTTGGCCTGTATAAAGGGATGGTTTGTTTAGATGTTTCAGCACTCACTCAATGGGAAACCACTCTCCACAGAGCACTTTTATTCTCTCTATGTCATCGTGGCAGAGTAGGCGGAGCTTTATTTCACTGAGGGCGGTGGTAGGCACCACGTCGGTCATTCACACCTGAAAGAAAGAGTTAAGATGAAGAGTTCAGAAATGCAAAACAAGTTGAGCAACATGCATTACTTGTACTGATCAGACCATTACTTGTACTGATCAGTCCATTATGTATTACAAGATTGATGGACTGAGACATTGCGGTCAGTATGTGTAGAAATCGTGCCCAATAACTTGCTTTCAAAAGCTTTTAGCTACTTGTTTATCATCATCTTCACCAGCCACTCTGAGGAGAAATATGATCAGTGTTAACATGCTACTTTAGAGTTTACAGTCAACTCAAATGCTGTCATTTGTAAAGAAAAACAGAACATAGTATACGATGTTAACATGTAAAATTTTTTGCCATAATAAATAAGCAAATTAAAAAAACTGTATTGAACAAATACCACGCAACTGAAACTATGATTCTGACACATAAAGATGCGTCAATTACAGGAACCTCATTGTAATCCAATTAAACTTCAGGAACAGAAAACTAAATTCAAAACACCGTTGAGTAATTTTATACACCCACAAAAAGCCAAAAACTGAACAACTTCATAATCTCACAAGCTAGCAGCTAGTTAGCACTGCTGCCTGTCAAAACACATACATGCATTTCACTGAGCCAACTAAACATATAATGAGAAGATTTAAATCTCCAATAGCATGATGTGGGAATGCAGTACATTCAAATAATTAATCTGTCAGTCGCGTTTCCTTTATTTGTTTACATGCTAACAGCTACGTGCAGAATCGTTAGCTGAGAAGCGAAATAATTCCTAACCTGCCTAGTTGCACCGCTTGGATGAGCAGAAGGATATGCAGTCGTTTCTTTTTATTGCCGTGGAGGAGGTTCACTGCTGCGGTAGCATGGCGATAGTGTTTGAATTTGTGTCCGGAGTGGAGATGACACATTCAGTCAGAGAATCGTATCGCGCTCTGTAATGTATTAGCTTAGCCGTTAGCACTTCAACAAACTCTGGCCAGAGACTTCCGGTGTTACTCCAAATCCTGTGACCGTAGTAGGCGCTGTTTAGCTTTAACTCGATCACACGGGCGAGTTTCAGCTTCATGAAATGTTCATCACTACAGGTTCTGGCGACTAATTCACTCTGGTCATGTCTAACCTCCTGTGTTTTATATCCTAGAAAGCATTTTGGTCTGTACAGTAGGGTCACGGCCCGTGTGCTTTCGGATAATTAGTTGTTGTTTTTTAATATGAAATCTGAAAGATGTTAAAAACGGCACATTTTTCGTTTTTAATTTGTTCAAACAAAACGAAAAATCAAGAATTCGGCTTCATTTTTCGTTTATCACATAAATATTACTTTACTTCATACCTGCGCTCACAACTACTACTAGCCTACATCTTTGGCACGGTTAGCCTGATTTATTATAGCTAACGTTAACCACCTATTAAAATCTGTGTGGCAAAACTACTCAACCCACTGCAGTGCGGGAGATTGTATTAGCGCTGATAAATTTATGTGAACATATGTAATTTTAGACAATAAACTGAGTTTATTTAATTAATATTGAGTATTGGCCAGCTAACTCATCATGGCATACAAAATTGTTATTTTCTCTGCCAACTAAACCACAGAACCGTTGTCATTCCTTTGAAAGACCATTATTATAGACAACAATTCAATGACCAATTATTATAGACAGCCACTTGATTTTATTCCTGAATGAATGAATACATTGAATTAAAGGGTCCTTTATTAACACAATGAAACGATATTACTTTCGTAATTCAGGTATCACTTCATTTTGTTTTAATTTCTGTATGAAAAATGTTGTATAAAACATTAATCTCATTTCATTATACATTTGTCATTGCTATGTAAATATACGTACAGCCATCTGATCAGCATTAGACTTTAAATAGGCCTACATCTAAAAGCATCTTCAGACACAGGTTCCATGTCACTGAATACTGATTTAATTGGTAAAAGCCTGTTGTCATATTATTGTAATTTATTTGATGTAAGAATTTAACATTAAATATGTCATACAAAAGGTAAAAAAAAAAAAGTGTGTACTCAGAATAGCAATGAAACGTTGCTCTTCTGTAAAATAATTAAAGCAAACAGGTGCTTTCTGCCTCTTGGTGAACTTGAGCAAGAAACTTTGAAACTCCGTGTATGAAAAATATATCTATAGACAGTGAAATGTCTACTTTCAAATGAAAAAAAAAATCAAATAGAAAAGGTGTGTTAGCATGGATGATTTACATGCAATTTAATGTGTGTGCAATGCACACTGCATTGTTTAAACTGGCTTTCAGTTCAATAAAATTAAAACTACATTTTGTTTTTTTATTCAACTAAGGTGGGCATGCTGTGATCTGTACTGTATTTTTACTGTAACTGACAGATTCCGGCCCAAAAAAAAAAACACACAGCATGGGAGTGGGAGGGAATGGGAGTCATTTGGGATTGGGACAGAATGGGATTTTCCTCCAGTTTTTTCGTGGGATTGGGATGGGACGGGAATTTTTTTTTTTTTTTTTGGGAGTGTGACGGGAGAGGTTTGAAAATCCACTCCCATGTCACCCTCTAGTTTGGATATGTTATTATAACTCAAGTTCACCTTCAGATCATGACGTCAAATTCACATTTCACTAAAGCAGCACTCTGAGGAACAAATAGTCCCATGGCAATTGGATAACAACATTTGAGTTCCTATAAAGTGCTCTATGAATAAAACTCAAAATAGAAAAATAGCTGATAGATGTGCTGTGAAGGTAAATTACACAAAGTCATTTCTACTACAGGTTATCAAAATCTGAACACTGAGTTCTTTGACTGTAGTAGGTGCTGTTTTCACTGTGCAGATGAGTTCAGTACGCAAACAGCAGTTTTAATTCATTCATTTATTTATTTTTTGGTTTATTTACTCCTTTACTACCACTTTTTGCAATTATATTTTCTTAAATTGTAATGATTTTAATTTTATTTTTCCCAATTTCTCATGTTTTAGCCTTGTTTGTTACTTGGAACGTTTTATGCTCTTCGATGTTCTCCTGAAGGTGTAGGCCTACTTTTCATATCTGTTTATCTAATAAAAAAAAAAAATGAAGGATTTGAACACAAAAGTTTAAACACAACCCCATTGTTTGCCGAACCTATTTGTGTGTTTCATACGCAACATAACCCCTTACGTGGTTGAAAATGCCTGACACACCAATCTTTATAAATAAATGTATTTATTTTTTACCACAAATGTAAAATAAATACAGTTCACTACTACTATTGTATAGTATTATATACAGCCTAAATGAAACAAAGCTACAGTACTGTGAAAAGTTTTTAGCACTTGTGTAAAAATGCTGTAAAGTGAGGATGCTTTCAAAAAAAATGTAAATAAATAAATAGATTTTATTTATAACTAAATCAAATCAGCATTTTGTGTGACCACTCTGCGTTTAAAACAGCATTTGCTTATGGGCGTAGATTTCATCTAACAGTTGTGGGGAGGGGGGCAGTAAACAATTTCAAGCGCAATTTTTGAAGGGGACAAAAAGATGTTTTGCTTTAATTGAGGCCAAATTGCCTTAATATGGGGACTTTTTTGTACTTGGCATTTTGGTGCATTGAAACATCTGATCTCATGTAGCCTATGTTTTCATTTTATCTGACCAACAACACAAAGCGATAGTTGTTTAAATATGAGTTAGGTTCATAGGTTCATCACATGCTCATATTATAATTATTAGACTATTTTGCATCCTCCATAGTATTTTAGGTTTCACCTGGGAGAGAGGACATAGATATTCAACTTCAGCAATGCACTGATCTGCCACTTAACGTTATATTGAGCAAAACACAATAGCACAAATCCACTCCAGAGATTTAAACGCCCCAGAGCTCAGCCAGGAGGCCGCTCACGCCCCAGAGCTTCTTACATCTAATGTCTGGTGTTCCCTTTTCTTTTGAGGTTTGTGGTGTCATCAAGCTGCAATATAAAGAAAAAAGAGACGCACAAGCTCCAGACTGAATTCTGTGGTGGATAATAATAGTTTACCAAACTGAGATTTTGATTTGTGTATTAGCAGTGGCTAATAGAGCTTCAGTGCTGAACTGTGTCTGTGTCCTTGCTTATTGTCAAGCTAAAATAGATCATTAATGTGTTCTTTTTACTTTGTTTGTATATTGAGTTAAAAGGGAAGCTTTAGGAAGAGAGTGCTTTTTTCTTTGAATCCCTGTTTTTGGTTGTTTATTTGTCTTTCTTTTACATTTGAGGTAAGTTAGAGCCGCTTCCAAAACTAGTTAGAGAAGCATTTTGTTTGTTTTTTAGGCCTGGCTCTCTCCTGAGCCATTGCTTAAACTTATTGCTTTTCTTTTGTAAATAAAAATTGTTTGTAAACATCTAAACTGGTGTCATCTCCTTCACTCTGGGACAGAGGATTGAAGTGTGTTCTTGCCGTTTTTCCTTTTTCGTAACTTTTTTGTTTGTTTGTTTTGTTTATGCTTTTCCCTTTGTTACCTCCCCTCCCAATCCCCTAGACAGAAGGGGGGCATAACAAGTAGGGCCTCATATTTGATCTAGATTGGTGACAAGAGACTCATCTATTCGAGAGAAGCTAAAAAAAGCAAAAATCAAGTGTTGCGTGATAGGCTTGTGGAATCTTGGATTTTAATAGAGTCTGCTGCCATGGAGGATGAGGAGGTTTAGCTTGACATTAGGAGCTATGTCTGATGGGGGCCTTCCTAATGTCGCCACGTCAGAGTCTTCTGTCGACCCAGATTTAGCAGTTAAAATGAAGGAGGTGGATCTCTGGATTAAGCAAGTGAAGCATGAAACATTACTTGTTAAGCTGCACATTATAGAGGTGAAGACAGACCAAGATTTAAAATGACGACAATTAGAGCTAAAATATCTGGACCTGAAAAACTGGCCTGTGCCTGTTCCCTTTTCAAGGGAAAATCTAATGATAAGGTAGTGTATTTCTGGGATGACCAAATTTTAATGTGGAGATGGAGGCAAAAAGCTTGTGCTGTCCCTAAAGGGTTAAGATATTTTGGATGAGAACTGGGAGGCTTGTGACTGACCCATTGACTGCCAAACAATTAACAATGTCAAGGCCAGAAAAGTATGAAAGACATAACCAAAATAGTCCATCTGCCATCAGTGGTTCAACTGTAACGTTATGAAGCTATGAGAATACTTTTTCATTGGTACTTTCGCACTCCAGGCTGTTTTCTGTGCGCTCACGGTCACATCTAAAGCACGCGCGTAAGCCGCCTCGATTTTTAGTGGTTTGTTGAGCTTAAGCAACCAAATATAGGCTACACAAAATTACGTCTAAATGGCCGTCCTGGCGATTATCCTCTCTTTAGCACAGTAGGTTAATGAAAACAGTTGCGAAAGAAAATGAATAATATGGATCCGTGCAGTCGGTCTTGTGAGAGAAGCCTCATGTGAGCAGCCGTTCATGTCGCGTCTTTTGCGCGCTTAAGTTTGTTATTTCAAATGTAGATTTGCGACCGGCGCGCTCATATCGTGTATCTTGTCAGTGTGTGCACTTGCTTGGCCATTTGTAGTTGATAAACAGGAAAGTGGGTCCAGCTGAATTGAAATGATCATTTGTTGGTTTGGTATAATAAAGGTTATTATACCGCGGCAGCGGTCGCGGCAGTCGTCGTGTGAAGCCCTCTTAGTGTAAAGACCATCGACTCTACCGTGCGACTCCACCGGGCAGGGACACCGGCAAGGGATAGTAGTAGCTTTTTATTTAATTTTTTCATTGATATGTTTATTATTGAAATGTTGTTGTTATATGCATGTGTTAATTTTATTTTATTTCTTTATTTTCTTAAATATGTGGGTAGATAGTATTTATAGAGTTGTAACTTTTTAGTTTTAGTTACTTTTTCTTATTTGTAAGTCGCTTTGGACAAAAGCGTCTGCTAAATGACAAAAGTAAAGTAAAGTAAAGTAAGTCATAATATCATTTTTTTTCATTAACGATATAGGTCAGCAGCACGAACGTCTTTCATTGGCGCGTGAGGAGGGGGATCCGCCAAAATGAGGTGCCGGATCGGATTTCGGAGGTGCCCGATCCGGATCCGGTTTATTCCGACACAAATTAAGCCCTGCTCTGAACCTTGATTAGTGTGAGGAAAGGCCACAGTGACCTACCTAAGGAAGAAAGTGGGCCTTGGTTTCGTAAAACCAGTGAAAGCTAAAGGTGAGGCCATTCTAAACTATCCTAAATCCTATAACAAGCGTGTGCTTCATAGGTTCCTGGGCATGTCAGGTTATTACAGAGGCTTTTGCAAGAATTTGTCATCTGTAGTTTTTCCCCTCACAGACATTTTAAGCAGATTTGGAGTTTTTAAGTGGAGCTATGAGTTACTTATTTGAAAAACTTATATTACTTACTTATATTTCCTTCTAAATTAAAAAGTAATGTTACTTTACTAGTTACTTAAAAAAGTAATCTGATTATGTAACTCGTGTTACTTGTAATGCATTACCCCCAACACTGATCATGATAAACAAAAAACTTTCATTTTAAAGCCTGTTCTAATAAAAAAAAAAAAAAAAAAATATATATATATATAATATATATATATATATATATATAGAAACAACTTGAAGAATAATTGAAGAAACCTTATAATCATGTTAAGTAGCTATCTAAACATGATAAAATTATACAATTTATATATAATTGCAATGAAATTTATATTTAGAATATATACACTACTGTGCAAAAGTCTTAGGTCATTAGTATTTTCACCAACGACAAAAAATGGTGTTAAGCCATTTCTTAAGTAGATATTCAATTGCAGCAACACCCACTGATTTGCCACTTAACATCATATTGAGCAAAGCCCAACACCACCCAAGTCCGCTCCAGAGAGTGAAATCCCTGAGCATGCCCCAGAGCTCAGCCAGGAGCCCGCTCCCGCCCCAGAGCTCAGCCAGGAGCCCGCTCACACCCCAGAGCTTAGACAGAAGCCCAATCAAGCCCCAGAGCTCAGACAGGAGCCCGCTAATGTCCCAGAACTCAGCTTGGTGTTTACAGAGCAGTCAGATCCAGCAATCACTGAGCTAGAAATACCATCTGCTCTGTCTCTGATGACTGCTGGGGGGGTTGTGGGGCTATACCTTGATGGCCGAAGTGGCTGTTCCTGACTCCAGCATTTCCTACTCCTTCGTCATTGCCAAGGAGCCTTTTCCTGACTCCAGGGTCTCCCACTCCTTTGTCTCGGCCAAGGAGCCTGTTCATGACTATCGTGTCTCTACTCCTTCATCTTAGCCAAGGAGGCCATTCCTAGCTCAAGTGTTCCCAATATACAGCAGATTCTACTCCTTCGTTTCAGCCACAGAGGCTGTTCCTGACTCCAGCATGCATCTCCTACTCCTTCATCACAGCCAAGGAGGACTTTCCTAACTCCAATTTCTACTGCTCCTTCATCACGACTGCTCAGGCCATTCCTGACTCCAGCATACGTTGCCTATGCCTTCATCACAGCCAAGGAGGCCGTTCCTAGCTCCAATGTTTCCTACTCCTTCATCATGGCCAAGGAGGCCATTCCTAACTCCAGTGTCTCCTACTCTCTCATCATTGCCAAGAAGGCCATTCCTAGCTCCAGTGTTCCCAATGTACCCAGCCCACTTGTCACGTCTATGGACAGGGCCACATTAAACGGGACAACAGATGCAATATTCAGTTTTACACAGTGGTGTTCCATCCATATAAGCATAATCCATATGCTCCGCATACCCTGGCCATTTGAGATAACAAGTTCACGGGATAATTAATATAAACATGATTATAAGTTTATCCCTTGTCGTTTGAAATGTAACTTAAAGATTTAAGAGTTAGGACTAAGTACGTAAAATTATTTATTTGCCAAATGGCAGTAACTTTCTTTAAATTTACCAGTAACGGAAGCTTCGGGGCGAGCGGATTCTCTGCAGCTTTCTTACCCCCACTTTATCGATAAGACTCGTCTGGACTGTAGCGCGTTCTCATTGGTTTGCTGGACTGCGGCTGATTTCATGTGCGAGGTAAACTGTCAGAGAAGCACTTGCCCAAGCGGAAAAATGTGCTGTTGCTGTCAGATCTCAATTGCCAAAAATCACATTGTGTTTGATGCTGAAGGAGTGGATGGCAGATCTACAATGCCCTTCATAATAATATTAATTATAATATTTCTTGAATAATTATTAATCAAAGTTACATTTATGCATGTTAGAGAATAAGTTGATTATGACTTTAGTCTGCCTTTCTACTCTCTAAGAAGCTGCTCTCATTGTGTGTGTAACCATAAGGTTTAGGGCTGAGGCAACCTTGAAGTAAGATAAGTGTTTCTCTGCGTATATGTGTTAGTATCTGTCTGTACAGGGAGAAGCTCAGACAGTCCCAGGATAAACGTTCCGCTGCCGATGTCCAGCATATCAGATATATGTCTTTGGAGAGACGTATTGCGTCAGACCTCTGATCACTTGTCACTAAAATAGTCATCAGAAGATATGCTTCAAGCTTGCGTCCATATGTGGAAATTGTCTAAGTTTATCGAGGTTTTAGGACCAATCAGAATTTTGATGACTTATGCATTGACGCAATTAGCAACCTCTGTTAGGGTATAATTGCTGGTGTTTTTGAATTGTAAAGCAGAACGGCCTACGAACTCCGTGCGAGTGTTGAAGCTGACTTCTGCTGATGAAACTGCAAACTATTTCTTCAGTAAATTTCTTTAATCGCAATCTGACTCCTGGTTTTTGTTCAACATACCTGGGGCCCGTTTCAATAAGAAGGTTCAACCAACTCTGAGTTTAAACATGAACTCAGAGTTGACTTACTCTGAGACAGGAAACTCTGAGTTTTCGGTTACAAAACAGCTGAACTGAGTTAGTTTACTCAACTCTGAGTAGGTTGACTCTGAGTTAAGCTCGTGCACCATGACTATGAAAAGTCATGATCAGCGGAGCGCCGAAATTACGATTCACCATGGCAACAGCTCCCGCCAAAAAGACATCAGCGTGCGTACTTCCGTCAATGCATAACTTTAATTCTTAATAACTGCCAATAACTTAATAACTTTTATAATATCAGAGGTGAAAACTATAAATTATTGAACTAAAATTCATTTTAATGGTATCTCATGATCACAAAAAAAAAAAAGAAAGAAAAAGACAGAAAAAAGAAACAAGAACGTGGCAGCAGCTAAAAATGAAGTATAAAAACACAATTCAATCAAGGTAAAGCTTTAAACATGAAAGGTTCATGGGTGTGGGCTACATAACTTTTGACATTAAATATCATTCAGTGTCTATTTCAATGCGCTGCAGCTTTTTTCACATAATTAAATATTCTCTAATCCAACCTGTTACATTTCTTAATTACAGTAATAAAATTAACTACTGACTTGTCGACAGCAAGAAGGCAGAGGCTCCCAAAAAGGGGGGAGAACCTGCACCTGCACCACTGACAGATGAAGAGGAGATGGTCAAGTATTGGAAGATTTCTAAAATCCAAAAGTAACTTATAAAAATTACTTTTTCTTTTGTATTAGGAAATAAAGATGACCAAAAAATTGTGAATAATTTGTTTATTTAACAGCTGTGGTGGTGGTTATGGCTTATACTACCCTTCCATCTGGCATCCTTCCATTCCATAAAGTAATCGGTTTCATTTTCAGAAGGTGCGATGGTGGGGATATGCTTGTCATCAGTGCATTCAAGCTTCCACACTGGAAGTCCTGAAGGAAATTCGGATTATTGGGTTACTTCCAGACGTCACAGAATGATGTTATCAAGTGAACATCATTTATCAGATCAGCCTCATTTAAACCAATTTTTATACCACTGACCTACAGTCCTGTGAAACCCCTCTTTGACGGATTTGTGCCCAGGAAAAAATTGTCAAAATGGGTGTGAGAGGGATGCACACTTTCCTTAGAATCTGCATACAGTGGACTTATAATGTGCTCTGCATCTCCGATGTTTTAAAGTGCATTTTTATTATTTTGCAAATTATCTTCCAATAGGGTAAGAAATTAAAAGTATTCTTGTTTCCGTTTGCATTAAGATTATTTTTCTTACCCTATGGCAGACAATTTTACTTGTTTTATGTAAAAGGCACTTAAAAGGAAAATCCCCCAGGAAAAAAAAGACTAAATATAGACAATTATATAAGATGCATATTAAGAATTTTTATATATTTGTACTTGAAATAAGATAAAAAGACTTAGTAAGAAAATCTATTTTGCAGTGTGAATGAATGAATAAGGTATTTAAACTTCGCTAACACTATAAAAAGGGGGAGGAGACCGAAAGAAACTCTGGGTTTACCGAAGAAAACCTGCTCCCGACCAGGTTAGGTTCACAGAGTAAGTTACTACGGTAACTGACTCGGAATATAAGTTACCTCTCTTTCAGAAACGGGCTTGACTTACCCTGCTTTCTCGGGTTTGACAAACCTCCCATTTTGAAACCGAAAACCCAGAGTTTCCCTGATTTTAGGGTTAACATACTCAGAGTTTTCACTTAACCTCCTTTCTGAAACGGGCCCCTGGTCCATGGGTTTTAACTATTATTCCCCAACAATGCAAAACCAACTCGACTAAATCAAAAGATAAAAAATGCTGTAACTGTATATTTTTATGCTTTCTCAAGTAAAGCTAATTTTAAAAGACCACTGAAAACATATCTTCTTACATTTATGATCATAGACAACGTATGTTGAACTTGAAGATATACGTTATTGTCAACATGCCTAGTGGTAAATAATAATAAAAAAAAGTTTATAAATATGTGGGCTATATAAAACATCAGCAAAAGAAAGAAACATAAATCTTCTGAATATTAAGATGTTATTGTTCCCTTAACATATGCAGAGACATGTAGACCGGAGGAAGCTGAACATTAGGTATCATAATGTAACTACATGTAAATGTTATTTGGCGGTTTCAGCTATATTTTTTTAGCAATCGAATATGGATAAACCTGAAACAATAGAAAATGGATCAGAGATTAATTTTATTTACTAATAAGGTAGGAAATGTGCATACTTTTAAATCAACACCTGCCACAGTATTTCTTATTTGTCATCTGTGAGTATGTCCTAAAAGCTGATGTGGGTGGGTCTTAATCTTACCACTCAGCATACCCGGTTAAAAAAGTCACCGCTCGCCACTGCTTTTACATGGTGTTTGAACAGTGTGCGTACACAACCCCCCTATAATGATAAAAATACACCCAGTGCTTTTTTTTTAAATCCACAAAAATCATGAGCACTGTCTCATATTAAACCATTCACAGATTCTTGGCAGAGTGATGTCACACAGGCCAAGGATGGACGTCTGTTGACAGACACAGGCATTTTAGCACAGACCCACCCTGAGTGAGCTGTAAACAGTTCACCATTTTTTCGACGCCGGGGTAAATGTACTATAGACAAGAATGTCTCCTAAGAGACTGAGGTGTTTTGTTGGATGTAATAATGAACATAGCAGTCATCATTTGAGCCGCTGAAGACACCGTGGATTACTTTTGTTTTTGAAGGGAATGCGCCTCCAATCTACCTAAATGCGTTTACGTTCGCACAAATCATTCGTGATCCAGCTTTACCTAAAGAAGAAGTGAGTATAATTTTTTTAGGAATCTTTGCAAATCGTCTTTCCTGCTAGTTTCCTGCTAGTTATCAAGTTCCACGATGAATGCGGCTAAAGTTTACAGTCACAAAGAGAACTGCTGGTCTCCCCCTTGGAAGAGAGGGTTGGTGTGAGCAGAGCTCATTAGCATTTAAAGGAACATGCACCGAAACAGGTTGCTGTGAACAGAGCTGTTTTTGAAGGTAAAAGGGTGTTGTTTTACACTACCATTAAGAAATTTTAACCTAAGTATGTTACATACTTTACATGAAGACCCTAAAGAATCATACCAGCTTGTGGAAAATGGGCAACTGATGTCCCCTTTAAGACTGTAAGGGGCCCCTGGTCTTTACCTCTTGAGGGGCCCTTCATCCACCAGAACTACAGCCTACATTCACGCAAGTTGTCAGCCTTTTATTTAGCAGTAATGAATGCCATTAACAAAACATTCAAATCTAGATCTGTCATATAAAATAAACTAACTATCATGAACCACACATATGCACACAGTCCGACATATTTTACAGAGATATACATGTAGCATTAAATTGTATGTTAAATGCATTATGAACTAACATTAAATGAACAGACTAGGAAGGTAAGTTAGTGAAGGTAAATGTACACCATCAAAAACGTTTTGTGAACTTTGATTTACGCCTTCACAAATATGTCTTTCTGCTTATGAATCTTTCTGTCAGGCTGGTAAAAGTTGGTAAGTTTTAAGTCTTGCCAATTTAAACATTTAATAGCGTTACAGTGAGCACAGCAAGCACACAGAGAGCCACGTCTCTAAAAATGAACACAGAATTGAGTTCTCATTCACGTATTCTTGCACTTGAAGAGACAAATACACCTTGCCAATTTGAACATTCAAGTGATTTTAAAGCATTCAAGAGCAAGAAGATACGATAAAGAACTCCATTCAGTGTGTTCTGTGTGAGAACTGAGAAAATCACTCAATGCTCTTGAGTGAATATTTTTTCTGGCTTTAACAAGGATTAAACTATATTTATGTGATACAGTGAAGAATATGCAATGTGTCACGAATCCTGGCCATGAACTTCCATTTGTTCACCACAAGAGGTCACCCGCTCACCACATGGACTTTCACACTACACACATTGCACATTGGACTCCATTTCCCATCATCCATTGCACTGACGACACACACACAGCTGATTACACTAATCACACTCACAGCTGAGAACTATCACCCAATCACACACACTTTATAAGCCTTGGACTTCCTCTCTGTCACTGCTGAGAATTGTTTAGCATTTATCACAGTGCCTGTCGATAGCTACTTTACCAAGCCATTCCTAGTTCCTATCCTAGTCTTGCCTAGCCTGTTTACCTGTGTTTTGATTCCTGCCCGCGTTTCCTGGATTAACCCTTTTGCCTTGCCGTTTGGACTCTGTTCGCACCTCGATTGGATTATTTCTCCCGCTACTGGATTACCCCTCTGTCTAGCTTTCTATTTATTTGTGCAATTATTTATTTCAAACAATTTGACTGAATTCATATATTTCTTTTGGGAAATTGTTCTCTTTGATATTTGTGCGCGTTTGACTGAGCCGCCTTACTCAGGACATGCAACGCAATGCAAGTGATAAAGCGCCATTTTAAAGGAACAGTCAACTCATAAAATGTGGTTACAATATTTTCTGGTATCACCAAGGGCCCCCCTCAGCCTGGAGCCTTAGGCTTAAGCCCAGGTAAGCCTGTGCGTTAATGTGGCCCAGCCCATGGAGGCATTATCTTTACATACTGGTTGCCAGCTACCACCAGCACCACCCTGGCCTCCAGTGCTGCCGGCACCTCCCTGGTCTCCAGTGTGACCGATACCAGCCTGGAGGGCACCCATCCTGCCAACACCACCCTTCTTGGTCACCTGCATCTGTCACTTTCCCAACTCCAGGGTTAAAGGATAGACTCCAAGGTTGCGCCTTCCAGGAGGGAGGAATACTGTCAAGGTTTGGCCAAGTTCTGTGTTCTCCCTCACGTACACACTGCCTGCATAGTGACCTAATTTCCTGATCACTCACACCTACTGCTTGTCCCGTTCATCATCAGCACCTGTATTTAAGCACACACCTCATCGCTCCTCTTTGTCTGGTCTCATTCATTCGAAGTGGACTGCTATCTTGAAGTGTACTCCAGCAATTATCTCGAGTGTTTGTCTCCAGCGATCCCCTCCAGTGTGTCTTCCCTTCCTCGTCTGACCTGTATTGTTTGAAAACATTACCTGGATACTGACCTGCTCGACGTGGTGTGTTTTCACTCCCCTTCAGCTCCTCCATCCAAGATCTCCTGCATCTGCGAACAAGGAAAGTCTGGTTAACATTCTCATCTCCATTCTCTGCAATATTGAAATGATTCTTGCCTTTCATTACCATCCATTTGCTCATATCTGTCAATAAACACTTGTTTGCACTGTCAGTCCCTTACAAAAATTAGCCGTGGTTTTATTATAATGAAAGTGTAGTAACCATGGTTCATCTGCAACTGTATGGTTTTAAAAAAAACATGTTTAAATGTTTAAAAAACTGTAGTCATCTATGTGCTTTGGTGGATGCATGTTTCACTTCTGTATGGTGCCATTGAGCCGCTCCTCCAATCCATTCATCTGAAGGTGGTATGGGGCACAGAAACTTCTCTTAATGACCAGTATCCATTTAGTATCTGTTTTGGCACTTCAAATTGATGTACAAATTTTAAGATGGACTAGGTAACTTCTGCAGTTGACTTTGATTTTAGGGGATACGCCTGCACCCATTTGGTGCAATATGTTATATAACATGAATTTTGGATTAAAAAAATTAATAAATAAAATAAAAAGGATTTCAGCATCTGCTAGTTACTGTTCAAATAATAATAAATAAATAAAAAATACTAATAATATCTTTAATGATTACTGCGGTCACAGAATTCCGTGTAACACCATTCTGGATTCAGCTGAAAGATGCCGAAGTGCCCTTGACGTGCCTGCGAGACAAGATTTACAACTTGAACTTTTAAATACGATTTTATACTTTTGTAAACACTGTTCAACATATCTGTGGACTTGAAAGATATGTACATGCAACATACTGACTTAGTTTGATTTCAATTTCTAAATAGATCAAAAGGCTACATATATAGAGACCTATTTTCTTCATCCAACCAATTAACAATGTACGATACACAGAAGAATGATATAACATGAAATGCAAAAATAGCATAAACTATATACACAATTCACATAATATATAGTATTTGTATCTACTAGGTGTATTTGAATGGCACACATATGTACTGTAGTGCCCTCTGTTGCACTGAAGTTGGATGTTTAAGGGAGTGGGTTCAGTTAACGGGTCAGTTCAGCCTTCTAAAATTACAGAGTAGATAAAGTTTTAATGACAAACAAATGTATGATATACGTTATTAGTATATGAACAGTTACAGACAAACTATAGCTGTGGTACTATTGTGGCACTATTCTCTCAGCTGTAGTACAGCAATTTCAAAACAAAACCTGCTCTATTGAGCTGCAACAGCAAGCTACAAAATAAATATCTTAATGCACCTGTTTAAAGTTACATTGTCTTATCGCCCATCTGTTTATTTCCCACGGAGAAAGTGAGGGAGAGGCTGGTGTCTTTACACAGTAGTGGTAACTAAAAACTCTCCAGAATATGTGATACCACTTTTATTCCCTGAGAGAGGGACTTGCTAAGGTAGAGTATACAAAGACTTAGTTGTGCGAAAAAGCTTTCTCCCTGTTCTCACAGCATAAGCGAAAGCAGAACTCAGCAGCAGGTAGATCTATTTTCATTGCATATAGTCAAAACTGATGCATATTGATTATATTTATTTATCAAGATTCTGTGTGAGTGTAAGTGTATTTATGTCTTTACCCTTTTTGCTATTTCTAGTTTGAAATCTGTCTCAGGTGTGACTACTGTTCAATGTTTAAATATGTTTAATATATCCTTTATCTCTATATACAGTATGAAGATTATTACTGCTATAGGTCTACTCCTGGTATCTGTCCACCTTGGAAGCTCCATTCTGATTGGAGCCTTCAACATCAAATCCTTTGGGGATTCAAAAACATCTAATGCCACCCTGCTTAAAATCATTACCAACGTGAGTAACATGCAAAACTATAACATACTTATACGCTCTCATTTGATAACTGTATTGTGTTTGTTAGGTAGTACACCGGTATGACATTGTACTCATCCAAGAAGTGAGAGACAGCGATCTCTCTGCAACGAATAAGCTGATGCAAAGTGTGAATGGGTATGTTGTTTTAACTGTCTATTAGTTACTGTATTTTTTTGTATAGATAAATTAATATTATTTTAATTTTATTATCAGAGGTTCCTCTCCATATGTATACCAGTACATTGTAAGTGAGCCCTTGGGTAGGAGCACTTATAAAGAGAGATATCTCTTTATTTACAGGTGACATTTAATTCATATATCATATAAGATTTTATATGTATGGTTCATATCAAATGAATAATTACACTTTTATTTTCATCAGACATCAGACAGTGTCCGTTGCAAAAAGCTTCCAGTATGATGATGGATGTGAATCCTGTGGAACCGATACTTTCAATAGAGAACCCTTTGTTGTGATGTTCTCCTCTAATACAGGTGGAGGTCCAAGTTCATTGTGAGAATGTTAGCAGTAATACAGTGAGAACGCACTGTTCAGCAAAAGCTTTTCACCCAAAGCAATTTACGGTACACTAAATTCAGAGACCGCTCCCCTGAAATTAAAAGCCGTGTTACAGGCCACAATGGCAATGAAAGGAATGTGATTTTCAGTTCCTGTGACCATATTTAGGGTTGAATATACCGTACCATTCAAGAGTTTGGGGGTCGGAAATATTTTTTTCAGCAAGGATGCATTATCGATTTATACAAATGTATCAAAAGTCAATTAACACTTTTAATTTGTTCAAAAGATTTCTATTTAAAATAAATGCAATTCCTTTCAACTTTCTATTTATAAAAGACCAAAAATATTAAACATCACAGCTGTTTTCAACATTGGTTAGATATTAGAATGATTTCCGAAGGATCCTGTGACACTGAAGACTGGAGTAATATCTGCTGTAAATTCAGCTTTGCCATCACAGGAAAAAAAATTAATTTGAAAATTTATTAAAATAGAAAATTCAACTTTTTAGTATTTTTGATCACATAAATGAAGCCTTGTTGAGCATAAGAGACTTCTTTCAAAAACATAAAAAAAACTCCAAACATGAACAGTAGTGTATATTGTATTTGTAATGTAATATACATACAATGACTGTATTTATATTATTATTTATCAAGGATTGAATTTCAGTGATTAAAAGTTATTTGCAGCTCATAGTGACACTAAACAACATTCACTTCTTATTGAGCTGATTGTTATTTTTGCTCAAAATACTAACGAGCACTAACAAGTATCTTTTCTATAGCTGTCCGGGAATTTGCCCTCATTCCTCAGCATACATCACCAGAAGTCGCTGAGAAGGAAATTGATGCTCTGCATGATGTTGTCTTGGATACTAGACAACGTCTGAACACAAACGTAACTATGCTGTTGCATAGCGTCCTGTATGAACTAGTCCTGTTAACATGACAGACATTTCAATTTAACCTATATGGTTCTGAACACCACAATGCTAATATACAATATGACTTGGAGGATTTGTGTCGATTCAAATTTCGTTTCAGAACATCATGCTTTTGGGAGACTTCAATGCTGGCTGTAGCTACGTTTTGAATTCAGAATGGTCCAAAATACGCCTCCGCACTGACCAAAGTTACACCTGGCTCATCCCTGATAGTGCGGACACAACTGTGACACACACAAACTGCCCTTATGACAGGTAGGAAGACATCACAGACTATTTAGCTGGATAAGATTAACCTATGTTATGAAATTATTCATAATATGCTTGATAAAAGGATTGTGGCCACCTCTGACATGATGAAAGGAGTGTCCGCTGGATCAGCGCAGGTCTTTGACTTCATGCAAGCCCATGGATTGAGCCAGAGTTGGGTAAGGATAGGTTTTGCTTCTTTTGGATACAGCATTCTAAACATTAGCCCTAAGAAGCTCCCTGGAGAGTTGAGTTATTGCTGAGTGTATTCCTCTGTCTGAAGCATTCATGTCTCTCTCACAGGCCCTGGCAGTGAGCGATCACTTTCCAGTAGAGGTCAAGCTCCAGTGAAAAACATAAAGCTTGTTCCCTCACAGCAGATATACGCCACAATGCTAATACATGATGTATAGTGCTGTCTTATATTTTGCAAGAATAATAAAAAAAAAAAAAAAATTCTTCAAGTAATTGTACAATATCATTATATAGCTATACAAAACACATAACTGAATGTGAAATTCAATTGTTCCATAGCTAATTATTATTTTTGCAGTTTTTATTACCCCATTAAGAACCAACACTGAAAAAAGGGTGTAGAAACCATTTTTACTGAGAAAGTAAATTTCATAACTACAAAGAAATGGCACACTGAATTAAACGTAAATTTTTTGAAAAACTGAAATAGTATAATCAATATCTCAATAAACTTTGGGGGGAATGAGTGCTTGTAATTATGAATACTTAAAATAAATTTTAACCATTTACTTTACCTGACATATACACTTTTCCTTATGAATATACTGTATGTAAAATTTTAATCTGAAATCTTGATGTTGAATTTAAAAAAAGTTAAGGATAAGCTAGATGTCAGCTGTTTGCATGCTAAAAAAAATCCCATCCCATTTTGGTTTTCAAAGATTTTACTTGCAAACAAAGTTACCCTCTAGTAACAAAAGAGAGGACAGTGTGATAGACAGTGACACTGATGAGCTCCATAAAGGCAACTTCAACAACAGGCATGTGTTTCGGTCCTCAAGACCTCCTCTTCTTCAGCATCTCCATGTACATCCCAAGAGATTTCTGGATGGAATCTTTGGTGATGAAACTGACAAAGTTTGTGGTGTCGGCTTCTCGGTTTGCAATAAGTTTGTCTATTGTGGATTTTCTCATCATGGACTTACTTATCTGACGGGCATGATCTGTAGGGGAAAAAATGCTGTCGTTAAAAAAAAAAATAGTACTATAACAGACAAAGATATCATATGTTGGAGCAAGATAATACCACTTACCTGGGATGGCCAACCATTTCGTCATGGTCTCAGCAGCTGCGCTAAGAACTTTATCCTCAGGAACAAGCTCATCCACCAAACCGATCTTTAGGGCTTCAGAGGCACTGTACAGTAAACCCAGCTGAAGACCCTTCTCGGTTTCTCGATGGCCCACAACGTTTGTCATGGAGTCCTTAAACCTGATTTACAAAACCTCGGTTTAACACCACCCTGTGTTCCAGTAGGTATGCTTACACGCACTCATTTTTGTCAATCCGTGTAAAAAATCTGAAAGTTCTGTTTACACGAATCCTAAACTTGACAATTCAATCCACATTTACAAAGGATTATTATAAAAGTAGTCTGGTAGAGCATGCAAATCACAAAGTATTTTTGAGCCCAATTGAGAAGAGAGTTGCATGCCTGTGTTTTTTCCTATTGATTGGATTATTTCAGGTCTTCACCACAATTTCATTCGGATCAAGCTCAGTCAGATCAATCGAGTTGTTTACATAAAGGCTTTTCAGTCCAATTGAACCGTCAATCTGATTACTAATGGATTATTGGTGTAAATACAACTTGTGGATCCCAAGTAAATAAATTGTATAATATAAATAACATCAATAATACTCACCAAAAAGGTGCAACTATACCAAGTTGTGTTTCATTGAGACCGATGTTATAGCGAGGATTATCGGCCATGATCCTGTAGTCACAACACAAAGCCAACAAACAACCACCTGCAGGACTAGAGCCCTAAAAACACAACAATTACTTCATTCATTAAGATCATAATTTGACCTTAAAGGAATATTTTAAAGAAAAATCCAGTAGAACAGTAGAAAAGGTTTATAGTGACACCCACATTGATAGCAGCGATTGTGACCTTGGTGGACCCGTAAAGCTTAAGCCACGCGTCCTGTACGGCCCTCCAGAATTCTGCGCAGTGCTCTGGGCTCTTTTTATACATTTCCAGAATATCTAGTCCTGCAGAAAACACCTTCGGCTGGGCCTTTCACAAATAAACGCACTATCAATGAAATAGGCTAAACTTGATTTCACTAAAGCAGATGTTTCTGATGACTTACGGATGTTATGATCATACCCCTGCAGCTTCTGTCCAGCTCAAGTTTTTCTAAATTAATAGCAAACTCAGTCAGAAAGTCAAGACTGAGACTGTTGACAGGAGGATTTTGGAACTGCATTATGGCAACACCTTTAAGAAAGAGAGAGAGAGATTTTCTAGTAATGATTTTTTGATAAATATGTAATTGCAAAGTGTTGGAACTTGGAAAACCTATTATTTATGCACATTATGGATTAATATGCTTACCATTACTACTGTCCAGGTCCACTTTAATATTTGAGGATGATGAATATGCCATGTATGGCAGAGCACAGATTCTCCCATGACGGCTGTTTCCAGACAACAGCGATACAAATCCTGCTAGAGAAATTGATAATATTCTACAAATGTAAAACTAAAAGCCAGTATGTTAACACAGTGCATTTATTTTGACTATTGATAACGCTTCAGTAAATACTGTACTACGCAAGAGCATTGTGTGAATAAGCTGTGCCCTTATTAAAGGGCATGGTGTTAACTTCTAACTTTTTAAAACCCATAAAAATCTGTCATTATATAATGATTTTCTACTTTCTTTCTGCTTTGATAACGACAGGAAGGCGTATACAACACAAAACAACCCTTTTGTAGTCTGCTGACCTTTGTCCTATTTCCTCAATGCTTTACTACTGCAAACTTAATTCGGGAAAAATAACATGGCCACTGCAAAATGAAGGAAAAAAAACAGCAACAGTTTCAGATAAGGTATGAAACACCTACCAGACGGGCTGAATTTGGTAGAGTGTCTTAATACTGATGCCATTTTGCCAGCTGAAAGGATAATGCTAAATCGCTAAATGTAAACACGTGTTGCCAGATCTCTCTAGAAAAGCGAGTCCTCGCTGCAGCCTGTAGCACGATGACGTACTGGATCAGATCCAATACGTAGTGGATGTTTTACGCGCATGCGCAAAGTGGGGGTGTCATTAATGCTAGTATTAAATGTAAATTAAACTGTAATTACGAGATGTATAGGTGTTTCACAGGCTTACACAAAATATAGTATACTGTGATTTTAAACCTGTAGTGCAGGCTATTGAAACTTTTTTTTTAAGCAAGGATGGAGTAGTTTTGAAAGAACGAGTTTATTTTTTATTAGTTTGATTCGTTTTGGGAATACAAATCTACTAATTACAATGTTATTTCTTTATGAAAAATGGCTTCTATTGTCTTCTTTTTTTCCATAATAGTCTTAGTTCTGTCAATAATTCGTTCATAAATCAAATATTATTTTTCGTTCTCACTCTCTGTGCTATAGACCTACGTGACAGAGTATAAAAGTTATAGGCCTACTAAAATATGCGGACATCATTTTTTATACCGTATAAAAATAAAAAGAAGACAAACAATCCTGTCAGTCGGGGTTCCGTTAGCCAATAGACCCTTTATCCCGGATTATACCAGGTTTTTACAGTCAATCCTATGTCCTACAAATAAATACACACACGGTCGGGGACAAGGTAACAAATCTGACCATTTCTATTTTTTTGTATGTTATTCATATGCAAGTTAAATCCCTGGAGATAGATCTAATGGCTAAAGACATACCATCCATTCCGTTATGAGAGCTCTCTCTCTCTCTCTCTCTCTCTCTCTCTCTTTATGAAGGCTTTTTGTTTAGTGTTTTGTGTTGTATCATCAGACGATGTGTGAAAAGCAACTAATAAAACATTTGTTACCAGACTGAGGCGTTATTAGCGAGGTAAAGTCTTGTTATAAATGTAATGGTTTTTAAAAAAATATTATTAGCCTATTGAAAATGTATGTAATAGCTATATAAACAAAATGGATCGGCATTAATTTAATATCCCCTATGAAATTTAAATAAACATGACGGATACAATCAAAAAGACATTTAAGCTAACTCTGTCAGAGTGATGTATATCTTTATAATTAGCTATTTACAGTACAGTGCAACATCTGCATAATGAGTTAATTTGCAAAAACGGATAACTATTTTTTTAACAATTCTCAGAAATCATGTTTCTTCATTGTGCATTACAATTAATCTCAATCAAACTGCAGTTGGGTTATTTTGACAAAAAAAACAAAACAAAAACAACAGCTAATTAACAACAAAACACAATAAAAATTTTACATAATTAAAAACGTGAGTTTTGAAAAACGGAAAAAAAGTTGAGGTATCTGTTTTTGCAAATAAACTCTGCATATCATGTTACAGTGCTTATTGTATCATTGTAATAATGGATACAGCACTGATGTGGGCATCCTGGCCATAACATATGAAATAAAAAAAAAGCCAGTAAAGACAAAAACATCGTGGATGAATTTAGACATTAAAGTTTTTACATTGTAATGTAATGTAGGTCATCGCGTATTGTAATGTAGATCAAAAACCCTTAATTGCTACATGTACTGTTAGAATTCACTTAGACTAAGTCGCTTTGGATAAAAGCATCTGCAAAATGATTAAATGTAAATAAAAATATGAATTTATTCGTGACCTATACAGCGCATGCGCGTAAAACATCCACTACGTATTGGATCTGATCCAGTACGTCATCGTGCTACAGGCTGCAGCGAGGACCTCTTGAGAAAAGCAGGTAAACTGCCCTGACAAAACATTCTCAAAACAAGTGACTTTCCCCAAAACAAGGCAAAATTGCATTCGCTGCAAATAAATTAGTCCAATGAATTTTAAATGCGTTTGTTTAAAAATATGTGTATAAACTTTGTCACTGCAACTGTACATTTTTATTAGCATGAAAACACAAATCTAAAGGCTCTTTAAAAGGAGGACATGGCAACATCGTGGCGTGCAAATAGTAACATTGTGTGGCTGGTGAGTATGTCAATCATTCAGAGAGACAATCAGTAAAGCTGTGCGTAAAATAGACTCATGTGAAGCGATCAGGCTATAAATGGCATGTTATCTCTCCCTCCCTTGGTTCGTATAATCATCTGTTAGTCAACGTTTCCTTGAAACTTTTTTATTTCTATTTTTGTTTGCAGCAAACAGAAATAACTTTTTTTTCCATTGCCAGCTGTTTTTGCATTTAATAAACAGTTACTTAAGCTATTACATTCACTAAACTACAACATTAGAAACAAAGATATACAAGTAAGGATAGGCCAAACTTTATTAAAAATACAAGATGAAAAGTTTAACAATTCAGAAGCAATATAATCTTTTTTTAACCAAATGAATCAGTCAGCTGAACTAAATGTTACTTTACTGCTGCCTCCACTGCATCACAATGAAACCCCTAATTAACATGTTTAAAAAGCAGCATCATGCAATACAGACCACAAGCAGACTAATCATAACATCCAATTACGAAGACGATTTCATTATGACACAATATGAATTTTGAAAATAAGCATCATGTGGAATTTGTTTTTTTGCAATATTGCAAGTATTTAATTTGATCAAATACATTTTATACTGTGGAATCAGTTATATAAAAAAAGAAAATTCATAAAAAATGTTTTTGTGTGCTCTATTTTTCTTCCCATTGCTGACTAGCTCACAGTTAATGATGATTCAGCATTTGTCTCCCCCATAAAGACATTACATAACACACATGCCAGTTAGACATTTCCTGTGGCATTTATTACCTTTCTTCAAGAAATTTGATTCTGTATAAACAATAAACCCAATCATTTCCAGAGTATTTTGAGTATTCTGCTGTATTATCTAATATTTCTGAATATAATCAGGCAGTAGGGAATTACTCAAGAAAAATCAAGATAATCTTTTGTCAGATGATAAAATCAGCGATGGAGATGGAAGTGTCAGGTAACAGTATCAGCAGGCATATAAACAATAAATGTATTTATTTTGGAATGTCAAAAAAAAAAAAGAGACAATATAATATAAAAGCTAGATGGAAGACAGTTACAGACACCTGGACAGAGATGAACAGATCTTAAATTGTTTCAGGGAATGAAGAGGGTGCTTGACTATGGGCTCCACTGATGGTTCCCAGCTGAGAATCACCAGCAAATGTTGTGTTTTAGAAGCTGATGTGCCAGTCAGGGCTAACCAACAAGAAAAGTGAAGCAGCTTTACCAGAATTGGTTGCTGGTGAACAGCCAGGCAACTTCATGCTGGTTTAAGTTGATCTTTTCTACAGGGGTTTTATGCTCAGAAATACCTTTTTTTTTAAGCAACACTTAGTACAAACCACGTCCTACACATGTATTTATCAGGTAACAGCAGGCTGATTACATCATCAATACAAGAAATTAGCCATTGCAGACAAGATGGCTTCACATTCAAGCATGCACTGATCCGGTCATGGGCTCTGTAAAGAACTCTAAATGCATTGCAAGAATACAGACATTGTAATATTTACATTTACAGTATACACTAAAACCTGAGTGTACAGGCATGATGGATTTCATTTGTTGGTTATACCATTGTTATATCTATTACAAAGTACTAAGTCGCCTCTAATACCCTGCCAGTCACTGTATGTCCTCACTGTTGATTACACCTAATATGTGGGAATATCTTCATTCATTTTTTTTACTTTTTTTTTTTTTAATACGACTAATTTTTATTTAATAATTTGCAAAGCCAGCAAAACCATATCTACCTAGCCTATGTCTCTGTATTAAACATCAGTGATAAATTGGATATGTTGCTGTGCATCTGGGAGAGAGAGAGACAGAGGAAGACCTCTTTACTCTGCACTGTCCCAGTCTTTTTTGATTTGCAGGTTCCACTCCCACGACAGATGGTCTGTCTTGTCGTCATCTGTGAAGTAGGATTTGATGTGGTAGCTTCCCCGAACGATCATGCCCTTCGGAGCCTCTTCCACCGGGGTCATGAACTCATGCTCCTCGACTCTCGGACCATAGCTGCCTACCATGTACACTGCCTTGTCCACTACAGGTAAAGAAAAATCAGTGAGTCAAATTCTTAAAAAATACATCAAAAGCTGATTGGTTGCACCCAACAATAACTTAAAAATGCCAATGTTAATTTTTTATGTTTAATAATTTAATAATAATATTAATAATAATAACAACATGAATGATAATAATTTAATATTTTTTCATTACAATGTTTTATTTAACTACATTTAGAAGGGAGGAAGGGAAGTGGTGTGTGGCCAAGTATGGTGACCCATACTCGGAATTTGTGCTCTGCATTTAACCCATCCAAGTGTACACACAGTAGTGAACATACACCCGGAGCAGTGGGCAGCCAATGCTGCGGCGCACAGGGAGAAGTTGGGGGTTCGGGGCCTTGGTCTCACCTCAGTCATGGTATTGAGGTGGAGAGAGTGTTGGTTATTCACTCCCCCACTTACAATCCCTGCCGGACCTGAGACTCGAACCCACGACTTTCGGGTTACAAGTCCAACTCTCTATCCATTAGACCACGACTGCCTCAACAAACATTAAATAAACTTTTAAATATGCATATTAATTAAAAAAATCATTTATTACCTTTTTTACATTTGAATAAAGAAATTGATGTTTCATATGAATACAAGTGAAACATATTTATCAGATGGCATTGTAAGATGCTGATTTAAAACATGCACATTAAAACAGTACATGTGTGTATAAAGATATCAATACACCCTTGACTCAAGCACTTGCAGCGTCAAAGCCAACATTTAAATTCATGACTACAGATGCTCTTACCTCGGAGTCCTTTCCTGTAGGTCAGATGCACATATTTCAGTCCAGACACGATGTCCCTGTTGACCTAATGGGAACAGATGGGATGAATTAGAATAAATATTATTAATTTAGCATATCATTTTCATTCTCAGGACATTCAACCTGTTGTAGCACAGAGTCACCAGCAGAGGTCCTGTTAGATCCTTTAGGAATTCACTCCGCACCCCATGCCCTTTTAGGGAATACCCATAACATTGAACTCCAGATACTGTCTATTTTAGCATGTTGGAGCATGAACTATAAAGCTCTTTTATCTTCTGAGTGAAGCTGCATCGAATCCTGATGAATCATGGGCTAGAAAGATATTGTTGAGTTGCTGGATCCAAAAGGGATTTTGTGAAGAATGCTATTTTGCAGGAATATGATCTGGTGTGACTCACAGTTAAATAAAGTGACCATTTTAATTAAATGTTCTTGAGAAATCTGTTATAAAACACAAAACATTTCAACATCAGCCCAAAAAACCCCCACACAAACTCATTTTCTGCTTACATTGTACCCCGATCTGTTTACAAATATTTCAAGTGTATTATTTTTAGAAAATTTTAGCCTGGGAAAGGGTGTCTGTTTGTATTTCTGTATGCTGTTCATAGCACTGGCCCGGTCAAGACAGGAAATAAACAATCTATCCACTTCTAGCCATGGATTTCATATCTTAAAACATTTATGTGCTCTAAGCATGCAGAAGCTTGGGATCAGTCTTTCAAGGGCATTGTTAAAACTTGCCTTTTTTAACAATCTCAGAATGACATATTTAAAGCTAAAAACAGTACACAACAGTATTTTTAGGCCAAACTATAAAGGAATGACCATCACTGCAGACTGTTTTATGACAGAAATCTGATTTATATTCACCTTGAAGTGGATTTTCACCCTGTAGTCCACTCCCTCCTTCATGGTGAAGTTCTTCTTCTTCAAAGCATCGAGGTCACCTATATTAAAAAAAAAGTTTATTTACATTAGCCAGAGTGAAATTAACAGCAATTTAACCTTGCTGTAATTACATTTTTAAATAAATACAGCAGAAATCAATATCAGAATTGTAAATGTGAGCCTTTTATGTTGCAGGTCGCATCCTTCTTCTTGTAGTTCAACTGAGTTCAATGCAAAGAGCTTCTTTACAAAAGTGCAACTGCTGCGATTTATCCCTTGAATCTGCCCTAAGTGCTTTGTGATGGATACTGAAAGAGACGATGGAGGAAGGAGAAATCGGGGATTGATACAATGAACAACATCAATGATGATTTGTGGGCTATTCACATGATGCCAAATGCCAGAATGTGTTCCTTAGTGTCCTGTGTTCCACATCTCAACATTGATACTATTTTTAGACTGTAGGGGCTTTATCATCTAATGGAACTGGATCTGGTCTTGGAGATTCTCCATCTTGTAGTCGACCCTTTGTATGTGCCGACATGCCATGTTGCTATTAATATAACAGAAGCAGCATCCAGCCCTCTCAAAACATTTTTTACATCACAAAGATAAAAACCCTTATCTGTAATTGACTAAATCTAGCACTGATAATCACTGTAATAACATAATCCTGATTGGACAAGAGGATTAGTCCGTATCTGCGACAGTGAGCACTGAATCGTGGTGTGTGTGATCTCCTTATGACATGGTGATTAGCACCACTAACATGCAAACTAGATCTGTCTGTCCATATTACACACACACACACACACACAGAGTTGGGGAAAGTTACTTTTAAAAGTAATGCATTACAATATTGTGTTACACCCTAAAAAAGTAACTAATTACGTTACTTAGTTACTTTATGGAAAGTAATGCATTAAGTTACTTTTTCGTTACTTTCGCATTACTTTTTAAATATGAGCAGGGCTTGATTGTTTGTTTTTAATATAAGAAGTTCTATTTATAGCAAATGTAAAAGCCCATGTTCACATTTCCGATTTCTCCCAACAGGGGACAGGAGACTTGTCAGTCAACAAGTAACTGGCGTTACTTTTTTGAAAAAAGTAAATGCGTTACTTTACTACACTGTAAAAAAAAAAAAAAAAAAAAAGTTGAGCCAACTTAAAAGTTTAAGACAACCAACTTCTTATTACAACCAAATTTTTGCGTTTTCTCAACTTATTTTTTAGGAAATCTCAACTTTCTGTTGTATAAACTTAAAACAAGAAGTTGAGAAAACTCAAAAATCTGCTGAAGATGGTTACCTTAAACTTTTAAGTTGGCTCAACTTTTTTTCTTTTTGAACAGCATTTAATAATAATAATATATATATATATATATATATATATATATATATATATATATATATATATATATATATATATATATATATATATATATACTGTATATAAACAAAAGTCTTTACTGTCTTTACTGTTTTAATCAATTTTAATTATTTTAATCAATTCGATACACCTTTACTGAATAAAAATATTAATTTCTTTACTTCTTTATCTTTTAAAATTACTGACTGCAAACATTTGAACTGAAACGTGTATATATTTGCAAAAAATAAAGAAACTTCATTCGCGTTTAAATTACATTTTGACTTTCAATGTGGCCAACATGTATGTCAAGTATTTCTGAACAATTTGCATAAACCTAAAGCTATTTTCAGAGGCGTTTTCTTCTCTTCAATTTGCAAACAGCTGTAACTGTGTGAACAGGAGAAGGTTCATGAGGGAGCTATGTGTTCATTCTCTCCCTGTGCTTAAAGATTCAGGGGTGTTGGTTGTAGTTTGCTGAAGTTGTAGTTGGTATGCTGTTTGTATGACTCCCACACAGCAGTAGTGAGAGACCATAGATGGAGATGGATAATAAGGAAGATCCCAGCGGAGGCTCTAGCAATGGAATCTGGCACGAGGTGAGAATGCGAGCGCCCTGTTCCACCCTTACTCCCACTGCTGCAGCGCTCAACACAGACATCTCATCACTATCAACATAACTCACTGAATAGTGCTTTACTAAAAGATCAATTTTCTGCATTGCCAAGAAAGGACAAAACAGTTCTGAATTTGTAAATCAATCTTTTCACATCCATATAAATGTGAAATTTCACCTTAAATCACTTATCCACCAATAGAAACACTGCAGTGAATGGGTGCCGTCAGAATGAGAGTCCAAACAGCTGATAAAATCATCACAACAATCCACAAGTAATGCACATGACTCCAGTTCATCAGTTAACATTTTGTGAATTGAAAGGCTGCATGTTTGCAATAACTTCAAAACCACTGTTTCTGGTTAAAATAGAAAAATAGAAAAAAGTCGGCACACCTGGACTCCAAAAATACAAACCTTTTTACACAGACTATCATATACAGTGGGGCAAATAAGTATTTCATACACTGCCGATTTTTCAAGTTTTCCCACTTTCAAATAATGGAGAAATCTGTAATTTTCATCGTAGGTACACCTCAACTGTGAGAGACAGAATATTTTTAAAAAATCCAGAAAATCACATTGTAGGATTTTTAAATAATTAACTTGTAGACCTGCACAAGGCTGGGATGGGCTACAGCACAATAGGCAAACAGCTTGGTGAGAAGGCAACAACTGTTGGCGCAATTATTAGAAAAAAACTTTATGGTATAAACTCCACTCGCCGTGTTTGGAGGAAGAAGAAGGATGAGTACAATCCCAAGAACACCATCCCAACCGTGAAGCATGGGGGTGGAAACATCATGCTTTGGGGGTGCTTTTCTGCAAAGGGGACAGGACGACTGCACCGTATTGAGGGGAGGATGGATGGGGCCGTGTATCGTGAGATTTTGGTCAACAACCTCCTTCCCTCAGTAAGAGCATTGAAGATGGGTCGTGGCTGGGTCTTCCAGCATGACAATGACCCCAAACACACAGCAAGGGCAACTAAGTAGTGGCTCCGTAAGAAGCATTTCAAGGTCCTGGAGTGGCCTAGCCAGTCTCCAGACCTGAACCCAATAGAAAATCTATGGAGGGAGCTGAAACTCCGTGTTGCCCAGCGACAGCCCCAAAACCTGAAAGATCTGGAGAAGACCTGTATGGAGGAGTGTGCCAAAATCCCTGCTGCAGTGTGTGCAAACCTGGTCAAGAACTACAGGAAACGTCTGACCTCTGTAATTGTAAATAAAGGTTTCTGTACCAAATATTAAGTTCTATTTTTCTATTGTATCAAATACTTATTTCATGCAATAAAATGCAAGTTAGTTATTTAAAAATCATACAATGTGATTTTCTGGATTTTCTTTAATATATTCTGTCTCTCACAGTTGAGGTGTATCTACGATGAAAATGACAGATCTCTCCATTCTTTGTAAGTGGAAAAACTTGAAAAATCGGCAGTGTATCAAATACTTATTTTCCCCACTGTAGATATATCTTACATAATGCAGACATTCTTGTAGTTTTGGAGCCGAGGTTTGCAGACATTCTATGTTTATGATCAATATTTTGGCGAGCACCCTGTTTTCACCCAAAAATGAAAATTCTGTCATTAATTGCTCGCCCTCATGTTGTTCCACCTGCAAGACCTTCATTCATCTACTGAGCACAAATTAAGATACTTTTAAGATTTTTGATGAAATCTGACAGCAACGGAACTACCACATTCAAGGTCCAGAAAGGTAGTAAGAACATCGTTAAACAAATCATAAAATTACGGTTGAACCACTGATGTAACATGGACTATTTTAACAACGTCTGTACTACCTTTCTGGGCCTTGAACGTGGTAGTTGCATTGCTGTCCATGCAAGGTCAGAAAGCTCTTGGATTTCATCAAAAAATATCTTAATTGTTATATATCTAATAATATCTTAATATCTTAATTTGTGTTCCAAAAATGAACAAAGGTCTTAGATTTGAGGGCGAGTAATTAAAATGACAGGATTTTCATTTTTGTGTGAACTTTAATGATGGATTTGTTTCTTTCAAACATGCAACTTTTTGCTTCACAAGACATTCATTGATGGACTGGAGACGTGTGAATTACTGTGATGTTTTTGTCGGATTCTCATTCTGACAGCACCCTTTCACTGCAGAGGATCCACTGGCGAGCAAGTGATAATGCACAATTTCTCCAAAGCTGTTCTGATGAAGAACATAGGTGCACATATGTGACATCTATATTTTGGGGTGATTAAATATTTTGAGGGTGATTCAATTTTCAGTTAATTTAAATTTTTAGGTTGAATGATTCCTTTAAGAGTGCATCCTCTCTACTTTATTCACATTTCTCTCAGAAGGGATGCGACAAACACCGCAAGATATTCAACTGCTTAGATGTGGACTCACTATTCGGATTCAATTAAGAGCGCCGTGATAAGGCCTGGCTTCCTGCTGCTCTAATCTAAATGTCAGCAGAGCAGAACTTCTGCGGTCATGCTGAGTGCTTTGCAAGCCTGTAGTGCAGTCAGGTTCTGCTCCCCACCTTCATCCGCCACTAACTGTCACATTCTTTCTCCTCCACCGTGTGTCAGCCCAGCCACATCCATCAAAAACTCAGTCTGGTTAGCGTGTTCCATCCCAGTGGACGTCCCGCCGTGAGGTGCCGCACTCGGCTGTCACTTACAGCAGGACTCTGGCACATCTGCGTTCCTGGATCACAGATCGCTAATGTGCTCCTGCTTACAGCTGCTTACTATGGAGCGAGATTTTTTATGCTGTTTGACTGCAGTTTCTTGTACAGTAAAATATGTTTATTCTACAGTCGTGGTCAGAATTATTGGCACCCTTGGTAAATATGATCAAAGGCGGCTCTGAAAATAAATCTGCATTATTAATCCTTTTGATCTTTTATTAAAATAAATAAATAAATTAAAAAAATCATAAAAATCTAACCTTTCATTGAAATAAAACAATTGAAAATGGGGGAAAATCTCATTATGAAATAAATGTTATTCTCAAATACATGTTGGACACAATTATTGGCACCCCTAGAAATTCTTATGAGTAAAATATCTCTGAAGTATATTCCCATTCATATTTCACAATTTTGAGGACTCCAGGGTGATTATGAACATGAAGTTATCCGGTCATGGCTTCCTGTTTCACAGAAATATAAATAGGAGGGAAAACAAAGCCCAAATTCCCTTAATCATCCATCATAATGAGAAAAACCAAAGAATATATTTCTGATGTGCAGCAAAAGATAATTCAGCTTCACAAATTAGTGAAGTGACTTTAAGAAAAGAGCTAGAGCACTGAAAATTCCCATTTCTACCATCAGGGCAATAATTAAGAATTTCCTATCAACATAAAATGTTACAAAACTGCCTGGAAGAGGACTTGTGTCTATATTGTCCTAATGCACGGTGAGAAGCAGAGTTTGAGTGGCTAAAGACTCTCCAAGGACCACAGCTGGAGAATTGCAGAAAATAGTTGAGTCTCGGGGTCAGAAAACCTTAAAAAAATTGTCAAACAGCACCAACATCATCACATGTTGTTTGGGAGGGTTTCATGAAAAATTATCCTAGCTCATCCAGAAACAAACTCCAGCATATTCACTTATCAGACACGACTGGAACTTCAAATGGGACTGGCTTCTATGGTCAGATGAAATAAAAAAAAAATAGCTTTTTAGCAGCAAACACTCAAGATGGGTTTGGTGAACACGGATAAAAAGTACCCCATGTGTACAATGAAATATACTGCTGTATTTTTGATGTTGTGGGCCTATATTTCTGCTGGAGGTCCTGGACATCTTGTTTAGACACATGGCATCATGAATTCTATCAAATACCAACAGATAAAAAATCAATAAGTGACTGACTCTGTTAGAAATCTTATAACGGGCCATGTTTGGATCTTCCAACCGTACAATAATCCAAACACAAACCTCAAACCCAACACAAAAATGGGTCACTGAGCACAAAACCAAACTTCTGTTATGGCCATTCCAGTCCTCTGACCTGAACCCTGAGAAAATGAGTGAGGTGAACTGAAGAGAAGAAGCACCAACATGGAGCTGGGAATCTGAAGGATCTGGAGTGATTCTGGATGAAGGAAGGGTCTCTGATCTCTTGTCAGGTGTTCATCAGGCATTATAGGAGAAAATTTAAAGCTGTTAAACTGTCAAATGGAGGTTTCAAAAAGTATTGAATAAAAGGGTGCCGTTAATTGAGGCCAATGTGTATTAGAGAAAAACATTTATTTCGTAATTTTCCCCCATTTTAAATTCTTATCCAATGAAAGGTTAGATTTTTGTGAATTTTTTAAATAAAAAAGATCAAAAGGATTAACAATGCAGATTAATTTTCACAGCCTTCTTTGATCATATTTACCAAGGGTGCCGATAATTCTGACCATGACTGTATATGTATAGATTAAGGTGAATTTATAGAATTTCAGTGCAAAACCCATTTAAAAAATTACTACCATTCAAACTTTTGGAGTAATACTTTTTATGCTTTTGAAGGAAGAATCTTCAAAAAAAAATAAAAAAAACTGTGTTACAACTAAACTAACCATCTATCCAGCCATCAGGGAGCCAATGAAGAAATGAACTTTGTTTTGTTCCCCTTGTGTCAGGGAGGAGGTAATTTAGGAATAAAAGTTGCTAAACAGGAAGTGCACACACAAAAGCGCAACAATGTACTTAATGTTAGAAGGGTAACGCCTTCCTGTACCAACTCAAACCGCAGAGTCACTTCTGGTTTTGCTCTAAAAGAGGAAACGTGCTGGTGCATAGGTTCTTCATGCTGTAAATGATAGTTACCGATTTTATATCTGAAAAGGTCTTCTTACTTTAAAGCTCTGACTTAAACAGCCCAGAATCATCCCATTGCCTAGCAACCAGGTGCCCTTTTGCCGTGCTCCCATTGTTAAAGAGAGAAACACACTGTTGAACCAGCTGAGGGCAAAGGAGGGCGGCAGAAACCTGCTCTGACCGTCAAAAGACCCGACAGGCCCCTCCAGTGTATCGAGGTGGGTACGTGGCTACATACAGCAGTGTGCGTTGATTTGTGTTGCAGATCTGCTTGCATGATGTCTGGCAGAGGAAGCAATGACATCATCCCTCTGAAGGCAGGGGAGGTGAAGCATTAGAATTCAGCACAGCGCTGCTGAGCCTCTGTCAATAGTGTCAACTAAGCACATGCCCTTTAAAGCTCTTGACCAGAAGCCTTTGTGTGGACAATAGAGACCGCAGATTCAACCCACTTACCTCAACCCACACGACTATTATCCTACGAATACTAATCTTGCAAATAATGCAAACTGGATGCTGTGGATTTGAAATAGGGCTGTCAATGTCATTGTTATTGTTAACTAAAACTGAACTATTGCAAATCATTTCCATTTCATTTCATTTGATTTCTTTGTTTGAAATACAGCTGAAATAAAATAAAATACACATATTAGAGGAAGCTAAAATTAGAAACACTGCTTTTGCAACTAAATGCAATAAAATAAGTTGAAGTACTAAACTTACAAAAACTAAACTAAAATAAAAATCAATTAAAGGGGTCATATGATGCTTTTTAAAAGATCATTATTTTGTGTATTTGGCGTAACAGAATATGTTGACATACTTTAATGTTCAAAAAACACATTATTTTTCAAATACTGTACATTATTGTAGGTCCTCTATGCCCTGCCTCTTTCAAACGCGTCGTTTTCTACAAAGTCCTTCCTTCCGACAAGCGCAGTCTGCTCTGATTGGCCAACTGGCACAGTGCATTGTGATTAGCCGAACACCACAAGCACTCGTTGGAAATGTAACGACTTACCATAATCGCGAGCTTCAGCTTTCAAAATAAATGTAAAGACAGTTAATAATGTCCTTAGTTTTACCATCAGTTCAAGCCCAAAAGTGGAACAGAGTCACATGACAGACACAGTGATGTAGTACACAGTGATGAAGTACACAGGCTGCGATTAAGACAGCTGACTCCACTGTGATGTGATGTGACCCTCTCTCTCTCTTTCTCACACGCGCGCAGCCGAGCGCACACACACACACACACACGATGCGCAAAACTCCACATTTGAACAGTCAATAGCAAATACTTCAACTAATAACAAAACATACAGTCGCTGATTCAGAAGCGCCAGATTGTCATAGCAGAGTCAGAATTACCTCCTCTCCTAGCTTCACGAAACGGTCATCCATAAAATGCGTTGTGATAACATCTGGGTTGTGCTATTCTGTTGTAAGTAATCTTAATGATTTCTAAATGCATCTACTTTCAGAAGGCCAAATAAAGTGCTTTTGCTTTAGCATAGAAACACACAGTGTCTCCCTGATATGGCTGCATCAACACTACTGCGGTTACAGAAACCACGCCTTCTTTCTTTGCGTGAACATTTGGGTGGTATTACGCAAATATTTCCAAAACGTGACGTAGACATGTTTGAATGAGCCGTTTTAGGAGGGCATGGCAGAGTCTTAACTTTGATAAAGAACATCTCTTTGGTTTTGAGACTTTAGTCTTTGCAACTTCAGGGATCTTATCTATGCACATTCAGCTTGTAACACTCCAAAGAGAAAGGAAAACTTGAAATTGCATCATATGACCCCTTTAAAGCTATATTTCTAAAAACACCAAAAATTACAAAAAAAATTACAAAATCACACAAATTTACTAAACCATTAAGTGAAAATGAATGAAACCTGTAAATGCAAAAATAAATGCTATTTCAAAATATTAATTAATACTAAATGGTATATAAGTCATGCTAAAATAACACTGGTCAATATAGTATTACTTTAGTACAAATAATAATATTAAAAATACTGTGTGTAAAAAAATAAAAAATAATCTATTAAAAGCAAAACAAATACAACAATCCCATTCAAGGGACTGTCACGGTCAGTATTTGTATATCTGATAAATCTGAATAATTAAGTCAGTTATATTTTTAAGTGATCGTCAGCCCTCATTGTAAGCGAACTGGATTATGCCTGAATTATAAAGCACTTGTTGAATAATTGTTCTGGTGAGACTCACCTGTCAGGTCCATGGTGATGGGTCCAGGGGCCTGGTCACACATCAGAGTGAGTCGGGTCACCTGAACATTAGGAATGCTGGGATCTACAATGCAATGAATAAAACAGATGAGAAACTGAAAAAAAATCCTGCTCAACATTTGCTACCTGCACTATAGGATAAACCAACTTATTCATCAGAGTAGCCTTTTTCCCGTAGTGAATAAAAAAAATAATTTGACATTAACAAGTTGATTTCATTTCAGCAGTACGACTGTGAGCGTTTACTGGATGTATTAATGTCAGCATGTAGTAGCCTACAGGTGCTATTTTAGATCAAAGTGATTTTCTGGTTAAATAACAGTTGTATGTGGTTGCTAAATTGTTTTGAGTGATTTTAGCACAGTGCTATATAATGCTAGGGTGTTTCTAGATGGTTGCCTACTGGCAAAAGTCAAAAGTGCCTACTTTAAATTTCAAAGGTATTCTGATCCTTTGACATGACTCAGGATTCTCCGTCATTTTAAGTCTCCATAATTTTCTAGCCCATTTTATTTTTTGTCAGGTAAAAACTGCAAGTCTGATCGCTTAGAAAAGTAACAGCTCACATCTTCCGCACAATTTGAGCTATCATTCTTGTCAGTAGCACTGCAAGCCTGGCTGAGGAAAACACCAGAATCTGCCCATTCTTGCGAATCCTGCTTTTCCAGCATTACTGGCCCAATCAATCGTCCAAGCTGATTCATCCACACATTCATCATGTGTCTCAGACCAGAGGGAAGACAATTAGACTACACTAAATTGAGTGAAAACGGGAAGGGGGAAACAAGGCCTTCATGTGCACCTGCAATGAACTGACCAGTCAGTGTGTAAATAAGACACATTAATCATCTCAGATATGCGCACATGAACATCATCAATTCAGGTTTGTGGAAAGACAGCTCTCTCCAGCCATACAATTCACACTCATTTCCTTTGTTTCATCTGTCGTCTATATGAAAAGCTGTGTTCCAAAACCGAGTGATCTGACGTAATTCCTGCAGCCAACACAGACAGCATCCTAATGGTCATGGATAGATTTAGAAAACACAGCACACAGGAAACATGACTCATAATTGAATTGAGCATGTTACTATGCTAACGGATGATAGTCTGATAATTAAAAAAATACATTTTATAAATACAAATACTGGAAAAAAAAAAGATTTCGATAGAGATTGACATTAGCATGGTGCTAAGCTAATGGAACAAAATTCTGATTACTCAAAAATACGCACAAATATTGAGTAAAATTAATTTTAACCATATGATGTTAGCATGTTGCTAAGCTAACAGGACAATAAATTACTCATGAAAATAGATATTATAAAAACACACACAAATATTGGGTAAAACTGATTTCAATGTCTATAGATTGACATTAGCATGTTGCTAAGCTAATGGAACGATACTCTGATTACTCATAAAAATACACACAAATATTGGTTAAGACTGATTTCGACAGTAGACATTAGCATATTGTTAAGCTAACTAGAAGATATTTTAAGCATAAAACTATACAGCAAAAATATTGGTTAAATGAAAAATTTTTAATAACACTGAACTATTTTTATTGATACTTTTAGGAACAGAAAAATATGCAGTATTATTATATTCATTTTTCATTATCTGCAATCTTTGATAAAATGTTTCACTGAACTGGTTGCTATACATTCTGTAATTGCCTTTTCTGCAATGGTGCCTTTTGGGGGGGGGGGGGGGGGGGGGGTATCATCTTAAAAGGCAGCATAATTAAGTTGCCTATTTTTGCGACAGCCTTTGCATCAGGAACACACCAAAGCTTCTTTAATATGCAGCACACTAGGTTATGGAACAGAGCTACAGTGTCTTTCACAAACATAATCACCTTCATTATGAGATAAGGAGGCATTTAAAGTCTTGTCAGTTAGTGTTGCTAATAAACCACCATGCATTCCCTCCTTAGTTTCTTGTGTCCATAGGAGCGCCGCCCATTACAGAAATAGATCGGGCCTGTCAGGGTTTAGGTGGACACAGAGCTGGTGCAGGTTAGTGACCCCAGCATGCAGCCTCAGCACATTTAACAGTGATAGAGCTGCAGCTGCCCCACCCCTTAAAGGTACAGTTCACCTCAAAACAAAAATTCAGTCATTATTTATTCACCCTCATGTCATTCCAAACCTGTATTCTGTTATTCAATGGAACACAAAAGGAGAATTTCTGAGTCTGAATACAACAATAGTGCATTGTGACTATGTCTGTCAAGCTCCAAAAAGTGACAAAAGAACACCCAAAAAGCATTACAAAAGCGGTTCATATGCTATATTTCAAGCCTTCTGAAGGCATACAATGGCCTTGTGTGATGTAAAAAGTGACATTTAAATCTCTGGGAAACAATATGGGAGTGAAGGTTTGATATGTGAACTTCCATCGAAGAAGTTGTCCTGTGAAGCATGCAGGGCAGGTGACTAGCTTAAATTAGGCGCCTAACTCTATTGTTCCACTGAAGGATTGTTTCTGCACTGCCAAGAGGGAGCTAGCGGTGTAAAACTGCACATAACAAATTGTTGGACGAGTCTCATTGATGCAGTGTTATTGATGCAGGGTGGGTTGGTTTTAAAAGTGGGAACTACAGTTAATCATCTGCTGATGGCTACAAGTGGCACTACCCGCCGCAGGCATGCTCACTCACTAAACTGTGCACTGGGGACCGCACGCACCAAACATGACTGATCACCCTGGCAAAGTCCCGCTATTATATCTCAGGAAATCTTATGGCAAATTAATGGACATCAAGAACAAACCTGCTTCATATTTCCAGTGTTTTCAGTCCCAGTGAGGGTGTTAGTTCAGCAAAAATGAAAAATCGGCCATCATTTACTCACCCTCATGACCCATATTTTTATTTCCTTCCTGGAGCACAAAAGGAGAACTTTTTAATAATGTACTGATCATTATTAAATGTTGTCTTGGTTACTAAGTACTAACTGGAAATAAATTTAAACTAAAACTGAAATAATAAATTAAATTACAAAAGCACTTAAAATTACAAAAAGATTAAAATGAAAACTGATAATATAAAAATAAAATAATGAAATAAAAAACTATAAATACTACTAAAATAACACCAATCTTAACATACAGGTTTGGAATGACATTATGACACAATTTTCATTCCATACACAATATAGGAAATGAGGATATAAGACAGGGTTTGTATCATAGTTCTCAAGAGGCAAAAGAAGATGCACTTTTTGGTCTGACTGGTCATGATGATCTCTGTAAGCAGATCTTTCGGTCATTACACTGAAACACAAAACGCTATAAATTACCAGCACAATTGCCATTCCAGCATATTGAAAGAAGGCTATTATTAACCTGGCCATAACCAACAAAACAAAGATGAATCATTTATGAATCAGAGGACTCACAAGGTAAATACCCTTGGCACAAGTTGCATTTGAATGAAAAAAAAGGAAAGAAATTACCGCAGTTGATTGATTCTCAACAGAAAATTAAATTGCATCTAAATCAAATGTTCTGCATTTTATGCCTTTAGCAACACTGTATCAGCAAGTATTTCCAGTTCACACTTAAAGGATTTAAAGTGTATATTTGGATTTTCCCTGTGGTAAAAGAAATTAGGATTGCTGGGCTTTGATCATAATATCACAGAAACAATTCTTCATGAAGGGAAACAAAGCTATTTCACTCAATAACTGAGTGAGAAATACAATAACTGATCTTATAATTAATGCATTGTACAGCGGGACATAATATCAAATGCAAATTATCCAATGTTACGCAGTGAGTAGAATTATAATTCATGTTTCATGTTTCTCTAAACAAAGCAGTTCAAAGCCATGCTCTTCAGACTAAGTGATAGCCACCTTCTCCTTCTTTCTCTGAGTTAAGAGGATATTGTTTGGGGGCTTTGAACCAAGACTGGAGTCCCCCGGGGGTACTGAATCAGTCTAGACAGCAGGAGGAGAAGGGAGCGCCGTCCCTGGAGAGCCGAGTTACAGCTTTAAACATGAAGACAACGCAATCTTCAGAAGATGAGATTCTTTGAAACATTCATTATTTGTGCGCATCTATAAATGTGGGTCAAATATCAGTAAGATTCTAATCATTTTGTTATTTGGTGAGACTGTGATCCACTAAAAATGATATCAAATGCTCACTGCCAATTTATTTATTTGTTTGTTTGAAGTCTCTTGTGCTACCAAGGCTGCATTTATATAAAAATACAGTAAAAATATTATTGCAATGTAATTTTTTTCTCTATTGGAATATATTTTAAAATATAATTTATTATTGTGTTTGCAAAGCTGAATTTTCAGCAACCAGTCTTGAGTGTCACATGATCCTTCATAATACTGATTTGGTGCTCAGAAAACATTTTCAATGTTGAAAACAGTCGTCCTGCTTAATGTTCTTGTGGAAGCCATCATACATTTTTTTTTTCATGCATTTGTTGATATATAGAAAGTAAAAAAAATACAGTAGGCGTGTTTCAAAAATATTTTCCTGGTTTTTAGTGAAGGTACACTAACCTGCCACCACAGGTCCAGAACCCAGGAGGGTTTGCTTGTACTTGTTCAGGCTTTCATCATCCTTGTCCAGTTCCTGGATCTCCTGCAGGCTTTTCTGAGCCGGAGGTTGGTAGTTCAGATCTGGCTCATCTTCATCCTCAACCACTGGCACATCTTTATCTTTGTCAGCCATTATGCCTGAGAAAAACAGGGATGAAGGGTGTTAGAAAGGAAAATAATCTTCATCTGTCACATCACAGTATGTTTAAAAGAATATTCATATGCATCTTCACAAACAGATCAAACTCATCACGATTTCACAACATACCAGGATGAACATTTTTAATAACCAATCAGATTCTAGACTGAGGCAGTGGCAGTGACTTGAACATTTTTATAATTTATCAGTTCCCGCTGAATTTAGGTGTAGTTTATTGTTTCTGTTTCTGTTCTTGACTTGCATTAAAGTTGACTAGAATCTTGAATTTTGCCTTTATAATATTACTCTATATTCTCGATCATATTTCTAGACTGGTTTTGAAAAGGACTTCAGCAAGCTAGTCACGATCAAGTTTGCAGCGTCTGGTAAAAGCATAAAATGGCCAGATATTGAACTATTAGTGCAAAAGTCTAGTGTGAAATCTATGAGCTGTTAAACTACATGGTTTGCGATGTTCTGTGCGATTCTTTCATGGTTCTACAGACTCTGATAAAAGACAGACTGAATGTATTTTCTGTTATCATTCTACCTCTCACACACTGTTAAGGCCTGAAACACAAACCAGATTCGCTAACACTGCTAGAGACAAGAGATTTGCACATTAATCTCTTTTAATATTCAGAGTCATTTATTGTAATCCTCACGTAGCAGAGCAATACCCTGATAATTTCATTTCTATTCAGCTCATTTGAGAGATAGCTCCTAGCTAAATGCCCACAGTCTGACAATAAATACAGCAAAAAGAGCAACTGAATCTTCTGTAGCTGTCCCGGTTTAATCATAACGAGCCAGTCTGGTTTTAGCAGATCACTTTTAAGAAATCGTTGCTTTTATTAATTCAGCCACATGTCAGACACTGAAAAACGTGTTTTTATCGTCACAACCAACACACAGCGTTTCAGCGTAACAGCTAATAATTACCGGAGACTCGGCAAGCAGACAGCTGAGGTATTACTCCTCAGAGAAAAAGAAGAAAATAAAGACCTAGAAAACTGCTCTCCATGCAGAAGGCCAAGAACAGGGACAACAATTTGTCATATAAATTAAGAGAGCTGAACTGTAATGTCCACATAACTCCCCTAGAGAAGCAGTCTTGTGTAAGTGTTGTACAGAAATATACTGCACAAATAGGGTACAAAATGGGGCCTAAAACTCTTAACCTTCACAAATTATTGATTGCCAAACTTAGGAGGTCAAACTCAATATTAGATGAGCTTTTTTATTTTATACATAATTTCTGAGTTGTGCAGTTTTTGCAGCCCTGTTAGAAACAAAGTCTGACATGCGTAAATACAGTTTGGGCTATTTTGCCATTTCCTAGCAACAAATGTTCACTAACAAACACTACATCAACCAATCAATAAAATAGCATAATAATAATGCTGGTAATTAAAATACATTTAAAATATTTTTCACTAAAATGTACTGAATATCAAATCAGTTTACAGCTTGGAAATGAAAGATTTCTGAGGTAAAGCAAACCAAAAGCCACCATTTTAGGGATATTTGATGCATTTAAAACTAGCTAGTTTTCACCCTAGAATAATTCTACGTTAGATAATAGTTTATCAAGAATATCTTATAGTTCTCACAACAAAACATATGTGGGATATGAATGCTTTAAAAATAGTCACTGGACCCCAGTGTTTACTGAATATATGGGAAGTGACAACATCTAAAACATGACATCATCACTTTCATTAGCCTGGGTGAGAACAAGCGAAGCTCCTCAGAGGATGGATGTTCCTGAACACAGCTGAGGAAGAACAAAGAAACATCCCCACCCAGGGTTATATGTTTGCTTATATTGGTTTATGTATAGTGTGTCGACGCTGTCTAGGCCAGAGCTGCCTCAGCAGCCATGGAAACATGCATATGTCCTCTTTCCCAATGATTATCAAGAGTGATGATGAACCCTCCTTACATTATGAAAGGAGAACAAAAACCCTAAGTGCTGTAATGTGAAAGCAAATGCAATAATGGAAGGACAGGGCTATAAAATCTGATCTGATGGAATCAATAGGGGTGTTTCTGAGGGTCACTCTCTAATATGCCATTAGTTTTATAAGAGCGATTTTCACTGATACCATATAATAAAAATATACCACCATCTCATTTTGCCTTATATAGCAGTAGCTCAAGGACCATGACAATCACATGCTGCTGCTGTATATAAAAAATGGGGAGCCAATTTCCTCCAACAAAAAAGGTAGGAAAATGTGGGAATGGATTCTGTATCTCTACATAAATTGAACCTGCAAAAAAAAAAAAGCCCACTCAATTTGAGGAAGACAATTTGAGGAAGGACAACTAGGTCAGAGTATAGTTTGAGGAAGATTGCAAAATGCAAAATGCTGTTGAGACATATGTTGCAAAAGACAAAGTGAGCCAATTAACCTACTAATTAGTGAGAAATAAACAATCTGAATGTGTACAGATGAACGTGGTAATGAAGTGTGAGAGGGGAAATTTGGCTATGCATAAATGTGTATTAATCAACAGTCGACTCTTGTGCAAAATAGAAACACCTGACTGCAGCGTTACAACATTTTACTCAAGTGTGGCCACGTTTTGTGGAGCCCTTTGGACCAATATCCTGTGCATAATATGGCTATTTAGTTAATTTTCCCTGTGCAATTATAGCTTAAATATTGCTAAAAAATGAACACGTTAAATATCTCACACACCGAACACACAAATCAAATCCCCTGAGTTGAGATTCACTACAGGGAGGCCTGGTCACACTGAATAAATGACTGGTCTAATTGGGCAATTTAAAGCATATCCAAGAGCCAATGCCAAGATTATCACTGTAAATTACAAGCAAAATGAACTATGTAGTGAGGGATTGCATTAAGGATGATTATAGATACATTTTCATGGCAGCTCAGGGCATGTTTTACGCATAATGATGATGGCATCTCAAAACTGCAATGAGATACATATTAATATTGGACATTAAAGCAGTAAACATCACTGTTCTCCTCTCAATGTGCACAAGTTAACAGCTAATCGGTTGAAAAATATTCCTAAAATACCTCCTAAATATCTCCTAAAATACCTTTAATTTGTGGTTCTCGACTGGTTTTGCTTCAGGACCACGATTATATAGTGCCAAAGTTGTTTAATGTACGACAATTTACAAAAATGCCCTTAAATCAGACATGGAAATTAGTTAATTTTACCACGCAGGATTGACATTATGTAAATTATTGAGACAATGATACAGAAAATTGATAATAGCAAAAATTTTATGGTTTCATGCTCTCAGCACCCAAACGAGTAAATAAATAAATAATTAAGGCATATTTATCTGGCTATATTACACTGATTGCAAATAGCAATATATTTTATTTACACTATATAAAAATAGCTGATAATAGCAAAATTTTCTGCTATTTATACTACTTATTGCAAATATTGGAAAGTACAGTACATTATAAAACCCGATACTTTATTTCCTTAATTTTTATTGAAAATAAATGCCTTTCCGATGTGATATGAGATGTGAAAAGGGAGAACAACGAGTTCAGGAAAAGGTCTCGGGTCAGTCGAGTCAAACCGTCTACTCTATGCCATTTACCACCACTGAAGCTAATATTTGGCCATCTTTTGTAATGTTGTTTAGCTCAACCACCTGTTGGTGCGTGGAGTTAGTGTAAATAGCCTCTGCCAACGAGGTATTTATTTTGATATCCTAACTATGCACAATCATATTTTTAGTATCTAGGATTTTTGCCCTTTTGTCCACAATCCTATCAGATCAGACCAGCAGCCATTTTTATATTGCGACCCACCAATCGAAAAGCACTGCTCTAAAAAACACTAGAGGCTCCAGTTCTAGCGAGAGGTCATTTTTAATAGCAAAGAGAAGAATGACAGTAATTACCCTTGTTCAGCTGCGTTAAATAGCAATGATAATACTTTGAAGAATCTGACAAGCTTTATTAATTAGCTTTCCCCACCCTCCGGAGATATAATTTCTGAGTGAAATATGTGAAGCGCAGCATCTCGAGCTTCAAAGGCAACATGCTTTGGTCCGCTTTGATCAGTAGAAGCAGTTAAATGCCTGGCTAGATTGTGATGGATAGCATGCTGGTTTTTGTCTGATGGTGTGCTGCAGGTTTCAGTGCACAGCTAATGAGGTGGAGTGTGAACGAGCAAACAGCGCTGACAAACTGCAGTCTCTCATACTCAACGCACAACAGCTGTACACCCAAATATTCAGTGGACTTTCCGCAGATGAATGGAAGGCCCACTAGGGTTTTTGAAGGCCACACAAACCTTACTCTTTTCAGACTAACATGAATGTAAGACCCTTGCAAAGGGCAATAAACCCCTCAGGGTTTAAAAATGTCAAAAAAGGACCACAAGAACACTGACTCTGTTGTTCACTCACTTATGTGTCAAAGTACGGCGTGTTATAGTAAATATATATTTGTCTGAATATCTTTATGGTCACAGTTTGCTCTAAGATGGAAGCCAGCTCAGCGGCTGGTGTAACTAAATTCTCCCTGTATATTAACACTTTCTGCTACTCTGCAACCTTCACAATACTCCACTTTCACAACTACTTTGAAGCCAGGCAGCTTCTCTGCTAGTCAAACTGAGTGACACCATGCTAACTGACAGCAAAGTCGAGAGTGATGCATATCTGTAAACCCTGATCCTGTAAGTCAGAAACAAACAAAAACCACACAGCAGGCCAGAAATCTGCACAATTCTTCACAGACAAAACCCTGCAAGCCATTTGACACCGTCACAGAAGGTTTCGGTTATAATGTATTGAAACAATGCAGCAGGAATACACTTATTCATAAGATGAGGCCAAATAAAATGGAGAGGAATTTCAACAAGTAAAGCAGGCCCAGACAGACTTTGTTTTTTGCACTGATTTTGAGTGTAAAATATATACAATAAATATAAAATACATTAAAAGGACTATTAGGAATCTGACAACATAACCATATTTTAAAAAGCTAATTCAATATATAATTGTTTTTTTCTGATTAAAATTGATTCTGAAATTGTGGATGCAAGTTTAAAAGCAATTTTTTTAATAAGTTCCAGGTTTGCTGTGCCTTGTTTGTAGGGGCTGCACAATTGGCCTTATATTTGAATTTGATTATATATCAATATGACTATAAATTAAAATGTATTAATATTTTATATTACTACTAAATAAAATACTAAACAAAATAAGAAATATTACAAATGTAATAATACAAATTGAGAATTTAATAAAATAATATGATTATATCATGACAATTTTACTGCAGTACTAATATTTATAGCTTTCTTCATTTCTTTGCTTTTAATCTTTGAACCACAGAGCTTTTATTATTTCGGCTGAAAACCACAGAAAGGCCTTAAAGATTCTCTTTTGTTGACAACAAATTTAGATAATTAAAAAAAAAGAAAAAAAAGAAGTGTTAATCTGATAGCAGCTGTAATATGAGAAACCAGCTGAACACCTGACAGCATG